>NC_138769.1:728707569-728787569 GCF_965119305.1 Pelophylax lessonae | reverse complement strand
ACAGCAAATTTACACTGTTATACAAGCTGTACACTCACTACTTTACATTGTAGCAAAGTGTCATTTCTTCAGTGTTGTCACATGAAAAGGTATAATAAAATATTTACAAAAATGTGAGGGGTGTACTCACTTTTGTGAGATACTGTATATAGTGTGTGTGTGTGTGTATATATATATATATATATATATAATTAAATTTTTTTTTTTTTTTTCCTCTCTTGCTCGTTTAATATTTTTCCCCAGCCACTGTTCCTTAATGGGGAGTTTGAGGGGTTTATAAAAGAAGAGCTTGCATTTTCATTCAGGGTTCCCTGAAAGACAATGCTGACTGCAAACCTTATATGCATGCATGCATGTTAAAAGCTGCTCACCTTCATTTCCCTATTTACACTACAATGCAGATTTAGACACTTGTGAAAACATTCTGAGAGGTGAGGATGCTTTTAAAGATATAGTAAAATTATGTAATGAATTATGTAAATAATGAAAACCTAAAGCGAACCAATACTTGGCATGTCCACATTTTGCCTTTAATGCACCATCAATTCTCCGCAGGTTAGAATTTTGCAGGTACAAGGTAACACGTAGGTTAAAATAAAATAAAATAAAATACGTAAATCAAAGAGACTCTGCTGAGTGAGAATGAAACTAGGTGAAGAAAAGCCATGATCTACTAGCCAGTTAAAGATGCTGAAGACCGTTCAGTGTATAAAATGGAACACCGCAGCAGAACTGCATCAACAAGGTCTCTCCCAGGCAGATCATTTTAAGGAAGACATGTTTCTGAATGTGCTGTCCAAGCTTGTCTGAAGACTCATAAAGAAACAGCCACCATGGAGGTCCAAAAGCTCAGTGGTTGACCAAAGAAACTCAGTGCGGCAGATGAAAGGCACATTGTGCTGACCACCTTCCAAAATGGGAAGATGTCCAGTGACACCATTAGCTCAAACCTGACAGAAACCAATGCCGGGTGCCCCCTTCAATGCCAGCTTTCCGGGTGCCCCCTTCAATGCCAGCTTTCCGGGTGCCCCCTTCAATGCCAGGACCATGATACTCCCACTCCCATCTAAAGTCCAGAGAAATCTAATCAAAAGTGGTCCTCACAGAAGACTTGTCGCTAAAAAGCTAAACTGCCCACATGAGAGGCCAAGCGACTTGCGGATGTATTAAAAAAACAAGAACTGTGTAGAAAAAAGGCAGAAGGTGCTCTGGACCAATAAGCCTAAATGTGAAATATTTGACTGTAACAGAAGGCAGGTATATATTGCTGAAGGACTAGAGAGCGGTGCAGCATTCAGTGTCTGCAGGTAACAGTGAAGCATGGTGGAGGTTCCATGGAGGTTTAGGGCTGTGTTTCTGCACATGGAGTCTGGGGTTTGGTCAGAAATGATGGTCTCCTCCTTGCTGAAAAATACAAGCAGATATTTGTCCATCATGCAATACCATCAGGGAGGCATTGGATCCATCTCAAATTTATTCTGCAGCAAGACAATTAAACCTGCACATACAACCGAAATCATAGAGCACTATCTTCAGTGAAAGGAAGCATGAGTCTTGGAAGAGATGGTGTGGTCCCCACAAAACCCTGATCTCAACATCATTAAGTCTGTTTGAGGATACATAAGGAGACATAAGCAACTAATCCCAGCCTAACTGTGGTTGTGACAGAGCCGTCCATCACCCAGCTTGTGTGCTTCCTTCAAGATATATCGCTTCCTCCAGTCAGGACATAGGAACCAGATATTATGGCTGACCATCTAAGACTAGCCGGAAATAGCTTAGATGCAAACTGGAACTCTTTATTGAAAAAAGAGTTTATATACCACACAAAATCGGATAAAAGCTTGATCATGTTATCCTAAGCAATTAGCACCACTAAGAAACAACCAACATAAAAATAATGCTAATCCACCTCTAGCAACTAATAGCTGACAGTGATCTAATTAACATGAACTAATTAACAACTATCCACCTAGGTGACTCATTGCCCACCCAGACAATGGATCAATTAATTAGAGATGCCAGGCTGTCCGGCTCCTACATCACCGAATGCACAAAGTACATTACACATACTGTCTTCAGGTGTTTGGCTTTAACTGATATAATTTTCCACTAGACAAGTCATCAGAAGACAAATTATTTTCCAGCAATCTGATACAGTGGAGTTAAGTAGATCTCTTAAGAGATAGATGCTCTACAGTATGTGTAGAGTATGTGTATACTATGTGTAGAGTATGTGTTTAGTATGTGTACAGTATGTGTAGAGTATGTGTATACTATGTGTAGAGTATGTGTTTAGTATGTGTATAGTATGTGTACAGTATGTGTATACTATGTGTGTAGAGTATGTGTATAGTATGTGTACAGTATGTGTAGAGTATGTGTATAGTATGTGTACAGTATGTGTATAGTGTGTGTGTGTGTATAGTATGTGTACAGTGTTTGTATAGTGTGTGTATGTGTGTGTGTAGTATGTGTACAGTGTGTGTACAGTATGTGTAGTGTGTGTACAGTATGTGTATAGTATGTGTGTAGTGTGTGTACAGTATGTGTAGTGTGTCTGCAGTGTGTGTATATTGTGTGTTGTATGTATATAGTATGTGTATAGTGTGTGTGTACAGTATGTGTATAGTGTGTGTATAGTATGTGTGTAGTATGTGTACACTGTGTGTATAGTGTGTGTTGTATGTGTACATTATGTGTATAGTGTGTGTGTATAGTATGTGTGTAGTATGTGTACACTGTGTTTATGGTGTGTGTTGTATGTGTACATTATGTGTGTACAGCATGTGTATAGTGTGTGTGTGTGTAGTATGTGTACAGTGTGTGTGTAGTATGTGTACAGTGTGTGTGTAGTATGTGTACAATATGTGTATGGTGTGTGTGTAGTATGTGTATGGTATGTGTACGGTATGTGTATAGTGTGTGTACAGTATGTGTACAGTGTGTGTACAGTATGTGTATAGTGTGTGTACAGTATGTGTATAGTGTGTGTGTGTACAGTATGTGTATAGTGTGTGTACAGTATGTGTATGGTATGTGTATAGTGTGTGTACAGTATGTGTATAGTGTGTGTGTGTAGTATGTGTACAGTGTGTGTACAGTATATGTACAGTATGTGTATAGTGTGTGTGTAGTATGTGTACAGTATGTGTATGGTATGTGTAAAGTGTGTGTGTGTAGTATGTGTATGGTATGTGTATAGTGTGTGTGTAGTATGTGTATGGTATGTGTACAGTATGTGTGTGGTATGTGTACAGTATGTGTATGGTATGTGTACAGTGTGTGTGTGTAGTATGTGTACGGTATGTGTACAGTATGTGTACAGTGTGTGTGTAGTGTGTGTATGGTATATGTACAGTATGTGTATAGTGTGTGTACAGTATGTGTGTAGTATGTGCATAGTGTGTGTATGGTATGTATAGTATGTGTGTAGTGTGTGTACAGTATATGTATAGTATGTGTAAGGTATGTGTATAGTATGTGTAGAGTATGTGTATGGTGTGTGTACAGTATGTGTATGATATGTGTGTAGTGTGTGTATACAGTATGTGTATGGTATGTGTAGAGTATGTGTGTAGTGTGTGTATAGTATGTGTATGGTATGTGTAGAGTATGTGTATGGTGTGTGTACAGAATGTGTGTAGTGTGTGTACAGTATGTGTATGGTATGTGTACAGTATGTGTGTAGTGTGTGTACAGTATGTGTGTACAGTGTGTGTACAGTATGTGTACAGAATGTGTGTACAGTATGTGTATGGTATGTGTACAGTATGTGTATGGTGTGTGTACAGAATGTGTGTAGTGTGTGTACAGTATGTGTATAGTATGTGTGTAGTGTGTGTACAGTATGTGTAGTGTGTCTGCAGTGTGTGTATATTGTGTGTTGTATGTATATAGTATGTGTATAGTGTGTGTGTACAGTATGTGTATAGTGTGTGTATAGTATGTGTGTAGTATGTGTACACTGTGTGTATAGTGTGTGTTGTATGTGTACATTATGTGTATAGTGTGTGTGTATAGTATGTGTACACTGTGTTTATGGTGTGTGTTGTATGTGTACATTATGTGTGTACAGCATGTGTATAGTGTGTGTGTGTAGTATGTGTACAGTGTGTGTGTGTAGTATGTGTACAATATGTGTATGGTGTGTGTGTGTGTGTGTGTGTAGTATGTGTATGGTATGTGTACGGTATGTGTATAGTGTGTGTACAGTATGTGTATGGTATGTGTACAGTGTGTACAGTATGTGTATAGTGTGTGTACAGTATGTGTATGGTATGTGTATAGTGTGTGTGTGTGTAGTATGTGTACAGTGTGTGTACAGTATATGTACAGTATGTGTATAGTGTGTGTGTAGTATGTGTACAGTATGTGTATGGTATGTGTAAAGTGTGTGTGTGTAGTATGTGTATGGTATGTGTATAGTGTGTGTGTGTAGTATGTGTATGGTATGTGTACAGTATGTGTGTGGTATGTGTACGGTATGTGTACAGTGTGTGTGTAGTATGTGTATGGTATATGTACAGTATGTGTATAGTGTGTGTACAGTATGTGTGTAGTATGTGTATAGTGTGTGTAAAGTATGTGTATGGTATGTATAGTATGTGTGTAGTGTGTGTACAGTATATGTATAGTATGTGTATGGTATGTGTATAGTATGTGTAGAGTATGTGTATGGTGTGTGTACAGTATGTGTATGATATGTGTGTAGTGTGTGTATACAGTATGTGTATGGTATGTGTAGAGTATGTGTGTAGTGTGTGTATAGTATGTGTATGGTGTGTGTACAGTATGTGTGTAGTGTGTGTACAGTATGTGTGTAGTGTGTGTGTGTAGTGTGTGTACAGTATGTGTACAGTATGTGTGTACAGTATGTGTGTAGTGTGTGTGTAGTGTGTGTACAGTGTGTGTACAGTATGTGTGTAGTGTGTGTACAGTATGTGTGTAGTGTGTGTACAGTATGTGTACAGTATGTGTGTAGTGTGTGTACAGTATGTGTGTACAGTGTGTGTACAGTATGTGTGTAGTGTGTGTACAGTGTGTGTGTACAGTGTGTGTACAGTATGTGTACAGTATGTGTGTAGTGTGTGTACAGTATGTGTGTAGTGTGTGTGTAGTGTGTGTACAGTATGTGTACAGTGTGTGTACAGTATGTGTGTAGTGTGTGTACAGTATGTGTACAGTATGTGTGTAGTGTGTGTACAGTATGTGTGTAGTGTGTGTGTAGTGTGTGTACAGTATGTGTACAGTATGTGTGTAGTGTGTGTACAGTATGTGTACAGTATGTGTGTAGTGTGTGTACAGTATGTGTGTAGTGTGTGTACAGTATGTGTGTAGTGTGTGTACAGTATGTGTATGGTATGTGTACAGTATGTGTATGGTGTGTGTACAGAATGTGTGTAGTGTGTGTGTAGTGTGTGTACAGTATGTGTACAGAATGTGTGTAGTGTGTGTACAGTATGTGTATGGTATGTGTACAGTATGTGTATGGTGTGTGTACAGAATGTGTGTAGTGTGTGTACAGTATGTGTGTAGTGTGTGTACAGTATGTGTAGTGTGTCTGCAGTGTGTGTATATTGTGTGTTGTATGTATATAGTATGTGTATAGTGTGTGTGTACAGTATGTGTATAGTGTGTGTATAGTATGTGTGTAGTATGTGTATAGTATGTGTACACTGTGTGTATAGTGTGTGTTGTATGTGTACATTATGTGTATAGTGTGTGTGTATAGTATGTGTGTAGTATGTGTACACTGTGTTTATGGTGTGTGTTGTATGTGTACATTATGTGTGTACAGCATGTGTATAGTGTGTGTGTGTAGTATGTGTACAGTGTGTGTGTGTAGTATGTGTACAATATGTGTATGGTGTGTGTGTGTGTGTGTAGTATGTGTATGGTATGTGTACGGTATGTGTATAGTGTGTGTACAGTATGTGTATGGTATGTGTACAGTGTGTACAGTATGTGTATAGTGTGTGTGTGTACAGTGTGTGTACAGTATGTGTATAGTGTGTGTACAGTATGTGTATGGTATGTGTATAGTGTGTGTGTGTAGTATGTGTACAGTGTGTGTACAGTATATGTACAGTATGTGTATAGTGTGTGTGTAGTATGTGTACAGTATGTGTATGGTATGTGTAAAGTGTGTGTGTGTAGTATGTGTATGGTATGTGTACAGTATGTGTGTGGTATGTGTACGGTATGTGTACAGTGTGTGTGTAGTATGTGTATGGTATATGTACAGTATGTGTATAGTGTGTGTACAGTATGTGTGTAGTATGTGTATAGTGTGTGTAAAGTATGTGTATGGTATGTATAGTATGTGTGTAGTGTGTGTACAGTATATGTATAGTATGTGTATGGTATGTGTATAGTATGTGTAGAGTATGTGTATGGTGTGTGTACAGTATGTGTATGATATGTGTGTAGTGTGTGTATACAGTATGTGTATGGTATGTGTAGAGTATGTGTGTAGTGTGTGTATAGTATGTGTATGGTGTGTGTACAGTATGTGTGTAGTGTGTGTACAGTATGTGTGTAGTGTGTGTACAGTATGTGTGTAGTGTGTGTGTGTAGTGTGTGTACAGTGTGTGTACAGTATGTGTGTACAGTGTGTGTACAGTATGTGTGTAGTGTGTGTACAGTATGTGTGTAGTGTGTGTGTAGTGTGTGTACAGTATGTGTACAGTATGTGTATGGTATGTGTAAAGTGTGTGTGTGTAGTATGTGTATGGTATGTGTACAGTATGTGTGTGGTATGTGTACGGTATGTGTACAGTGTGTGTGTAGTATGTGTATGGTATATGTACAGTATGTGTATAGTGTGTGTACAGTATGTGTGTAGTATGTGTATAGTGTGTGTAAAGTATGTGTATGGTATGTATAGTATGTGTGTAGTGTGTGTACAGTATATGTATAGTATGTGTATGGTATGTGTATAGTATGTGTAGAGTATGTGTATGGTGTGTGTACAGTATGTGTATGATATGTGTGTAGTGTGTGTATACAGTATGTGTATGGTATGTGTAGAGTATGTGTGTAGTGTGTGTATAGTATGTGTATGGTGTGTGTACAGTATGTGTATAGTGTGTGTGTACAGTATGTGTATGGTATGTGTATAGTGTGTGTGTGTAGTATGTGTACAGTGTGTGTACAGTATATGTACAGTATGTGTATAGTGTGTGTGTAGTATGTGTACAGTATGTGTATGGTATGTGTAAAGTGTGTGTGTGTAGTATGTGTATGGTATGTGTACAGTATGTGTGTGGTATGTGTACAGTGTGTGTGTAGTATGTGTATGGTATATGTACAGTATGTGTATAGTGTGTGTACAGTATGTGTGTAGTATGTGTATAGTGTGTGTAAAGTATGTGTATGGTATGTATAGTATGTGTGTAGTGTGTGTACAGTATATGTATAGTATGTGTATGGTATGTGTATAGTATGTGTAGAGTATGTGTATGGTGTGTGTACAGTATGTGTATGATATGTGTGTAGTGTGTGTATACAGTATGTGTATGGTATGTGTAGAGTATGTGTGTAGTGTGTGTATAGTATGTGTGTAGTGTGTGTACAGTGTGTGTAAAGTATGTGTATGGTATGTATAGTATGTGTGTAGTGTGTGTACAGTATATGTATAGTATGTGTATGGTATGTGTAGAGTATGTGTATGGTGTGTGTACAGTATGTGTATGATATGTGTGTAGTGTGTGTATACAGTATGTGTATGGTATGTGTAGAGTATGTGTGTAGTGTGTGTATAGTATGTGTATGGTGTGTGTACAGTATGTGTGTAGTGTGTGTACAGTATGTGTGTAGTGTGTGTAGTGTGTGTACAGTATGTGTGTAGTGTGTGTGTGTAGTGTGTGTACAGTGTGTGTACAGTATGTGTGTACAGTGTGTGTACAGTATGTGTGTAGTGTGTGTACAGTATGTGTGTAGTGTGTGTGTAGTGTGTGTACAGTATGTGTACAGTATGTGTATGGTATGTGTAAAGTGTGTGTGTGTAGTATGTGTATGGTATGTGTACAGTATGTGTGTGGTATGTGTACGGTATGTGTACAGTGTGTGTGTAGTATGTGTATGGTATATGTACAGTATGTGTATAGTGTGTGTACAGTATGTGTGTAGTATGTGTATAGTGTGTGTAAAGTATGTGTATGGTATGTATAGTATGTGTGTAGTGTGTGTACAGTATATGTATAGTATGTGTATGGTATGTGTATAGTATGTGTAGAGTATGTGTATGGTGTGTGTACAGTATGTGTATGATATGTGTGTAGTGTGTGTATACAGTATGTGTATGGTATGTGTAGAGTATGTGTGTAGTGTGTGTATAGTATGTGTATGGTGTGTGTACAGTATGTGTATAGTGTGTGTGTACAGTATGTGTATGGTATGTGTATAGTGTGTGTGTGTAGTATGTGTACAGTGTGTGTACAGTATATGTACAGTATGTGTATAGTGTGTGTGTAGTATGTGTACAGTATGTGTATGGTATGTGTAAAGTGTGTGTGTGTAGTATGTGTATGGTATGTGTACAGTATGTGTGTGGTATGTGTACAGTGTGTGTGTAGTATGTGTATGGTATATGTACAGTATGTGTATAGTGTGTGTACAGTATGTGTGTAGTATGTGTATAGTGTGTGTAAAGTATGTGTATGGTATGTATAGTATGTGTGTAGTGTGTGTACAGTATATGTATAGTATGTGTATGGTATGTGTATAGTATGTGTAGAGTATGTGTATGGTGTGTGTACAGTATGTGTATGATATGTGTGTAGTGTGTGTATACAGTATGTGTATGGTATGTGTAGAGTATGTGTGTAGTGTGTGTATAGTATGTGTATGGTGTGTGTACAGTATGTGTGTAGTGTGTGTACAGTATGTGTGTAGTGTGTGTACAGTGTGTGTAAAGTATGTGTATGGTATGTATAGTATGTGTGTAGTGTGTGTACAGTATATGTATAGTATGTGTATGGTATGTGTAGAGTATGTGTATGGTGTGTGTACAGTATGTGTATGATATGTGTGTAGTGTGTGTATACAGTATGTGTATGGTATGTGTAGAGTATGTGTGTAGTGTGTGTATAGTATGTGTATGGTGTGTGTACAGTATGTGTGTAGTGTGTGTACAGTATGTGTGTAGTGTGTGTAGTGTGTGTACAGTATGTGTGTAGTGTGTGTGTGTAGTGTGTGTACAGTGTGTGTACAGTATGTGTGTACAGTGTGTGTACAGTATGTGTGTAGTGTGTGTACAGTATGTGTGTAGTGTGTGTGTAGTGTGTGTACAGTATGTGTACAGTATGTGTATGGTATGTGTAAAGTGTGTGTGTGTAGTATGTGTATGGTATGTGTACAGTATGTGTGTGGTATGTGTACGGTATGTGTACAGTGTGTGTGTAGTATGTGTATGGTATATGTACAGTATGTGTATAGTGTGTGTACAGTATGTGTGTAGTATGTGTATAGTGTGTGTAAAGTATGTGTATGGTATGTATAGTATGTGTGTAGTGTGTGTACAGTATATGTATAGTATGTGTATGGTATGTGTATAGTATGTGTAGAGTATGTGTATGGTGTGTGTACAGTATGTGTATGATATGTGTGTAGTGTGTGTATACAGTATGTGTATGGTATGTGTAGAGTATGTGTGTAGTGTGTGTATAGTATGTGTATGGTGTGTGTACAGTATGTGTGTAGTGTGTGTACAGTATGTGTGTAGTGTGTGTACAGTGTGTGTACAGTATGTGTGTAGTGTGTGTACAGTATGTGTGTAGTGTGTGTGTAGTGTGTGTACAGTATGTGTACAGTATGTGTATGGTATGTGTAAAGTGTGTGTGTGTAGTATGTGTATGGTATGTGTACAGTATGTGTGTGGTATGTGTACGGTATGTGTACAGTGTGTGTGTAGTATGTGTATGGTATATGTACAGTATGTGTATAGTGTGTGTACAGTATGTGTGTAGTATGTGTATAGTGTGTGTAAAGTATGTGTATGGTATGTATAGTATGTGTGTAGTGTGTGTACAGTATATGTATAGTATGTGTATGGTATGTGTATAGTATGTGTAGAGTATGTGTATGGTGTGTGTACAGTATGTGTATGATATGTGTGTAGTGTGTGTATACAGTATGTGTATGGTATGTGTAGAGTATGTGTGTAGTGTGTGTATAGTATGTGTATGGTGTGTGTACAGTATGTGTGTAGTGTGTGTACAGTATGTGTGTAGTGTGTGTGTAGTGTGTGTACAGTGTGTGTACAGTATGTGTGTAGTGTGTGTACAGTATGTGTGTAGTGTGTGTGTGTAGTGTGTGTACAGTGTGTGTACAGTATGTGTGTAGTGTGTGTGTGTAGTGTGTGTACAGTGTGTGTACAGTATGTGTGTAGTGTGTGTGTGTAGTGTGTGTACAGTGTGTGTACAGTATGTGTGTAGTGTGTGTGTGTAGTGTGTGTACAGTGTGTGTACAGTATGTGTGTAGTGTGTGTACAGTATGTGTGTAGTGTGTGTGTAGTGTGTGTACAGTATGTGTACAGTATGTGTGTAGTGTGTGTACAGTATGTGTGTACAGTGTGTGTACAGTATGTGTGTAGTGTGTGTACAGTATGTGTGTAGTGTGTGTGTGTAGTGTGTGTACAGTGTGTGTACAGTGTGTGTACAGTGTGTGTACAGTATGTGTGTAGTGTGTGTACAGTATGTGTGTAGTGTGTGTGTAGTGTGTGTACAGTATGTGTACAGTATGTGTGTAGTGTGTGTACAGTATGTGTGTAGTGTGTGTATAGTATGTGTATAGTGTGTGTACAGTATGTGTGTACAGTGTGTGTACAGTATGTGTGTAGTATGTGTGTAGTGTGTGTGTAGTATGTGTATAGTGTGTGTACAGTATGTGTGTAGTGTGTGTACAGTATGTGTGTAGTGTGTGTATAGTATGTGTGTAGTGTGTGTACAGTATGTGTATAGTATGTGTATAGTGTGTGTATAGTATGTGTATAGTGTGTGTACAGTATGTGTGTAGTGTGTGTACAGTATGTGTATAGTATGTGTGTAGTGTGTGTACAGTATGTGTGTAGTGTGTGTACAGTATGTGTGTAGTGTGTGTGTAGTGTGTGTACAGTATGTGTGTAGTGTGTGTACAGTATGTGTATAGTATGTGTGTAGTGTGTGTACAGTATATGTACATTATGTGTATAGTATGTGTGTAGTGTGTGTACAGTATGTGTGTAGTGTGTGTACAGTATGTGTACAGTATGTGTGTAGTGTGTGTACAGTATGTGTACAGTATGTGTGTAGTGTGTGTACAGTATGTGTACAGTATGTGTGTAGTGTGTGTACAGTATGTGTACAGTATGTGTGTAGTGTGTGTACAGTATGTGTATAGTATGTGTGTAGTGTGTGTACAGTATGTGTATAGTATGTGTGTAGTGTGTGTACAGTATGTGTATAGTATGTGTGTAGTGTGTGTACAGTATGTGTATAGTATGTGTACAGTATGTGTACAGTATGTGTGTAGTGTGTGTACAGTATGTGTATAGTATGTGTGTAGTGTGTGTACAGTATGTGTATAGTATGTGTGTAGTGTGTGTACAGTATGTGTATAGTATGTGTACAGTATGTGTACAGTATGTGTGTAGTGTGTGTACAGTATGTGTATAGTATGTGTGTAGTGTGTGTACAGTATGTGTATAGTATGTGTACAGTATGTGTATAGTATGTGTGTAGTGTGTGTACAGTATGTGTACAGTATGTGTGTAGTGTGTGTACAGTATGTGTATAGTATGTGTGTAGTGTGTGTACAGTATGTGTACAGTATGTGTGTAGTGTGTGTACAGTATGTGTACAGTATGTGTGTAGTGTGTGTACAGTATGTGTATAGTATGTGTGTAGTGTGTGTACAGTATGTGTATAGTATGTGTGTAGTGTGTGTACAGTATGTGTAGCTGCTGCCTTTTAATTTTGGGAGGGCGTGGGGGGGGGGGCAGAACTCCGCTTTAAAATCCAATTTTTTTCACTTTTTCTTTTCTCAATTCTGCAATCATGGACTAAGGCCCATTAGATCACGGGATTTTCTTTACAAAAATAAAATAAAAACAGGTTCTGCAGAAAATCAATAGAGATACAAATATTGCATGATCAGCCTCATAAATGTGCTAAAATAGTGAACTGGACTACTAGGATGGAGAAAAAAAAGCAAACCCATAGTGACCCATTACATATTATGTACACACAGGATTATGGTTAGTATAATAATTGCATGTAACAGTTCATCACTGTGATACACTTCTATTCAGTTCATAAGATAAAGGGGGTGGAAGGTAATGGGAATTTTTATAAAGCAGAAAAACAAGATTCTGATCTGCATAGTACACACATATGAGAAATTCTGAAGGAAGGAGGGATTATGTAAACAGGACATTGTGTAAACAAGATAGCATCTAAAAAATGGCATGTACAATAATTATTAGGGGCGGTAAAGAAATAACCAATTATACCAATTTATATTCGTGCTAAGGCTCCATTCACACCTGAGCTTATCGATTTCAGGCTTTCTTTTTTTTTTTTTTTCAGGTATTTTTTGCAGGTGTTTGGAGGCAGACAAGGACATCTAACAAAAACGCCTGTAATCTGCCAAAAAAGAGGTTCATGTTCTTTTTTTGAGCTTCAGGCATTTTGCTTAACCACTTCAGCCTCGGAAGGTTTTACCCCCCCCCCCCCCCCCTTTAACCACTTAAGCCCCGGAGGATTTTCCTGCTAAACGACCAGGGGGTATTTTGCGATTCGGCACTGCGTGACTTTAACGGACAATTGCGCGGTCGTGCGACGCTGTACCTAAACGAATTTGACGTCCTTTTTTTCCCACAAACAGAGCTTTCTTTTGGTGGTATTTGATCACCCGTGCGATTTTTACTTTTTGCGCTATAAACAAAAAAAGAGCGTACATTTTGCAAAAATAACAATATTTTTCACATTTTTTTATATGAAATTCCCCAAAAAAAAAATGTAAAAATCAAAATTTTTTAAAATTTTCAGCCAATTTGTTTTATGCTACCTATGCTTGGTAAAAAAAAATCGCAAAAAGCGTATTTTGATTGGTTTGCGCAAAAGTTATTGCGTTTACTAACAAAGGGAAAGATTTTTGTCATTTTTGTTGTTTTTTTTTTTAACGTGTAATGGCGGCGATCTGCGATTTTTTTTTTTTTTGCGGTACTTCGACATTGGGGCGGACAGATCGGACCCTTGACTGACATTTTTGACACTTTTGGGGGGACCAGTGACATTACTACAGTAATCAGTGCTAAAAATATGCACTGTTACTGTTATAATGACACTGGCAGGGAAGGAGTTAACCCTATGGGTGATCAAGAGGTTAAATGTGAGCCTAGGGGAGTGATTCCAACTGGGGGGGGGGGGGGGGACGTGGCTTGTGAAATGATCATAGAGACACGTGATCCTATATAGAAGGATCACAGGGGCTCTGTGATCATTTCAGGGAGAAGAACAGCTAGCTGTGTTTACAACAGCCGACTGTTCTTCTCTCTCAGCGGGGAGCGATCGCGGGTGTCAGGCGGCAATCGGAGCCGCCTGACCCGTGCATCAGCTTCCCGCGCTCGCCCCCTAGCTGCCACCAAGCGACCAACGTATCCCTACGTCGGTTTGCCTTTGCGAGCCACCCTGCCGCAGTATATATGCGGTAAGTGGTTAAGGAGACAAAACGCTCAGATGTGAACAGGGGGTCTTTGAAATCTCAAAACGCCCAAAAAGCAAAATCCCATTCATTTCAGAGATGAGCGTTTTATGAGCTGAAATATGGTCAGGTGTGAACAGGGCCTTAGTCATAGCTACCAAGCTTGAAGGGTTACTCCACTTTCGTGGGGAAAAAAATAGCGAATAAAGAAAAAACAATATAGCGTATACAATGGGGACACAAATCCTATTGTAATTGAATGCTATTAAAAATGACCTTTCCTTTTCAATCTGCAGCTGTCGTAATTTTCTGAAAATACAATGCAATATGGCTGCCTGGAGGTGTTCTGTACACAGAATTTGTACTGACCACACCCCAAAAATATAATTTCCTGCTTGTGTGATTGGTTCACCAATTTTCCCGGGAGTCTGCCTAAGATACAAGACAGATTTCTGGCATCCCCTGCAACAAAAATGTCATTTTTGGTGAGATACTCCCAATAGGAACACGTCTAAAGGGATGCAGGACCAGCAGCTTTCCTCATTAGAGCCCTGCAGCTGCCACAGCTGATAGATAATTATGAAATCACTCCCATTTGACCCACTCAGCACAGAGGCACAGAGGAACAAACAATGATTTCTTCAGAATAACAAAAAGGTAGGAATCTGCAAAAAGGTTGGTAAAATCCTTGTAATGTACAGAGATCACCTAGAGGGGAATGTTTTTTTCTCAACAAAAGTGGAGTTACGCTAATGCACAAGATGAAATGTGACATACTTATATGTGTGTGTGTATGTACATATATATATATATATATATATATATATATATATATATATATACAGTGGGTACGGAAAGTATTCAGACCCCCTTAAATTTTTCACTCTTTGTTATATTGCAGCCATTTGCTAAAATCATTTAAGTTCATTCTTCTTCCTCATGAATGTACACATAGCACCCCATACTGACAGAAAAACACAGAATTGTTGACATTGTTGCAGATTTATTAAAAAAGAAAAACTGAAATATCACATGGTCCTAAGTATTCAGACCCTTTGCTGTGACACTCATATATTTAACTCAGGTGCTTTCCATTTCTTCTGATCATCCTTGAGATGGTTCTACACCTTCATTTGAGTCCAGCTGTGTTTGATTATACTGATTGGACTTGATTAGGAAAGCCACACACCTGTCTATATAAGACCTTCCAGATCACAATGCATGTCAGAGCAAATGAGAATCATGAGGTCAAAGGAACTGCCTGAAGAGCTCAGAGACAGAATTGTGGCAAGGCACAGATCTGGCCAAGGTTACAAAAAGATTTCTGCTGCACTTAAGGTTCCTAAGAGCACAGTGGCCTCCATAATCCTCAAATGGAAGACGTTTGGGACGACCAGAACCCTTCCTAGAGCTGGCCGTCCGGCCAAACTGAGCTATCGGGGGAGAAGAGCCTTGGTGAGAGAGGTAAAGAAGAACCCAAAGATCACTGTGGCTGAGCTCCAGAGATGCAGTCAGGAGATGGGAGAAAGTTGTAGAAAGTCAACCATCACTGCAGCCCTCCACCAGTCGGGGCTTTATGGCAGAGTGGCCCGACGGAAGCCTCTCCTCAGTGTAAGACACATGAAAGCCCGCATGGAGTTTGCTAAAAAAACACCTGAAGGACTCCAAGATGGTGAGAAATAAGATTCTCTGGTCTGATGAGACCAAAATAGAACTTTTTGGCCTTAATTCTAAGCAGTATGTGTGGAGAAAACCAGGCACTGCTCATCACCTGTCCAATACAGTCCCAACAGTGAAGCATGGTGGTGGCAGCATCATGCTGTGGGGGTGTTTTTCAGCTGCAGGGACAGGACGACTGGTTGCAATCGAGGGAAAGATGAATGCGGCCAAGTACAGGGATATCCTGGACAAAAACCTTCTCCAGAGTGCTCTGGACTTCAGACTGGGCCGAAGGTTTACCTTCCAACAAGACAATGACCCTAAGCACACAGCTAAAATAACGAAGGAGTGGCTTCACAACAACTCCGTGACTGTTCTTGAATGGCCCAGCCAGAGCCCTGACTTAAACCCAATTGAGCATCTCTGTTGAGACCTAAAAATGGCTGTCCACCAACGTTTACCATCCAACCTGACAGAACTGGAGAGGATCTGCAAGGAGGAATGGCAGAGGATCCCCAAATCCAGGTGTGAAAGACTTGTTGCATCTTTCCCAAAAAGACTCCTGGCTGTATTAGATCAAAAGGGGGCTTCTACTAAATACTGAGCAAAGGGTCTGAATACTTAGGACCATGTGATATTTCATTTTTTCTTTTTTAATAAATCTGCAACAATGTCAACAATTCTTGTGTTTTTCTGTCAGTATGGGGTGCTATGTGTACATTCATGAGGAAGAAGAATGAACTTAAATGATTTTAGCAAATGGCTGCAATATAACAAAGAGTGAAAAATTTAAGGGGGTCTGAATACTTTCCGTACCCACTGTATATATATATATATATATATATATATATATACTCTAATCACATTTATAGGAGCATCAGACTTACTGTGGTTGTCTACGGGCTTGGAAGCAATCCACAAGCCCATTTTATGACTATGTGATGAGATCTGGTTTTGTTATAGGTGCGGATGCCTGAAAAATTGAAAATAAATGAATAATTAGTAAGATCAAATTCATTGTGTGAAACAAAGTACATAGAGCCATATACAAAAATATGTTGTATTCTACAGAATGGTGCTGATCTCAAGTTCTTTGTTCAAGCCTCCTGGAGATAGAACATCCAGGGCATATATCCAATAAGTCTCCCTTTGGCAGAGGTGCTTAAATCTCTCTGTCGTGGGGAGATCTCCCTGGATAGCCTCACTAATCCAAACACAAATACCTGTGGTAGATTTATCATGGTGTTTGAGAAAATCCCTGGGGAGACTATGTATATCCTTTCCTTCTACGATAAACCACCTATGTTCACCAAAACGCACCTGTAAGGAGCGGATGGTTTCGCCTTGTATAGTCCACACGGACAAACCAGGCAGTATACAACGAAGTCAGACGAACAAGTTTAGAATGTATTAATCCTATACATAGTTCCTTTGATGGTGAATGCTTTCTGACCAGGGTTCACAAATTGGCAAGCTAGGCATAATGGTTTATGGCATTGGTACATTTCGATAATGTTGAAGAATTGGAAGGAACAAGACTTATGTTTTTTTAGCTTTGAACTTACTAGGTGCTATTTTAGTCTTAATGCTCGGAGATTTCCTATACGTAAATCTGGTTTACTGGACAAGTGTTGTTTAAGGTGGGGATCCTGCAGCAATAAGGGCCAGTGCTTACACAGTACATGTTCCATTTGTTGGTGGCGATTGTGGAACTGCGTGCTAAATCCCTGTTTAGGTTCACCGTCCCTACTAGACTTGTAAGTGGAGTTTAGTGAATTGGTAGAGTGAGAATATGCGTGTCCAACTAATTAGGATGGATAGCCCTTATCAAGGAATTTTTTATTTAGGTTTTCACCTTGTGCTTGGTAGTCCATGTTTCTTTACCTGCAAACCCTGGCTTTTGTGTATGTTCTGTAGCCAACACGGATGGTGGCAACTCCTATAGTGTAAAAAGGAGTTGCTGGCAGTAGGCTTGGTGTATATTTTAGCATAGATACAGTTGTTCTCGTGATACAAATAAAAAACAAGAAAGGCTAAGTGGTCCTTATCAATTACTGGTAAAGGTCTGACGAAGGAGCTCTACTGTGCATGATCCGAAATGCGTCACCACGCCTCGTGCGGCCTACAAGCGAGGAGAGTGTTCCACAGCGGCTTTGGATGACATGAACCCTCTGGGTCAGCCTGCCTCGTCCATCTCCTCTCCCGCTGCTGGTCGGCTTAAGGAGACAGAGCCACAGGGACAGGAACAGTACCCCATGTGCCGATTGTATAAGCCCGTTTTTACTGTGATCTTGTAAATGCATCCTAAATTAATTGCCAGTAAATGTTTCTAATACTGCACTTAGAGGTACTTTTTATTTTAGCTCTTCTGGGAAGGATGTCCATAAGGTTTAGGAGTGTGTCTATGGGAATGTTTGACCATTCTTCTAGAAACGCATTTGTCAGGCATTGATGTTGGACTAGAAAGGCCTGGTTCGCAGTCTGCGCACAAATTCATCCCAAAGGTGTTCTATTGGGTTGAGGTCAGGACTCTGTGCAGGCCAGTCAAGTTCTTCCACCCCAAACTCACTCATCCATGTCTTTATGGACCTTGCTTTGTGCAATGGTTCAAATCATTTGGTGGAGGGGGTTATGGTGTGGGGTTGTTTTTCAGGGGTTGGGCTTGGCCCCTTAGTTCCAGTGAAGGGAACTCTTAAGGCGTCAGAATACCAAGACATTTTGGACAATTTCATTCTCCCAACTTTGTGAGAACAGTTTGGGGATGGCCCCTTCCTGTTCCAACATGACTGCGCACCAGTGCACAAAGCAAGGTCCATAAAGACATGGATGAGGGAGTTTGGGGTAGAGGAACTTGACTGGCCTGCACCTCAACACAATAGAATACCTTTGGGATGATTTAGAGGAGAAACTGCGAGCCAGGCCTTCTCGTACAACATCAGTGCCTGACCTCACAAATGTGCTTCTGTAAGAATGGTCAAACATTCCCATAGACACACTCCTAAACCATGTGGACGGCCTTTCCAGAAGGGGTGAAGCTGTTATAGCTGCAAAGGGTGGGCCAACTCAATATTGGACCCTACGGACTAAGACTGGGATGCCATTAAAGTTCATGTGTGTGTAAAGGCAGGTGTCCCAATACTTTTGACAATATAGTGTAGATATTGTAGGCAGCTAGGTACAGCCAGAATATTTATTACAGCTGGCAGAGTCAATGTATGTAGATGCCATGTCTGTGCCAAGCCAGTTGCTGCTAGAGAACACAAACCACGACCATCATTTACCTGCCACTGACAACTTCCTCCTCTGAGCAAATGTATAAGGAAACTGGCTATGTTCTACGTAGGAATGGGCCATAGGGATGTCCCCAATACGCGGATCTTCCTGGGATTAGAGGCATAAACAATACACAGAAGAACACTTTGATGGCCAAAATCCACCCAAGTTTCCTTTTTGATTTGGCAGGTCACGATGTGGAATTTTGTATTTGCAAAGTTTTGCTACACATCGCTGTAGAGGGAGCTGGTAAAATCATGAGAGAAGAATACTGAGTTCATATTCTGGTCACTGAGAAGATGTCTATGTTTCTATCAGAGGCGTAACAAGAACCTTCAGGGCCCCCAGTGCAAGAAACCATGAAGGGCCCCCCGGACCCCTAGCCGGGGGCCCTTCACTTCAAGCCTGAGGCTCTTCCCACTGATCCTGGGGCCCTTTACTCTTGTTGCGGGGCCCTTTCACAAGTTCTGCAGTGGGCCCCCTTCCTGCCATCTTGGGGCCTCCCCGCGGCGGTGGAATGCCAGGGCCCGGTCGCAAGTGTCACCTTTGCGATCCTGGAAGTTCACCCACTGGTGTCAGTAGTTTTTATTTTTTTGGTATTTTTATTGTATTATTTTTTATCATTTTATTTTATTTTTTTAACAATGTCACTGACTATGACTCTGTCCATTCAGAAAAGGGAGGAGCTGGTAAATTACATATTAACCCGCCCCTTCCTGGTTCTCTACTGGGACACATCCCCTGCAGCAGCCGGCAGGAGAGGGGAGGGAGGAAGACGGCAGCACAGTGGGGAAGGGCGGGACCAAGGGAGCACACAGGGGCCCAGAGACAGCAGAACACAAGTGAACTGGATAGGAGGAGTTGTGGGGGCAGCATACAGAGGAACCAATCTCCTCCATTTTACCCCTGCAGGAAAAAGGGACAGTGATTTCTCTACATGCTGCCCCTCCAATCCAGGTGTACAGGGGAGCCACACAGGCCCCCTGGAGCATGGAGACCGGTTGCAATTGCAACCCCTGCAACCCCTGTAGCTACGCCCCTGGTTTCTATGTTGGTAGCACTGCCCAGTCCTAATCCAAGAGTAGACCATCAGCATTATGATGGACTAAATGGCCAAAGGTTTACCATCACGTCTATGTGAGCTGGTTGGGCATCATATTCCAAAACAATAGCCATTAATATGGAGTTGTCCCTCGTTGGCCATAACAGCCTTCACTCCTCTGGGAAGGCTTTCCAAAAGATTTTGGAGTGTATCTGTATAAATTTGTGCCCATTCAACCTGTGGGCGAGGCCATTCACCCTGCACGTGGGGGGTGCCTTTAGCTGTGTATGCGCTTCTCAATGCCTGGGACCAGACAGTTCCTCAACTTAGAGGTGAGCCATGCCACTGTGTGCAGTAATAAAAGTACAGAATTCCTCGGAAAAGTGCTGTCCCGTGTCCCTACACTTGCCTGGTGTATGTTGCATTTAGGAGATAAAGTACTGTGAAAAATTTGCCCCCTTCCTGATTTTTTTTGCAAATTTGTTACACTTAAATGATTCAGATCATCAAACAAATTTTAACCAGTTCCAGACCACCCGCCACCTTTTTACTGTAGACCTACGTCGCTCGCCCGAGAGGAACTGGGGGGCGAGCGCGCCCCGCCGCCGGTGCGCTCCGGCCTCTGATCATCAGCGGGGAAGCCGGCGCATGTGTGTCAGGCGGCTCTGATTGCCGCCTGACACCCGCGATTGTTCCCCACTGAGAGAGAAGGACGGTCAGCTGTTGTAAACCCAGCCGACCGTTCTTCTCCCTGCAATGATCACAGAGCTCCTGTGATCCTTCTATATAGGCTCACAGGTCTCTGTGGTCATCTCAGAAGCCACGCCCCCACACAGTTAGAATCACTCCCCTAGGCTCACATTTAACCCCTTGATCACCCACAATGTTAACCCCTTCCCTGCCAGTGTCATTATTACAGTAACAGTGCATATGTATAGCACTGATTACTGTAGTAATGTCACTGGTCCCCCCAAAAGTGTCAAAAATGTCAGTCAGGGGTCCGATCTGTCTGCTGCAATGTCGCAGTTCCGCAAACAATCGCATTACTAGTAAAAAAAAAAACAATAAAAATGACATAAATCTTTCCCGTAGTTAGTAGACGCGATAACTTTTGCGCAAACCAATCAAAATACGATTATTGCAATTTTTCTTACCAAAAATATATAGCAGAAAATTGGCCTAAAATGTTAAAAAATTTAGATTTTTTAATTTTTTTTTGGGGGGGGAATGTTATATAGCAGAAAGTGAAAACTATTGTTTCTTTTTTTTTCTAAATTGTCGCTTTTTTTTGTTTATAACGCAAAAAATAAAAATCTCACAGGTGATCAAATACCAACAAAAGAAAGCTCTGTTTGTGGGGGAAAAAAGGATGTAAATTTTCTTTGGGTACAGTTTTGCACGACCGCGCAATTGTCCGTTAACCTAACACATCGCCGAATCACAAAATAGGGCCTGGTCATTAAGGGGGCAAATCCTTCCGGTCCAGAACTGGTTAATATTACACAAAGATAACCCGAGTAAATTCAAAATGCAGATTTAAATGACGATTTTATCTCTTAACTACTTCAATACCAGGCACTTTCACCCCCCCCCTTCCTGCTCAGGTCAATTTTCAGCTTTCAGTGCTGTCACACTTTGAATGACAATTGGGTTATCATACAACACTGTACCCAAATTATTATTTATTTATTTTTTTTATCATTTTCTTCACACAAATAGAGCTTTTTTTTTTGGGTGGCATTTATTCATCACTGTTATTTTTTTTTTTTTAATGAAAAAAGGCCAAAAAGTTTAAAAAAAAAAAAAACTTTTTTCTTAGTGTCTGTCAACAACTTTTTTAAATTAATAATTTTTCTCCTACACTGATGTGCGCTGCTCAGGCTGCACTGATAGGCACTGATGAGGAGGCACTAATATGCAGCACTGATAGGTGGCATGGATTTTAAGCACTGATGGGCACTAAAAGGTGGCACTAATGGGCACAGACGGGCAGGCATTGATGGGCACTGAAAGACAGCAGTGATTGGGATAACTTTTGGGCACTGATGGGTACTGATAGGTGGCACTTATGGGCATTGATAGGTTGCACTGATGGGCACTGTTGGGGCTGCAGTGTAATCAGTGCCCTGATTACCTTTACAAGTCTTACTTGTGGGGAGATGCCGCTTATCAGCTCTCCTAAACTCACACTCTTTCAGTATGAGAGAGGAAAAGTCGATAAACAGCACTTCCTTGTTTACATGTGATTGGCTGTGATTGGACAAAGCCGATCAAATTGGTAAAGAGCCGTGGCTCTTTGACGAGATCAGGGTCGCACCGTGTCCCAGGAACACGGTACACCCACGATCGCAGCTAAACTGGGTGCAGTCATGTGACATTGTCCCAGAACGAGAGCTGCACCGCTCCGTCATCATTTGACTGGGGGGGGGGGGTGGTAAGAATTTACCACTTGACCTCAAGAAGATTCTGTCTGCCTGTGTACTGTATAATCGGCAGGTACCGGTGGACATCGAGTCCACAGTACCTCCTGCTTTGTTTCCGCTGTCACAGTCACAGTGGGATCGGGTCGCACATGCCCCAGATCCGGAAGTGTCAGATCACGTACTAGGTACGTGATCTGGCACAGAACAGCCGTCCTGCAACAGAATAACTGTGGTGCGCGGTCGGGAAGTGGTTAAAGGAAAAAATCTGTCCAAACCTGCCTGGCCCTATGTGAAAAAGTAATTGCCCCCTAAACCTAATAACTGGTTGTGCCACCCTTGGTGGCAACAACTGCAATCAAGTGTTTGCTGGCAATGAGTCTTTCACATCGCTGTGGAGGAATTTGGGTCCACTCTTCTTTGCAGAATTGTTTATTTCAACCACATTGGAGGGTTTTCCAGCAGGAACGGCCTGTTTAACCACTTAACCCCCGGAAGATTTTACCCCCTTCCTGACCAGGGGGTTTTTTGCGATTTTTTTTTTTTACTGCATGACTTTAACGGACAATTTTCGGTCGTGCGATGCTGTACCTAAACGAATTTCACGTCCTTTTTTTCCCACAAACAGAGCTTTCTTTTGGTGGTATTTGATCACCTGTGCGATTTTTTGATCATGCGCTATAAACAAAAAAAGAGCGTAAATTTTGCAAAAATAACAATATTTTTCACATTTTTTTATATGAAATTCCCCAAAAAAATGTAAAAATCGAAATTTTTTAACATTTTCGGCCAATTTGTTTTATGCTATATATTTTTTTATGCGTATTTTGATTGGTTTGCGCAAAAGTTATCGCGTTTACTAACAAAGAGCAAGATTTTTGTCATTTTTGTTGTTTTTTCTTTAACGAGTAATGGCGGCGATCTGCGATTTTTTTTTGTGGGACTGCGACATTGCGGCAGACAGATGGGATCCTTGACTGACATTTTTGACACTTTTGGGGTTACCAGTGACATTACTGCAGTAATCAGTGCTATACATATGCACTGTTACTGTAAAAATGACACTGGCAGGGAAGGGGTTAACTGTATTGGAGAGGGAGGGGTTAAGTGTGTCCTAGGGGCGTGCTTCTAACTGTGATGGAACAGGTCTCCTATTGTAAAAACAGAGATCAACGGTCCTACATAGTAGAACCTTCTGATCTCCATTTTTACACAGGAGTCGGCTTTGTTTACATTAGCCTCCTGCCTTTCTCCCTCTCTACCGACGATCGCAGTGTGACCGGCGGACATCGGGTCCGCCGGTCACACGCACGGACTCCTCAGTGAAGGAGCCGGGCGGGCAGGCGCGCGCTTGCCCGCTATTGGCTCACAGGCTAGTGACGTATATATATATATACGTCACTTTGCCTGGCCGGGGCTGACCGCCGCAGTATATCTATGTCGGCAAGTGGTTAAGGTCATGCCTCTGAACCTCAGTCAGATTTGGGTCTGTATTTTGACTAGGCCACTCCAAAACCTTAATTTTGTTTTTTTGTGAACCACTCAGAGGTGGACTTTCCGATGTGTTTCGGATCATTGTCCTGCTGCATAACCCAAGTGCGGATGAGCTTGAGGTCAGGAACTGATGGCCGGACATTCTCCTTCAGGATGTTCTGGTAGAGCGCAGAATTCATAGTTCCATCAATTATTGCAAGTCGCCCAGGTCCTGAAGTCGCAAAGCAGCCCCAGACCATCACACTACCACCACCATGTGTGACTGTTGGCAGTATTATGTTCTTTTTATGAAATTTTTCACCAGATGTAACGGGATGCACACCTTCCAAAAAGTTCAGCTTTTGCCTCATTTGTCCACAGAATATTTACCCCAAAGTCTTGGGGATAATAATGATGTTTTTTTGCCAAATGTGAGACGAGCCTTTGTGTTCTTTTTGGTCAGCAGTGGCTTTGGCCTTGGAACTCTCCCATGGATGCCATTTTTGCCCAGTCTCTTTCTTATTGTTGAATTATGAACACTAATCTTACCTAAGGCCTAAGGTTCTTTAGATGTTGATCTGGGTTCTTTATGACCTCCTGGATGAATCATTGTTGTGCTCTTGGAGTAATTTTGGAAGGCCGGCCACTCCTGGGAAGGTTCACCATTGTTCCAAGTTTTCTCCATTCGTGGATATTGGCTCTCACTGTGGTTCGCTGGAGTCCCAAAGCCTAAGAAATGGCTCTGTAACTCTTTCTAGACTGATACATGTCAATTACTTTCTTTCTCATCTGTTCTTGACTTTCTTTTGAAATCTTTTAGTGTGCTTCGCTTTGTCAGACAGCTTCTATTTAAAGCGGGATACCCGCATACTAGCCCATTATGCCTTTGTCTTGCAGGTTTTTTTCTTTACGTGAATTCTTGACTCAGTAGATCTTGCAGTAATCAGGCCTGGGTGTGGCAAGTGAAATTTAACTCCGCTTTCCAAAAAATGTGGTTAGGCAGGTTATACACATTGCAAATATATACGGGTTGCAGGAAAGATATTTGCACCATTCCCCCATCAACACAGGGAGTGCCAACAGGGGAATCACTCCTGCCAGGCCATTGTCTGCTGTGGACAGGGGAGGGGGGGGGGCGGGTTGCAGGCAGAGGAAGTTGCAAGAGAATCTGATAGGCTGGTTGTACCCAAGTTGATCGATTGATCAACTTGGTACATTCAGCCTGCCCATTGATGGTTCAAATCTCGACCGGCTCGAGTCGTGTATGGCCAGCCTTAATCACAGTTCATTCTTAATTTAGCAAGGGGGGTGCAATTACTTTTTCACATAGGGCCAGGCAGATTTGGACAGCTTTTTTCCCTTAATACATGAAATAATTTAAAAACAGCATTTTGTATTTAAACAGGTTATCTTTATTACATAGTCAGGCTGAAAAAAGACACAAGTCCATCTGGTTCAACCAATAAATCTTTGTGTAATATTACAATTTGTTTGATGATCTGAATCAGGAAAGGGGCAAATACTTTTTCACAGCACTGCACACTGCTGAGCCCGGTGCCCTCTCCATCAGTCACGCGTACCTCTGTTACTTCACTCACAGTTACAGAATGTCGACCCCCCTCACTACTGAAGGACCTTGCACCCACACCAGGTACCATGCTTCCCTACTGGCTGCACTAGTTCTTGGTTACTCATAGCAACTGCATACCTCTTCCTAGTCTGGCCGAGTAAACCTTGCAGTAGTGGCTTTGCTTCATACCCCATCTATGATTTAATGACCCATGTTCTTAGATACACCCAGAAGCATAATTTTAAATACCTTCAGACCAGGCTTAGGACAATAAATGGAACTTTTACTTAAAGCAAAGCTCCACCCAAAAGGAGAATTTCCGCTTTAAGTACTCCTCCTCTGCCACTTTTAGCATGTCATTTTTTTTTACAGATACCCACTCCCACTTCCGCTCGGATCGCCTAGGCAATCCCAGCGGAAGTTCTCCTCTTCCCCTCCCTTCTGAAGTCATCTGGGACACATCACAGGTCCCAGATGACTGCCGGACCATTTAGGACATGCAGCACGATTCGCGCATTCTCAGTGGGCACCCAGCTGTGTTTACACAAGCGGGTGGATTTCCACACTAGATCCTAGACGATCGGGGAAGAGCAGCGGTTATCACCGCTGCTCCTCCCCTGGCCCGACTCCCGCTGTAACTGAATATAGTGGGAGCGCGCACCCTGAGAGAGGGGAATGTCTGGTGACGTAGGTCTACGTCGCCAGACGAAACGGAGCCACTGTGCCACAGTAGCAGCACAGTGAGCAGACGTAAAGTGGTTAAACAATTTGGCAATACAGTCATATGTGAAAAATTAAAATATAATATCCCTTAACTATCTCTAGCAGGCTGCCCGGGCATAGTTCCACAAGGTAGTAGTCCATTTTGTTGCTCTTCAGAAGCTGGTAGATCTCCGGACTTCAGAAACAGCAAAGTACCGCATTAAGTCCTTCCCAGCCTGGGTTAGCTACTGTCTAGATAGCAGCCTGTAGGCAACCTGCATACAAGCCTAAAGCACATTTGTTGAGGTCAGGTACTAATAATGAATAAGAAGACCTGTCTTAAAGTCAGTTTTTCATTTCCAATCCCAACGGTGTTCAGTAGGGCTGAGGTCAGGGCTCTATGATTCCTGGGAAGGATTTCCACAAGATTCTGGAGGGTGTTGGTGGGAACCATGTCTTTATGGAGCTGGCTTTGTGCACAGTGGCACAATCATACTGGGCCTTCACCAAACTGGTGCCACAAGGGTGGAAGTGAACAATTATCTAAGGATGACTATACATTATACAATTTTCTTGCACATTTTTCCTTTAGATTTACCAAAACCATATAATATGAGCTCAGACTTAAACACTCATAATTTGTATGCAGTCAGGCAGGCCCTTGTACTACATAGTTGACGGTAAATCTAAAGGAAATTGAACAAGAAACTTGTATAATGTATGGAAAGCTTTAATTGGGCCCAGTGCACACAACTGTGTTTTGGTCCATAGCCTTTAGCTGTTAAATTTTTCTACCCGTGTAGCTCATAAATGGATATAGTCATATGCACTGATGCTGCTTCCTAGTGAATTTATGGCCAGGGGGAGATGTAAATCTAAACAATATGGACGGCACAATGGCCTACTGCTTGGTACTTTACCTTGCATCACTGGGGTCCTCAGTTCAATCCCCAGCCAGGACACTGTTGGGGGATTTGAGAGTGCAAAATCTGGTGCAGCTCTGCATATAAACCAATCAGCTATATATATCTATATATATATATACAGTGAGTACGGAAAGTATTCAGACCCCCTTAAATTTTTCACTCTTTGTTATATTGCAGCCATTTGCTAAAATCATTTAAGTTCATTCTTCTTCCTCATGAATGTACACATAGCACCCCATACTGACAGAAAAACACAGAATTGTTGACATTGTTGCAGATTTATTAAAAAAGAAAAACTGAAATATCACATGGTCCTAAGTATTCAGACCCTTTGCTGTGACACTCATATATTTAACTCAGGTGCTTTCCATTTCTTCTGATCATCCTTGAGATGGTTCTACACCTTCATTTGAGTCCAGCTGTGTTTGATTATACTGATTGGACTTGATTAGGAAAGCCACACACCTGTCTATATAAGACCTTCCAGATCACAATGCATGTCAGAGCAAATGAGAATCATGAGGTCAAAGGAACTGCCTGAAGAGCTCAGAGACAGAATTGTGGCAAGGCACAGATCTGGCCAAGGTTACAAAAAGATTTCTGCTGCACTTAAGGTTCCTAAGAGCACAGTGGCCATCCTCAAATGGAAGACGTTTGGGACGACCAGAACCCTTCCTAGATCTGGCCGTCCGGCCAAACTGAGCTATCGGGGGAGAAGAGCCTTGGTGAGAGAGGTAAAGAAGAACCCAAAGATCACTGTGGCTGAGCTCCAGAGATGCAGTCAGGAGATGGGAGAAAGTTGTAGAAAGTCAACCATCACTGCAGCCCTCCACCAGTCGGGGCTTTATGGCAGAGTGGCCCGACAGAAGCCTCTCCTCAGTGTAAGACACATGAAAGCCCGCATGGAGTTTGCTAAAAAACACCCGAAGGACTCCAAGATGGTGAAAAATAAGATTCTCTGGTCTGATGAGACCAAAATAGAACTTTTTGGCCTTAATTCTAAGCGGTATGCGTGGAGAAAACCAGGCACTGCTCATCACCTGTCCAATACAGTCCCAACAGTGAAGCATGGTGGTGGCAGCATCATGCTGTGGGGGTGTTTTTCAGCTGCAGGGACAGGACGACTGGTTGCAATCGAGGGAAAGATGAATGCGGCCAAGTACAGGGATATCCTGGACAAAAACCTTCTCCAGAGTGCTCTGGACCTCAGACTGGGCCGAAGGTTTACCTTCCAACAAGACAATGACCCTAAGCACACAGCTAAAATAACGAAGGAGTGGCTTCACAACAACTCCGTGACTGTTCTTGAATGGCCCGGCCAGAGCCCTGACTTAAACCCAATTGAGCATCTCTGGAGAGACCTAAAAATGGCTGTCCACCAACGTTTACCATCCAACCTGACAGAACTGGAGAGGATCTGCAAGGAGGAATGGCAGAGGATCCCCAAATCCAGGTGTGAAAGACTTGTTGCATCTTTCCCAAAAAGACTCCTGGCTGTATTAGATCAAAAGGGGGCTTCTACTAAATACTGAGCAAAGGGTCTGAATACTTAGGACCATGTGATATTTCAGTTTTTCTTTTTTAATAAATCTGCAACAATGTCATCAATTCTGTGTTTTTCTGTCAGTATGGGGTGCTATGTGTACATTCATGAGGAAGAAGAATGAACTTAAATGATTTTAGCAAATGGCTGCAATATAAAAAAGAGTGAAAAATTTAAGGGGGTCTGAATACTTTCCGTACCCACTGTATGTATATATATATATCACATTATGTCCTAAATGCTGGTATCTTGATGAGGATGACCTGCTAGTCTTGTCATGTTTCCCTAAACAGCTTCCTCGGGAGAAAGGTGACCACACTGTGCATTCAGTAGAATTGGAGATAAAACTAGCAAAAGGCGTGTGCCATAAATAGCATTCGATAAATTGGGAGCCAACCCCCCAAGATACCAAAAATGGGGGAAGCCACATTCAAAGCAGTCCAACCAGACTATAAATACCTCCAGAAAACAGCACAATTGGATGCTCACAAAAGACGCAAAGCTTCCAGTCTACATGCTGATGCTTTAGAAATTAATATTTCACATGCAACATTTGACATTTTGCTTTTGTAAATAGTCAGCTTGGGATCCTGGAAGTCTTTAGTCTTTTTGTGAACATCCAATTGTGCGGTTTTCATTTTTACTCTGGTTGGACCACTTTGCGTCCAAGTGGTTTCCCCCTTTTTGGGTGATTGGGGGCCCCCGAGTTATTGGATGCTATTTACAAGACATGCCTTTTGCCAGGACATGCATGTTAGTTTTATCTCCAACTATCCTGGATATACAGTTTGGTCATCCATCTCCTGAGGAAGCTGTTGAAGGCATCCTAGTCTTGACGCGTTTCCCTAATCATCAAGATATCAGCATTTAGGGCTTAACCACTTGCCAACCGCCGCAAGTACATATACTTTGGCGGTCAGCCCCTCCTGGGCAAATCGACGTACCGGTACGTCACTCACCCATGAGCCTCTAGGGGGCGAGCGCGTTCCCCCCCCCCCGCGCTCGTTCCCTGACTTCCCCGCGCGAGTGACCGGCGGCTCCGATGTCCGCGGGTCACTCGCGATCTCCCGCTGGAGAGGGAGAAAGGCAGATGTAAACACTGCCGCCTGTCATTCTCCCTGGTGTAACTGCAGAGACTACACGATCCTGCTATGTAGGATCGTATGTCTCTGTGGTTACAGCACAAGCCACGCCCCTTGACAGTGTCATTTTTACAGTAACAGTGTATATTTATAGCACTGTTACCAAAAGTGTCAAAAATGTCAGTCAGGGGTCCGATCTGTCCGCCGCAATGTCGCAGTCCTGCAAAAAAAATTGCAGATCGCCGACATTACTTGTTAAAAAAAACAAAAAACTTTCCCGTAGTTAGTAAACGCAATAACTTTTGCGCAAACCAATCAAAATCCACTTATTGCAATTTTTTTAGACCAAAAATACGTAGCAGAAAACAAATTGGCCTAAAATGTTAAAAAAATTTGATTTTTACAATTTTTTTTTGAGAATTTCATATAAAAAAAATGTGAACCGTGTCAAACGGTACCCGACAAGGATGTCCACTTTCCCCTCTTATCTTTATTATTACACTTGAACCCTTTCTACGCAGACTACGCACACACCCCGACATCAAGGGAGTTACTATTGACAATAAACAATACAAGGTTGCAGCATACGCAGATGATATCCTTCTCTTTCTTACCGAACCCCTTACCTCAATCCCCAACTTGTTGCACGAACTTACGTCCTTTCAAAATATTTCAAACCTAAAGATTAACTACACTAAATCTAATGCACTGAATATCTCCCTTCCCGCAAACACTCTCAACCTTTGTCAATCAAACTTCCCGTTTGTATGGGATCCCCACTCAATTACCTATCTTGGTATCCAGATCCCCTCATCACTAACTGACCTCTATACACTAAACCACGCTCGATTAATTCGCTTAATTAAACAAGACTTATCTGAGTGGAAAAACTGCCCCTTTTCATGGTTTGGGAAAATCGCCATCATTAGGATGAACATCCTTCCGCGAATACTTTACCTTCTACAAACTATACCCATCAAACTCCCCCCCTCCTTTTTTATAACTTACAAACGGATTTGTTCCGAATTCATCTGGTCCTCCAAACGCCCGAGGCTGAATTGGCAAAGACTCACCTCCCCCAAAATGCAAGGTGGCGTAGGCCTTCCTGACATGCTCAAGTATTATTGGTCTTGTCATCTCACAAGAGTTGTAGATTGGCATGCCCATGCCTCTTCCAAGGACTGGGTCACCTTAGAGAATTCGATGTCAAAAATCCCCACAATGCAACTTCCCTGGATTGATCCAATTCTGACTCATAAACCACACACAAAACACCCACTGATCGCTGCCACCCTTCAAATATTCAGACTCACCTGTAAAAAGTTCAACCTAGCCTCAGCCCCCGGCCCTTTAACGCCTCTTTCAAATAATCCAAGCTTCCCCCGCGGGCTCAAGTTACACAACAACCCTACCAACACCTCAGATAGTCCAGAAAGGGTTGAACAATTATTCCACAACGGCTCCTTCTCCTCCTTTGAGAATCTGTCAGCTAGGTTTCCCAAACATGGCATACCCCTTTTCAACTACCTTCAAATTAGACAATTTCTACTATCCCCCAAAAGGTCTTCAGGCTGGGCGAAACCCCTCTCTCAGTTTGAAACATTGTGTGCTCAAAACAAACCCCAACGACATCTGATTTCAACCATATACACTCTCCTGTCCTCGCAATTTGACTTCAACCTAGACAAAACCTGCAAACGATGGGAAGAAGATCTATCCTTACACCTCTCACACACTGACTGGACACGTATCTTCTCTCATATACATAAAGGTTCCCTAAATGTTTCAGCACAAGAGAACGGTATGAAAATATTTACGAAATGGTATATGACACCAGATAGACTACACAAGATCAATGCTAACAATTCAATTCTCTGCTGGAGATGTAGTAGTGATAAAGGCACACTCCTACACATCTGGTGGGATTGTCACCTTATTCAATCCTTTTGGAGAAATGTCCACGACCTTATCGTTAAAATTACTACTTATACTCCAGAATATTCTCCCGCACAATACCTTTTACACCATACCTCCCTCCCACAATCAGCCTACAAAAAATCACTTATACTACACCTCATCAACGCTGCCAAGATGTGCATCCCATGTCATTGGTTATCAATAACCCCGCCCTCTATAAAAGAATGGTTCTCCCGTATTACTAAAGTTGCCGAAATGGAAGAATTAATCCACCAAGCCAGAGAATCCCCTGATAAATTCTACAAGATATGGGCCCCTTGGCTCGAATTCACTAAATCTGATGTATATGTGAACTACACTTCAGCATCAAACTAAACCCAAAGTTTCTTTTTCTTTCTTTTTCATAATGCTAGCTTGGTATCTCTCTATCATTATCTTGATAGGTTGTTGATTACTATTTAACAATGTCTAGTCTATCCCTGATCTGCTTTCTACAATACCTCCCCTTTTTGCCCTTCCTACATCCCCCTCTTCCCTTCCCACCCCCCCCCCCCTCCACCACACCTGATACGTTTACATACTATCATATATGGTGCATATGAGTCTTCTAACCCTCAAACATTCCACCCTCCTAAATAGCTTCCTTTCGCTAATACTATAAGAGGGTCCCCCTATTATTATTTTTTTTTTTTTTTTCTATCTTTTTCCCCCTCCATCTATTATCCGCTCTTTCTTATTTAGAAAATACACGGCCCATCTCCGTGGAGCCCTCCCGTGAACCGGACACAGCATGATCCCCTTTGGGGGTGTCTGGATTATGGGACGGATTCCCATGTGATTTACACATTCTGTTTAATTCACAATATGTTTACTGTGTCCCCCCCATAACAGTTACCTATTCATTCACTTTTTTCTGTGATGATATTGTATTTTCCTCTCTCCCCTCAAATCTTAAGAGTTCTTAAGTCTCCCTTTTGCTATTGACCTTGTTACATGTTTAATATTAATTTGCATTGTATTATACGGTCCTTGTAAATCCACTGTTATTTACATGTTCATGTTCACCAAGAAATTTAATAAAATGTTTTTGAAAGTAAAAAAAATGTGAAAAATATTGTTATTTTTTCAAAATTGTCGCTCTTTTTTTGTTTATAGCGCAAAAAGTAAAAATCGCAGAGGTGATCAAATACCACCAAAGGAAAGCTCTGTTTGTGGGGAAAAATTTGTGTGCAGAGTCGCACGACTGCGCAATTGTCCGTTAAAGTCATGCAGTGCCGAATCGCAAAATAGGCCCTGGTCAGGAAGGGGGTAAAATCTTCCGGGGCTTAAGTGGTTAAGGTCACCTCCACTTTGGGAGTTAATCATTTTAGATATTCACATACTGCTCATCGTTGGGCTTTTTTTTAAGTTGTATACAATAAAGATTGTGTTTTATACAATTTTAATGGATGCTCAGATGTTTATTTGTTGAGGAATGACGCCCTGAAAGTCCTTTCAGCATTCTTTTACCTGTTTTTTTCTGCCTATAATCAAATAAAAAATGTGTAAGAACAGAATAACCCCAGCCTTCAGTCATTTTGCACCCTCACATACTAGTAAATAACTCACTTGCAGGTAGCAGAGGTGGTGCAGAATGACTTGAAGGTTGGGATCACTCTTTTGCTACATGGACATAAATTGCCCTTCACCTTTAGTCATTCTTCTCTGCTGCCTAGTGAATGACTCATTCAGGGCCAGGGAGGAAGGTGTAAACCTCAATAATATGTAGGCAGTGGCTCTGAATGAATTTGGCCTTCAGTCATTTTGAATTGTTGACTTAGTACATAGTACGCATCTCAACTCACATGGATATAAATGGTTGTATGTCCATTCCACCCAACTTTCTGAGATGGGAACAAGGAACAAGGGACACCTATTAGCAAAAGTATGTAGGCATAGGACATACCCCATGCCACCCCCCTTCTAAAAAAAGATTGGTGAATGACTCATTCAGGGCCAGGGAGGAAGCTGTAAACCTCAATAATATGTAGGCAGTGGCTCCGAATGAATTTGGCCTTCAGTCATTTTGAATTATTGACTTAGTACTCCCCATGGATATAAGTGCTTGTATGTCCATACCACCCAACTTTCTGAGATGGGAACAAGGAACAAGGGACACCTATTAGCAAAAGTATGTAGGCATAGGACATACCCCATGCCACCCCCCCTCTAAAAAAAGATTGGTGAATGACTCATTCAGGGCCAGGGAGGAAGCTGTAAACCTCAATAATATGTAGGCAGTGGCTCCGAATGAATTTGGCCTTCAGTCATTTTGAATTATTGACTTAGTACTCCCCATGGATATAAGTGCTTGTATGTCCATACCACCCAACTTTCTGAGATGGGAACAAGGAACAAGGGACACCTATTAGCAAAAGTATGTAGGCATAGGACATACCCCATGCCACCCCCCCTCTAAAAAAAGATTGGTGAATGACTCATTCAGGGCCAGGGAGGAAGCTGTAAACCTCAATAATATGTAGGCAGTGGCTCCGAATGAATTTGGCCTTCAGTCATTTTGAATTATTGACTTAGTACTCCCATGGATATAAGTGCTTGTATGTCCATACCACCCAACTTTCTGAGATGGGAACAAGGAACAAGGGACACCTATTAGCAAAAGGATTGGTGAAATCCACAGGTGTTTTTTTTACCACTACTATTCCTTCATATTTGCTTTTGAAATCTACAAATGCAGCAATTTAAAATTGGATGAAAGCTTTAGCTCTGTAAAAGACGTTTTGATGGATAAATAATGCATTTTATATACAACTATACAGATCAGACCAAAATGAAGAGGAAAGAGGGACAGAGGGGAGCATAAAGAGCTCTGGAATTTCCTGGTCGAGAGCTGCGCTGACTTTGGACTTGATAAAACCCAGTGGACCAACACCAGCAGATGACATGGCTACCCAATCAAAACTTCACACTGGACCTCATGAAACTTGGATTCTGTGCCTCTCCACCCTTCCTTTCAGACTCTAGGACCATGATTTCCAAATAAAATGCAAAATTTTCCATAGTATGTGATGATTTGGGGAGCCATGTCATCTGCTGGTGTTGGTCCACTGCGTTTTATGACGTCCAACGTCAGCACAGCCTTCTACCAGGAAATTCTAGAGCACTTCATGCTTCCCTCTGCTGACCAGCTTTATGAAGATTCTGATTTCATTTTCCATTAGGACTTGGCACCTCTCACACTGCCAAAACTACCAATACCTGGTCACATGATCATGGTATTACTGTGCTTGATTGGCCAGAAAACTCACCTGACCTAAACCCCATAGAGAATCTGTGGGGTATTGTCAAGAGGAAGATGAGAGACACCAGACCCAACAATGCAGATGAGCTGAAGGACACTATCAAAGCAACCTGGGCTTCCATAACACCTCAGCAGTGCCACAGGCTAATCGCCTCCATGCCACGCCGTATTGATGCAGTAATTCATGCAAAAGGAGCCCCGACCAAGTATTGAGTGCATCTTATACTGTACATGGACAGACTTTTCACTAAGCCAATATTTCTGTATTAAAAATCCTTTTTTATTGGCATTATGTAATATTCTAGTTTTCTGAGATACTGAATTTTGGGTTGTCACTAGCTGTAAGCCATAATCATTAATGATTAATTAATCATTAATGATGTTCGTCCATCACTAGTCCCTGTCTCATAAAATGTCATGTAATAGCTTGTCGGATGGATGTCACAAGAAAGATGTATAAACAATTTCAGCCAAGAAGAACCTACTAAGAGCTCACTTCTAAACCTGAAATCTTCAATTAAACTGACATCTACAATGGGCTATGGTGGTGTAATTTTGGTGATCCCCACTGGTGGGATAATGTGTCTATAATAAATACACCATACAGATAATTCTTAGGTTATGGGTATTTCACTGGGCCATAAGCAATATTGGGATATTATCACTTTGGACTCAGGCTCAAGTCTATATGAATAAATTGCAGGCAAGTGGAAATGATTCCATAGCATCTTCTTCCTCAGACTACAACATTGTACATTTGTAGCAAGTGAATAAAAAGCCACCCTTAAACTCCACTCTAATGACTTTGCCTAGGCTAAGATGACATCATCAGTCTGCTGCAGACAGAAGGAAGCATTTCCTCAATCTCCTGTCCCCTCCAGAGTGCAACTTTGTAACTTTGTAGCAGGCCACATGGTGTGAAGCTGCAGCAGGGGTTGATCCGAGATCTGTGAACACATTCAAGAACTGTACTGGTACTCTGATTTTCATGATGTTGTCATCTCTGAATCCAGGAAGTAGATGGTGACCCTGGATGGTGCCTGAAAAAGGATGACACAAGCGTTAAGCAGATGACCGCATTGTCGGGGAGAGTACTGTGATCCCTATAAGAGGTAATAAATGCCTGGAAATATTGCACTAGCCAGAGGCGTAACTAGAACCTTCAGGGCCCCGATGCAAGAAACCATGAAGGGCCCCCCAGACGCCCTGGCCGGGGCCCTTCCCTTCAAGCCCGGGGCTCTTCCCACTGATCCTGGGGCTCTTTACTCTCGTTGCATGGCCTTTTATTATGGTCCCGCAGCAGGATCCTTTCACAAGTTCTGCAGTGGGCCCCCTTCCTGCAATCTTGGGGCCTCCCCACAGTGGTGCAATGCCAGGGCCCGGTCGCAAGTGTGACCTTTGAGATCCTGGAAGTTCACCCACTGGTTTGCTACCGGGCCCCCTGGAGCATGGGGCCCGGTAGCAATTGCAACCCCTGCAACCCCTGTAGTTACGCCCCTGGCACTAGCATATTACTTAGTATGTATGCACCAAATATAGAAAATATGTGATCCTACATTCACTTTAATGGAAGGTGTGGTGAGCCGGCGCTGCCACTATATCATAAATATATATATAAGAGTACCAAACAAATGCAGTACAAAATAATAAGATACGCACTAATCACAATTACTACAGCAGAGATCCACCCAATGGGAGGTGAGACAATAAGTGCGTCGAGGTGAAATGAGCCAAGACCAGAAATAAATATATAAAATGATGACCAGTATTACTAACTAAACGTGCTGTTGTGACAATACATGCTGATAAAAATAGTGCAATGTGTAAACCAGGCATGTCCAACCTGCGGCCCGGGGGCCGCATGCGGCCCAGAGCCCCAGGCAATGAGGCCCACTGCCCCCTGACAATTTATTTTTTTTTGATGGGGAAGAAGGAAGTCGGGTCAGGGGCACGGCCACAGCGGCTTCCAACTAACTGTAGGCAGAGGCTGCCTCGGAAGGGATCATCCTCTAGTTGTGTTAAATTAGTGCTTGGGGGGGGGGGGGGGGCAGCGTGGGAAGGGCACGGCAGCGTTTTATTACTTGTATACCTTAACTATAGTTTATATTTTATATGCGGCCCGAGAAAATTTCTCTTCACTCAACGTGGCCCAGAGAAGCCAAAAGGTTGGACACCCATGGTGTAAACTATGAAAGTATAAATGGTGTCCAACGTACAAATTTTAGCTGATGACAAATGAATAGTAATGGTGCTATATGTGAAGTATGTGCACTGGGTATACAAAAAATAGGACTGTGACATAAAAGTGCTCAGTGCAGCATAAAGAAAAATGTATATACAAATACAAAATATTGAAGTTGATTAGAGCAAATAAATAAATAGGCAGATAGAGTCCATAATCTATCAGTGGGGTGACATCAAAACGTGTGCTGACCTTCTTCCCTTGGTGAAGTTCAGTGACCCGACAAAATATCTGATCCTCCACCCAGTAGATAGTGGCCACTTACCAGAAGCACTCAGGCCTCTGGGACCTACAGTGCTTGTAGAGCTCCTTAATCTTTATAATGACCACCTCCTCCTAAGTTTATGCTTACGGGTGCATTTATCTCAAAGGACTCCTTTCGTCTTAAGGCGATCACCTCTTCCTAGGTTAATGCAGTGCCTTGCGAAAGTATTCGGCCCCCTTGAACTTTGCAACCTTTTGCCACATTTCAGGCTTCAAACATAAAGATATAAAACTGTAATTTTTTGTGAAGAATCAACAACAAGTGGGACATAATCATGAAGTGGAACAAAATTTATTGGATATTTCAAACTTTGTTAACAAATAAAAAACTGAAAAATTGGGCGTGCAAAATTATTCAGCCCCTTTACTTTCAGTGCAGCAAACTCTCTCCAGAAGTTCAGTGAGGATCTCTGAATGATCCAATGTTGACCTAAATGACTAATGATGATAAATAGAATCCACCTGTGTGTAATCAAGTCTCCGTATAAATGCACCTGCACTGTGATAGTCTCAGAGGTCCGTTTAAAGCGCAGAGAGCATCATGAAGAACAAGGAACACACCAGGCAGGTCCGAGATACTGTTGTGGAGAAGTTTAAAGCCGGATTTGGATACAAAAAGATTTCCCAAGCTTTAAACTTCCCAAGGAGCACTGTGCAAGCGATAATATTGAAATGGAAGGAGTATCAGACCACTGCAAATCTACGAAGACCTGGCCGTCCCTCTAAACTTTCAGCTCATACAAGGAGAAGACTGATCAGAGATGCAGCCAAGAGGCCCATGATCACTCTGGATGAACTGCAGAGATCTACAGCTGAGGTGGGAGACTCTGTCCATAGGACAACAATCAGTCGTATACTGCACAAATCTGGCCTTTATGGAAGAGTGGCAAGAAGAAAGCCATTTCTTAAAGATATCCATAAAAAGTGTCGTTTAAAGTTTGCCACAAGCCACCTGGGAGACACCAAACATGTGGAAGAAGGTGCTCTGGTCAGATGAAACCAAAATCAAAATTTTTGGCAACAATGCAAAATGTTATGTTTGGCGTAAAAGCAACACAGCTCATCACCCTGAACACACCATCCCCACTGTCAAACATGGTGGTGGCGGCATCATGGTTTGGGCCTACTTTTCTTCAGCAGGGACAGGGAAGATGGTTAAAATTGATGGGAAGATGGATGGAGCCAAATACAGGACCATTCTGGAAGAAAACCTGATGGAGTCTGCAAAATACCTGAGACTGGGACGGAGATTTGTCTTCCAACAAGACAATCATCCAAAACATAAAGCAAAATCTACAATGGAATGGTTCACAAATAAACATATCCAGGTGTTAGAATGGCCAAGTCAAAGTCCAGACTTGAATCCAATCGAGAATCTGTGGAAAGAACTGAAAACTGCTGTTCACAAACGCTCTCCATCCAACCTCACTGAGCTCGAGCTGTTTTGCAAGGAGGAATGGGCAAAAATTTCAGTCTCTCGATGTGCAAAACTGATAGAGACATACCCCAAGCGAATTACAGCTGTAATCGCAGCAAAAGGTGGCGCTACAAAGTATTAACTTAAGGGGGCTGAATAATTTTGCACGCCCAATTTTTCAGTTTTTTATTTGTTAAAAAAGTTTGAAATATCCAATAAATTTCATTCCACTTCATGATTGTGTCCCACTTGTTGTTGATTCTTCACAAAAAATTACAGTTTTATATCTTTATGTTTGAAGCCTGAAATGTGGCAAAAGGTCGCAAAGTTCAAGGGGGCCAAATACTTTCGCAAGCCACTGTATTTAGGGGTACATCTATCCAATGGGACTCCTATGTGTTTGGCTCAAGGGGACATCTATCCAGTGGTTCTCAAAAAATATATGGAGAATATCTCATGGTGCAGTATGTATTTATTAGATAATAACAGAGATAAAAAGATAAGACTCACATTTAAAAGTGCCTCGAATGGCACTTGCTGAAAGCGAAAGATAGATGCAGGTAAAGCAGGAACCGCTGAGCCGAGTTCCGCTTACGTTCCACGCTCCGAACGGCCGCCAACCGTAAGTGACGTGATTAGCTCGCACAGGGTGCCTGATCACCTAAGGCCGGCCCTGTATTCATGATATAGTAGCAGCGCCTCACCACACCTTCCATTCCGCATTTAAGATTTAGTACTTAAATTGGAGGCAGCTCTGCAACATTCAATATTCTTAACCGGTTGCCGACCGCCGCACGACTATATACTGCGGCGGTCAGCCCCGGCCAGGCAGAGTGACGTATGGGTACGTCACTCGCCTGTCACTGACTTGAGAGCCAATTGCGGGCGGGCGCGCGCCCGCCGAGGCACGCGCCCGCCGCGGCTCGTTCACTGACAAGTCAGTGCGTGTGACCGGCGGACCCGATGTCCACCGGTCACACTACGATCGCTCCGGGGGAAGGGAGAAAGGCGGAGCGGCTTATGTAAACAAGCCGCCCGTCATTCTCCCTGGTGTAAAAATGAAGATCAGACGGTTCTACTATGTAGGACCGTTGATCTTTGTTTTTACACCAATAGACCTTAGACACTTAACCCCTCCCTCTCCAATTCAGTTAACCCCTTCCCTGCTAGTGTCATTTTTGCAGTAACAGTGCATATGTATAGCACTGATTACTGCAGTAATGTCACTGGTAACCCCAAAAGTGTCAAAAATGTCAGTCAAGGGTCCGATCTGTCCGCCGCAATGTCGCAGTACCGAAAAAAAATTGCAGATCGCCGCCATTACGCGTTAAAAAAAAACACCAAAAATGACAAAAATCTTTCCCTTTGTTAGTAAACGCGATAACTTTTGCGCAAACCAATCAAAATACGCTTTTTGCGATTTTTTTTTACCAAACATATGTAGCATAAAACAAATTGGCCTAAAATGTTAAAAAATTTAGATTTTTACATTTTTTGGGGGGGAATTTCATATAAAAAAAGTGAAAAATATTGTTATTTTTGCAAAATTGACGCTCTTTTTTTTGTTTATAGCGCATGATCAAAAAATCGCACAGGTGATCAAATACCACCAAAAGAAAGCTCTGTTTGTGGGAAAAAAAGGACGTCAAATTCGTTTAGGTACAGCATCGCACGACCGCGCAATTGTCCGTTAAAGTCACGCAGTAAAAAAATCACAAAAAAAACCCTGGTCTTTTAGCAGCCAAATCCTCCGGGGCTTAAGTGGTTAAGGGAGGCTCCTTACTCCTTACATCATCATAGATTCACTTTAGGATGCCCATTTGAGGAAGGTTTAGTGAAATAGCCATCTTGATATCGATACTATAGAAAACCAAACATTTATTATAACTGTCAAAGTTCATGTGTATAGGAGCTATGCCTGTGCCAAGGCAGTTGCTGCTAAAGAAAACACAGCACTGCCATCATTTACCTTGTAGTGATAGCTTCCTGTTGAGAGGGAACGTAAAAGGAAATTGGCCATGTTCTACATACAAGTAGGCCACAGGGATGTTTGGATATACACTGTACCAGCCAAACTTCTATGTACAGGAAGAAAAATCCACCCAAGTCGTTAGTAAAATTTGTCCTCCTTTGATTTGGCAACTGAAAGTGTTCTTAAAAAAATGTTCATATGTGTTTTGCTGCACGTGGAATCATTTTTACATAGTTATTTTTTTTATGAGGATCTAATAACCTATGCAGTGCAAACAACAGCCACAAATGGGAGAGAAGGCTAAAATTAATGTTACCAGGCAGACATAGTGGCAATAGGTGGGTAGAAGTTCCTGATTTAGCTGAGTTTGATGCAAGTGGGTTAATATAAATTGCTGTTGATGGTGGGTTGCTAGGAGCCTCTGGTGGAAGTGGGGTAGTAGAATTCTCTGGTGGTGGTGGGGTAGTTGGGGTAGTAGAAATCATTCATGGAGATGAGGTAATAGAAGTCTCTGGTGGTGGTGGGTTGGTGGAATTCTCTGGTGGAAATGGGGTAGTAAATGCCCCTGTTGTTGGTGAAATATTAAAATTCCCTGGTGATAATGGGTTGGTAAAAGTTGCTGTTGGTGGTGGGTTGGTAGGAATCTCTGGTGGAAGTGGGATTGTAGATATCTCTGGTGGTGGTGGTGGGGTAGTAGAAGTCACTGGTGGAGATGAGGTAATAGAAGTCTCTGGTTGTGGTGGTGGGTTGGTGGAATTCTCTGGTGGAAGTGGGGTAGTGGATGTCTCCGGTGGTGGTGGGGCATTAGAATTCTCTGGTGATAATGGGTTGATAGAAGTTATTATTATTATACAGGATTTATATAGCGCCAACAGTTTGCGCAGAAGTTGCTGTTGGTGGTGGGTTAGTGGAAGTGGGGTAGAAGATGTCTCTGGTGGTGATGGAACATTAGAATTCTCTGGTGATATATGGGTTGGTAAAAGTTGGTGGTGGGTTGGAATGGAGTCTCTGATGAAAGTGGGATAGTAGAAGTCTCTGGTGGGGTAGTAGAAGTTGTGATGGACCATTCAGTATACAGCTTCCTCTAGTCTGAAACCAGGAACCAGGTATTATAGCTGAATATTGCACCCAAAATCTAGACTACACTAGCTTAAGTGCAAACTGGAACTGAAACCCTTTATTGTAAATTCACACAAAATATTGTAACAGGAAGTCAGCTAAATCTGGGAATGTAGTCACAGGAAGGAGATACATTTCCACCTGATTTAGAAAGTCCATTAATTAATTTAGGGTGTTGGCTACAGAGCTAGCCAGCAGGAAGTTGAAAGGCCTTCACCTGTTCAGAATGAGGGAGTTAAGGCTCTATAATTTGTTCAGAGAAATTCCTATTGTTTGCTGCCTCCAGAAGCTGTGTCCTGAAGCCATGTGGGCTGGGAGCAGGAGGACAGTCAGCGTGTGCCTCCCGACAGGATGTGTGGGCCTGGGAGAAGACCCCCCGGAGTGATGTGTGCCCGGGACGGTAACCAAGGGTGAATACGTCTCAAAGGTGAGAAGACGAACTGTTGATGTGAAAGAAACAAAGGACTGTGTTGCCCTGTGAAGCTATTATAAAAGGACTATTGAGTGTCCGCTGTAGGACAAGGAAGTCTGCCCGACGGTAGGTTGGAGACAGACACTTAGGCAGGTTCCAGTTGTGAGAAGGTAGCCGCCCACAGAGGCAAGGATTTATTTTCTGTTTTATTTTATTTTGGATGTTTTGCTGCATACAGCCTGGTGAAGAAAACACCATTTAATAAACCACACTGTTTGTTTGCAAGCACTTGTCGGCTACCTCTCTGGGAAAACGCACCCCCCAAGGGGTCATCCACACCCGCCACCGAGCTAATCCCTTACAATATATACAGTATCTCACAGAGGTGAGTACGCCACTAACATTTTTGTAAATAATTTAATATAGCTTTTCATGTGACAACACTGAAGAAATGACACTTTGCTACAATGTAAAGTAGTGAGTGTACAGCTTGTATAACAGTGAAAATGTGCTGTCCCCTCAACATAACTCAACACACAGCCATTAATGTCTAAACCGCTGGGAACACAAGTGCAAATGTGCAAATTGGGTCCATATTTTCAATAATTTGTCAATATTTTGTGTGGCCACCATTTTTTTTCAGCACTGCCTTAGCCCTATTGGGCATGGAGTTCACCAGAGATTTACAGGTTGCCACTGGAGTCTTCTTCCACTCCTCCATGACGACATCATGGAGCTGATGGATGTTAGAGACCTTCCGCTCCTCCACCTTATGTTTGAGAATGCCTCACAGATGCTCAATAGGGTTTAGGTCTGGAGACATGCTTGGCCAGTCCATCACCTTTACCCTCAGCTTCTTTAGCAAGGCAGTGGTTGTCTTGGAGGTGTGTTTGGGGTCATTATCACATTGGAATTCTGCCCTGCGGCCCAGTCTCCGAAGGGAGCGGATCATGTTCTGCTTCAGTATGTCACAGTACATGTTGGAATTCATGGTTCCCTCAATGAACTGTAGCTCCCCAGTGGTAGCAGCACTCATGCAGCCCCAGACCATGACACTCCCACCACCAGTAATCCATGTCCTTAGTCTGCTTGTCTTCTGCAAACTGTTTGCAGGCTTTCTTGTGCATCATCTTTAGAAGAGGCTTCCTTCTGGGACAACAGCCATGCAGACCAATTTGATGCAGTGTGCGGCGTATGGTCTGAGCACTGACAGGCTGACCCCCCACCCCTTTAACATTTGCAGAAATGCTAGCAGCACTCATACGTCTATTTCTCAAAGACAACCTCTGGATATGATGCTGAGCACGTGCACTCGACTTCTTTTGTCGACCATGGAGGGGCCTGTGCTGAGTGGAACCTGACCCGTTAAACCGCTGTATGGTTATGGCCACCGTACAGCTCAGTTTAAGGGTCTTGGCAATCTTCTTATAGCCTAGGCCATCTTTATGTAGAGCAACAATTCTTTTTTTCAGATCCTCAGAGAGTTCTTTGCCACGTTTAATTTCCAGTGACCAGTATGAGAGAGTGAGAGTGATAACACCAAATTTAACACACCTGCTCCCCATTCACACCTGAGACCTTGTAAGACTAACGAGTCACATGACACCGGGGAGGGAAAATGGCTAACTGGGCCCAATTTGGACATTTTCACTTAGGGATGTACTTACTTTTGTTACCAGCGGTTTAGACATTAGAGGCTGTGTGTTGAGTAATTTTGAGGGGACAGAAAAATGAACACTGTTATAAAAGCCGTACACTCACTACTTTACATTGTAGCAAAGTGTAATTTCTTCAGTGTTGTCACATGAAAAGATATAATAAAATATTTACAAAAATGTAAGGGGTGTACTCACTTTTGTGAGATACTGTACAATGCAAAATCAGATAAGAGTTTGATCACATTATCCTAATCAATGGAAACTGTAAACAGCACATCTAAAGAACAGCTACCATAAACATAAGCAGTAATCTAATACAGTAGGTGACTCACATACCAATGGGAATTCGTACTTAGTAGGCACACAGCATTAGGTTATTTGAGCTGATTATATTAACATCTGCTCCGAGTCTCACAGTTTAAAGAGGTCACTGCTGGTTTGGGCACAAAGACCCCAAATCTGGGTGTTTTGGGTAGGCATGAACACGAATCTGAAGCAAGACCACCAGGGCTGGCCCCAGGGCTGTGCTGCCTGGGTCCAAGAATTAAATGCTGCCCCACCCCCCCTAAAAAAAAAAAAATCACGTCCACCAAAAGGCCCTATCAGTTTGCAATACGGGCGGCAGTGTGAGATGGAGAAATGCCACCCGTAATGCGCCCCAAACCGATGACACACAAAACTGCTGGAAAAAAAAAGTCTTGGGAGTCAATTTGCTGCCCCGCTACAAGTGCTGCCTGGGTCCAATGGACCCAGTGGGACCCATGGTAGGGCTGGCCCTGAAGACCACTCCAAGGGTCCCCCAGGCACACACCCCAAAGAGTAGTGCTCCTTTAAAAGCCAGGGCCCATAGTCAGTAGGCAAAAGGCCACCCTGCAGTCCCCTTCAAAAGCCTCTGTCCCAGTTGGGTCTGTCACAGAAGTCACTGGTGGAGATGAGAGAGTAGAAGTCTCTGGTGATGGTGATTTGGTAGAAGTCTCTAAAGGAAGTGGGGTAGTAGAATTCTTTGGTGGATATAGGGTAGTAGAAGTCTCTTCTGGATATGGGGTGGTAGAAGTCTCTGCTGGAGATGTAATAGTAGAATTCACTGGTGGAGGTTGTTTAGTAAAAGTCGTGGTGGTGGTGGTGGTGGTGGTGGTGGTGGTTTAGTAGAAGCTCTGGTAGAAAATAGTGTATAGAAGTCTCTGGTTGAGATTGGGTGGTATAGGATGATGCTGGCAGTGGGTTGGTAGAAGTCGCTGGTGGCAATGGGCTCTAAATTGCTCTTAGAAGTTACAAAATTACCTTTTATCTATCCCAGAAACTTGTCCTGGTGGCAAAAAGGTCCTCCACAGCCTCTAATTTATTTATTTTTTGTCAGAAAAAAAAAAAAATAACTAGACAATATAAGTATAAAAAATAAAATAAAAAATAAAAGCAACAATACACAAAATGGCCAGACATGAATAACAAAATTCCCCTTCCCTACAGACCGCAAGATTCACTTAACTGCTTAGAAACTGAATTCAGGTTTGCTCATCACTACTTGTGACTAGTGCTGATGGAGACTGTGAGCAACAATGTTGATGTACTAATCAGGGGCGTAACTACAGGGGTTGCAGGGGTTGCAATCGCTACCGGGCCCCATGCTCCAGGGGGCCCGGTAGCAAACCAGTGGGTGAACTTCTAGGATCTCAAAGGTCACACTTGCGACCGGGCCCTGGCATTTCACCACTGTGGGGAGGCCCCAAGATTGCAGGAAGGGGGCCCACTGCAGAACTTGTGAAAGGATCCTGATGCGGGACCATAATAAAAGGCCATGCAATGAGATTAAAGAGCCCCAGGATTAGTGGGAAGAGCCCCGGGCTTGAAGGGAAGGGCCCCGGCCAGGGGTCTGGGGGGCCCTTCATGGTTTCTTGCATCGGGGCCCTGAAGGTTCTAGTTACGCCTCTGGTACTAATCCAGTGTTTCTTAACCTTTTTTTCAGTCAAGGCACCCTTTAAAATTATGGACAATCTCGAGACACCCTCCAAAACCATGGACAGCCGTAAGGCCCCACATTCTAAAATGTAAACGCTATTCTCATAGTTTTACATAATGCAGCAATATCAATACACATAGGACACTCAACGTTAGAGGTGACTTATTCCTAAACAGAAAACACACTTTTGCCAACTGGTACTGACTAATATTCCAGTGTTTCTCTTCTCCCTCAGTTTTTCTCCATCATTCACTTAATGAGACCCCAAAGCTGATAGAGGGAGGCAAGGGAGGGTCAAACAAGTATGATATGTAGCCAACTAACATCCTCCTTATCAACTGATGATGTATTGGTCATTAAGAGGTTGGCAGCTAGAGGGTTTTAATGGTGTACAATGAAAACTAAACTCAAAGGCAGGTTTCATCCACACGCTAGCTTGTATACAATTTTGGGGCAATTTTTTGACATTTTGCCAGGGCACCCCTGAAGAAACCCTAAGGCACCCCAGGGTGTCTAGGAACTCTGGTTGACAAAGGCTTTATTAAGTTATGAGGATTATGAAGAATAAGAAGCCCTGCATGTCTAGTACTGATATACCGTATATACTCGAGTATAAGCCGAGATTTTCAGCACATTTTTTTGTGCTGAAAACGTCCCCCTCGGCTTATACTCGAGTCAAGAAAAAAAAAAAAAAGTCCCTGGCCGCTCCGACGGGCTAAAGCTTTAAAAATGGCGCCGCCCGGCGCATACATGTCACCGCGCACGCGCCGCCGCCGCTCGGGAGAGGCCGGGAATAGCCGAAAGTATACGAGCGGCGCTTGCGCAATGACGTATCGGCGCCGGGCGGTGCCATTTTTAAAATGAAGGCGCCTCTGGAACAGGTAAGTGAAACAGCTGCACTACCTGCCATTATGCAGGGCTGCGAGCATACTACAAGGGATGCAGTGCTGCGGGCATGGTCCACCTGTACCATGCCCACAGCACTGCATCTCCTGTAGTATGCCCACCACCCCGGATCCTCTTGTACCATGCCAGTACCCTGCATTCTCCTGCACCATGCCAGTACCCTGCATTCTCCTGTACCATGCCAGTACTCTGCATTCTCCTGCACCATGCCAGTACCCTGCATTCTCCTGTACCATGCCAGTACCCTGCATTCTCCTGTACCATGCCAGTACCCTGCATTCTCCTGTATCATGCCAGTACCCTGCATTCTCCTGTACCATGCCCGCCGCCCTGCATTCTCACCCTAGGCTTATACTCGAGTCAATGATTTTTCCCATCTTTTTGTAGTAAAAGTAGGAGCCTCAGCTTATACTCGGGTCGGCTTATACTCGAGTATATAGGGTATAAGGACTGTAGGGCGCTTCTGTGGGAGCGATCTGTCTTTACAACACATGATGTTGGCCTCCTGGGTGGGTGAACGGTTTCTTAGCTGTCCCAGAGAGCAGAAGCACGCTCCAAAAGTAAACATGGAAAAGAATAAAGGAAGGCGCCTCTAAGTGCAGTGTAAAACCGTTTAATGACAAGCAAATGAAGAACACTTACAGGATCATTCCTGAAGAGCAAGCATACGGGGACATCAAAGAGGTACGTTCCATAGGCTCCCTGTTTGCTCCCTTTCCCTGAAGCCTTCCAGCAGCATGGGGAGATGGAAGGAGAGGTGTGGAGCACTAAGGAGGAAGGTCCCGAGGCGAGGTCACAGTGGAACGCACGCCTCGCTCGTGGACCGCAGGAACGTGGTGACGTCATGGGGGGCGGTTTTCCTTTTTATGTCTAGTACTAATGAAGACTCTGAGCAGCAGAGTCTCAACCAGAGACTTCTATATACTACTTGCTACCAGGGCTTCTACTAAACCACCACCACCATGGCTTTTACTAAACAACCTCCACCAGTGAATTCAACTATTACATCTCCAGCAGAGACTTCTACCACCCCATCTCCAGAAGAAACTTCAACTACCCTATATCCACCAAAAACTTCTACTACCCCACTTCCTTTAGAGACTTCCACCAACTCACCATCACCAGAGACTTCTACTCCCTCATCTTCACCAGTGACTTCTGTGACAGACCCAACTGGGACACGGGTTTACGCAGTGATACTCCCCCTAGATCTCTTTTTTTTTTTTTAAAGAGCACCTCCAGAGGTTGCTAGAGGTTCCTTGGGGAAAGAACAATTTTTGCCTCTCAGATAAGTTCCCACCTTGTGACCGGGGATGACCCGGGGATGACCCAAACTGCCCTGGGTTCAGTTTGAGCATGGTTCAGCAAACTTGAAAGTTCAAATGCCGTATCCAAATCCTTCCGAAAACAATATGAGCCATATGTTTCAAATCAAAAATACCCATTAAGTAAGGAGTTGTGAACAAATTGCATAGGGGTGGGCACTGCCCTGGGAAACATGTTCAAATGCCAAAAATGTTTCTTTTTAAAAATTGCTTTTCGGCTGGTAGCAGTGATTTTTTTTAAAATGCTTAAAGTGAAACATTAAACACGCCCAATTTCTTTAAAAAAAAAAAAACATGCCTTAGGGTGCTATAACTCTGCCTGTGATGGGGTGCATCTCTGTGATGCACATAAAGTGCAAAAAAAAAAATATAGAAAATAATAAAATAAAATTTGGCTTTAATTTAAAAAACAAAAAAATGGCAAACAGACTCTTCCAAAGGTCTTCCAATGTACATAGAAGACCCTTAAAGCTGGCAATTAAAACTAGCTTTTTTTTTTTTTTTTTTTTTGGCAAATGGTTTTGCTGTAGCATATCCTACAAGAAGAATGATGAAAAATTGTGTAGAGACCACTCCCAAAATGCATACCAGGCCCTTAAATGTCAAGGGGGTACCCCATGTAAAAAAAAAAAAAAAAAGAGTGAGGTCCACCTAGAAATCCATATCAAATCCCATACCATAGTCATACCATACTAGGCCACATGCCATTGACATAGGGGGTACCCATGTTGATGAGCACAAGGGCATCTTCCCCATAACTCTGGAGCAGTGGTTGTGTGGGCTTATTTAAAAAAAAAAAAGGTTGCCCCCAGATAATGCACCCCCACCCCTAGTATCCCCACCTATTCACAAAAATAGTGTAACCTAGAAATACTGGCATCCAAACATTTGACAGCCCTTTAATAAAAAGATTACCGTGTCTTGTTGTAAACCCATCATCAATCACAATGCCCGCCAACTCACTGAAAGGAAAGACCTGTTGGACTCGGCGCACACAATCGGGGTGGTATTCCTGGCTGAATGACAGCTCCCTGAGAATCCTGGGCTGTCATCAGCTAATAAAGATAAAAAGACAAGGCGCCTCTAAGTGCAGTAGGCTCGGAGTATTTATTAGGTTAAAAGTATAAAAGCACTCACATTTGGTAAATATGACATGAGCATAAAAAAAACATGTCATATTTACCAAATGTGAGTGCTTTTATACTTTTAACCTAATAAATACTCAGAGCCTACTGCACTTAGAGGCGCCTTGTCTTTTTATCTTTATCACTTTCAGAGCAGCTTCTCCTCTCCAGTGCTGCCAAAGTGCAGTGTCTCACCTAAAGCCTGCTGTATTCCACGGAAGCGCCCATACAACAAACCCTTTTTCTCTGTCATCAGCTAATAAGGGAAGGGGCAGGGACAGTGGTGACATCACTGACCATATATGGCCATCGCCATTTTTGATCAGTGTCATTGTCCAAATATTTCCAAATTTTGGCAGTGATGTTACTGCTATCCCCACTCCTTTGCTTAACCACTTCTGGGCCGGAAAGGTTTTACCCCCCCCCCCCCCCCTTAATGATCAGGCCATTTCTTGTGATTCGGCACTGTGTTACTTTAATTTAAAATTGCACGATCATGCGACGCTGTACCCAAATACAATTGATGTCCTTTTTTTCCCCCACAAATGGAGCTTTCATTTGATGGTATTTGATCACTTCTGCAATTTTTATTTTTTGCGCGACAACGACAATTGTGGAAAAAATATATATATTTTTTTATTTTCTGCTATATAACATTCCCAATAAAAAAAAAAAAAATTAAAAATCAACATTTTCTCATCATTTTGGGCCAATTTGTATTCTGCCACAAATTTTTGGTAAAAAAAATTCCGATAAGTGCGCAAAAGTTATCACGCCTACAAACTAGGGGAAAGATTTCTGTCATTTTTATTTATTTTTTACTAGTTATGGCGGCGATTTTTAGCGGGACAGCAACATTGCGGCGGACAGATTGGACCCCTAACTGACATTTTTGGGGGGACCAGTGATATTACTACAGTAATCAGTGCTATAAAATATGCACGGTTACTGTAGTAATGACACTGGCAGGGAAGGGGTTAACACCAGGGGTGATCAAAGGGTTAAATGTGTCCCTAGGGGCTGCTTTCTAACTGTGAGGGGAGGGGCTTGCTGCATGAACACAGAGACCTGTGTTCCTAAATAGGAGGAACACAGGATCTCTGTGTTCATAACTGACAGAACAGCGGTCTGCCGTGTTTACAACGTTCTGTCTCCACGAGGAGCGATAGCGGGTGCCCGGTGGCAATCGCAGCCACCGAAACCGCTGATCGGCTTCCTCTGTGGTGAATGGGCACACGCACCCCCACTAGCAGTCCCGCGAAGAGACGTACAGGTACATCGTTTCACGGGACAGAGCCGACCTGCCACAGTAAGACTGCGACGGGCGGTCGTTAAATGGTTAAAGTGTCACTAAACAAACATCATACAAAGCTTGCAATAAATGGTGTCAGAGGCGTAACTAGAACCATCAGAGCCCCGGTGCAAGAAACCATGAAGGGCCCCCTGAACCCCTGGCCGGGGCCCTTCCCTTCACGCCTGGGGCTCTTCCCACTGATCCTGGCATACAGGGGAACCAATCTCTTCTATGTTCCTCCTGCAGCTACAGGAGGAAAAAGGAGGACAGTGATTTCTCTACATGTTGTCCCTGCCCCTCCTCCGAGCATGGGGTCCGGTTGCAATTGCAACCCCTGCAACCCCTGTAGTTATGCCCCTGAATGGTGTATTATATGCTGTTCATACTCACTGAGTCACTATGAAATTCATTTTCTGTATTCTGCAAAAAAAACTGATTGATCCTGCTGCTCTTTATCGCCACCTTCTGTCAACGTCCCCAATGCAGCTAGGGATTTTGCAGCTGCGGTGGCAACTCTGCACATGCTCAGTTTTCAATGAGTTTCTATGCTAAGCATTTCCTCCATATCACATCTGAGCAACCCATGTGACTATAGAGTCACACATGTGAGTGTATACACAGTGATAGATGACAGCCCACTCCCTCCCTCCTCCCCCATGCCCATTAACCAGCTAAACACAAATAAAGGTGGGATATGACATGTAGGTAAATGGAGGCTTCACCTCCCTCTTAATCTAAGAACAGGCTGGAGGGGCATGACACAGCCTGTGACTGGCAGAATTCCACCCACACCATGTTATTTCCACAAAATAATAAAGATTTAATTTCAAATATATATTTGTATGATGATTTAAATTTGTTTATTGATATTCTTCAGTGGCGGAACTACCAGGGTCGCAGCAGTCACCATTGTGACTGGGCCCTGGAGTTCCCCCACTGTGCTGGGGCCAGACCTCCCATCTGTTATGGCTGTGCTACATTGAGGGGCCACCCCCGCCCCTCTGTTCGTTCCACCATGCGGGGAATGCGGCCGGCCGCTGGGGGGAGGTTGAGCTGAGCACTGGAGTCTTTGAAGTCTGGAGCCCCCCCCCCCATCCTCTCCAGAGAGAGATAGAAAGAGAGAAGCAGTGTAGGGAGGTGGACACTGAAAAAAATTAATGTCAAATGACACAAATAGAGTTAAGGGGGAAGAGCTCTCCCCTCTGCAAGTAGACCCCATGACACAGAGGGATCCCTGAGGACACGTGAACATTGACGGGAAATCAACTGACTGACCAAGTAAGTGACAAATTGCCAGTGCAACTGATCCCAACCTCCACCACCTCTGCCTTACCTTATTGATAACACCCCCCCCCCCCCCACCACCATCACCACAGAACTCATCCCTATTCCCCCTATCACCTCTACATAAAATAGTAATGAGATCTGTGATGGGGGATGGGATCAGTAAGAGGTGGTGGTGGGAGGATGACTGATCCCATCCCTCCTCACCATCACCGCTGCCACTAATCCCACCCCCCCCCCTCACCACTGCCGCTGCCACTAATCCCACCCCCCCCTCACTACCACCACCACTGTCACTAATCCTACCCCACTCATCACCACCGCTGCCACTAATCCTACCCTCCCTCACCACGACCACCTCTGCCACTAATCTCACCCCCCCTCACTACCACCACCACTGTCACTAATCCTACCCCACTCATCACCACCGCTGCTCTTAAATCCTACCCTCCCTCACCACTACCACCGCTGCCACTAATCACATACCCTCATCACCACCACTGCCACTATCCCCACCCCCCCTCATCACCACCGCTTCCACTAACTCCAACCCCCTCATCACCACCGCTTCCACTAATCCCATCCCCCTCACCACCACTGCCACTAATCCCACCCCCTCATCACCACCACTGCCACTAATCCCACCCCCCTCAACAGCACCACTGCCACTAATCCCACCCCCCCTCACCACTACCACCCCTGCCACTAATCACACCCCTTACCACCACCACTGATCCCACCCCCCTCACTACCACCACTGCTGTCACTGATCCTATCCCCCTCATCACCACCACTGCCGCTAATGCCACCCCCTCACCACTACCACCACTGCCACTAACCCTACCCCCTCTTCACCACTGCCACTGATCCCACCCCATTCATCACCACTGCTGACACTGATCCCACCCCATTCACCACCACCGCTGCCAATGATCCCTCCCCCTTAACCACCACTCCTGCCACTAATCCCATCCCCCCTCACCACCGCTGCCACTGATCCCACCCCCTTCACCACCACCACTGCCACTGATCCCACCCCCTTCACCACCACTGGTGCCACTGATCCCACCTCCTGTCATTACCACCACTGATTCCACCCCCCCCTCACCACCACTGCCACTGATCCCACCCCGTTCACCACCACCGCTGCCACTTATCCCACCCTGTTAACCACTGCCACTGAGCCCACCCCCTTAACCACCACCGATGCCACTTGCTTCTGGGTCTAGTGCCATCCAGCTGTCCTGCTGCATTCTGGGAACAGGAGGTTGGCCAATTGGCAAGGGTGCCATTCAGCATCTACTTCAGTGATTTCCAACTTCCAGGGGCTTCGGCCAGGTACGATATATACATAGAGAATAATAAACTAGTTTGCGACACTAGCAGCGCTAAAACATAAAATCGCATCAATCATGTATATCTAAAACATCATGTCTAAAAATGGTTGGTCAACAAACATAAAAGCTTTCAAAAAGTCCATCAGTGGTCAAAACCTCCTGTTGATAAATATGTAAGCTTTCGGCCAAAGTACAGTCCCAAGTACCCGTGCAAAAAGTAACATGGAAGAGTGTGCGGTTAGTAAAAATGTCCGTGTACCACCACCAGCAAGCCGTGATCACCCATCAGATTGGAAACTCACCAAATCACGGAGGAAAACAGGCCTTAAAGTATCAACGCTGGCTCCTCCACCGAGACCCTTTGCACCAACTCACTTCTTCAAGAGCAGATGCGTTTTTGGTCTATAAATATAATACAATGCAGTAATCATAAAATTTTATTTTAAAATGGACCTAAAGGCGGATAAGTACTCACATCGGCTGAGCTGGGATGAGAGATATGTGCAACCCCTAGGTAGCGGCCGCAAATGCCTGATCCGGGAGTTGAAGGAGTGGAACAAACAGACAGCCTCCAAGGGGGGACATGTGGGAGATAGGTGTGGTATATCTAATGTGGGAAGCTATCCCTTGTGCTCTATAGCGGTTTCTTTTTACCTAGATCCAATCAGCACAGAATTTTTGGAGAATACTTCAAATCTTAGGAATTTTGGCTGAAGGGAGCTGGATTTTTTTTTAAAATATGTTTTATTGATTTTTCACAAAAAAAAGATAGTACTTTGACCAACAAAGCCATGTTATAAAAACAGGAGTATTACAGGGTAACAATTTATTGGCCAACAATCACCAACCATGGCCAACAATCATAGTAATCAACATGTAAAGTAAAGGCAAATTTCTGAAAAAAGTGACTGGGAGACATGGAGGGGAAGGTCCACAGTTATCATCCCCACCCAGGGAGGTGGGGTGAGCCTGTGGAGAGTCCAAGTATGACCAAGGTAATGAAAAAAAAAAAAAAGTGAATAAAAAACATAAAGTAATATAACACTATAGCAGATAATAGCCAAGACCATAGAACTGAGAGTATCAATTCAGAGGGGCTGTAGTATTGGGTCAAAAAGATATCCAACCTAGTCATCCAGAGTAAAGGGAGAAATTGAGTCAACAGCTGCAGTGGAAATATTGGTTAAATAAGGCCTTTCAGAGAAATGGAAGAACGTTAGCAAAGCAGTTTAGACCCCGTTCACACTGGGGCGACGCTACTTGTCGGGCGACCTCGGAGCAGCCGGCACGGACTTCATAACATTGAAGTCTATGCAGGTCGCTCCGAGGTTGCCCCAAAGAAGCTCCGGACCCTTTTTCTAAGTCGGAGCGACTTATGTCGCTCCGATTAGAATGGGTCCACAGCTACTCTATGGCAGGCGACCTACGGCAACCTGTCAGGCGACCAGGTCGCCTGACAGGTCGCCCCAGTGTGAACGGAGTGGTAGGACATGTTTCCTAAAAGCTTGCCATCTGGAAATAAAATGTTTTGGTGGAGATGTTGCACAGTAAATCCAATTTCAATTTTTCCCCAGAAGAGGGTTTTTAGCTTCTTTTTGACATCTCAAATGTTTGGCTTTCATTGAAGACGCCCATTTTTTGAGTATGGCCCTGCGGGCTATCAGTAGGCAAAGATAAATCCAGTTAGGATCACGAGTGGGACTCTCAGCCTGAGTCTGAGGGGACTGAACAGCCACTGAACCATGAGCAAATACCATTAAACAGAGGGCTCCAGACTTTCTAAACAAAAGGCCAGTTTACTGTTCTTAGGACTTTGGGGGGGGGGGGGGGCGGACTAAGGCCAATGGGAGAAGAAAAGGTCCCAATGTCAGTGGAAAAATACAATGCCCCATCTTTGTGTCATTGGAAGGAATTTTTCACCATTATTTGTGTCATTGGAAGGAATTTTGCCCCATTATCTGTGTCATTTGTAGGAAATGTGGCCCCTTAATTGGGATCAGTGGAAAAATACAATGCCCCATCTTTGTGTCATTGGAAGGAATTTTGCCCCATTATTTGTGTCATTGGAAGGAATTTTGCCCCATTATTTGTGTAATTGGAAGGAGTTTTGCCCGATTATTTGTGTCATTTGGAGGAAATGTGGCCCCTTAATTGGGATCAGTGGAGAGGTTATGCCCCATTGTTGATATCAGTGGATGAAATAGTGCCCCGAGGGCCAGATAAAAGCAATCAAAGGGCCACAGCTGGCCCCTGGGCTGCAGTTTAAAGACCACTGACATAAGAAATGGGTCCTTAGGAGTTTGGCATTCAGTGATCCCAAGGATAAATGAAGCCCGGTGGTCCAAGAATTTCAAGATGCTTGGGCATGACCAGAAACATTGCATTAGAGGGGAACCTAGAAGATCCGAAAAGAGTGCAAGCATTTGTATTATGCTTGTCTTTATATGCAAGAAATGGAGTATTTGCTGTGTGAAAATTTTTTTTAGTTGAATCTCTCTCCATATCTTGTTTGTCACTAGCTTTAGGACCTTGTTATAACCACTAGTAGTATATCAGCAAGTATATCATCAGAGAAGTCTTTTCCCCAATTTGGAGCTGGATAAATTGATTGATCATGCTTTACTTCTGAACCAATAAGGCCATCCCTTCTGTATTTCTCATATTAACCTATCACTCCCAACATAGTGGGGGGTCCTTTACTGTTAGGGCTACAAGATTGTGGAATTCTCTACCACAAGAGGTGGTTTCTGCGGGAAGGCTTTCAAAAGATTCTTAGACGTACATCTCAAGGAGAAAAACATTCAGGGGTTTAAGAGATGATTACGGCCACACACACCTACACAGGTTGAACTGGATGGACTATTGTCTTTATTCAACCTCACCTACTATGTAATAATATATAGTTACTGTATGGTGGAATAAAGCTGCTCAGCCAACATGCTACCCATGTTTTTGAGAAAATAAATGGGATAGAATGAAGAGACATTGACCAACTGTATGTCTGAGCTATTGCCAATCACTCTACTTACCCTGGATCTTCCTTCAAAAGGAAGTTGGGTAACCTGGCATTGGTATCAATGTCACATTGGCACAGGATATTTTATGTGTGCATCAGCTGTTGTAAATTTTGGCTCAATGATGCTGGATGTATTGATATGGCTGCCATATCTACATTTCCCATAACCACCTGGTACTCCCAACATGGTTACTGTATGATGGGATAAAGTCACTGAAATAAATGGGGCACTATCTCTATCTTCCTTTTCTAAAAAACATGGAAACCTAATGTGATTCAGAGTTATTGCGGGGAACGGTACTTATTCTGGGGTCTTCCTTCAAAAGGAAGGTGGATAGGTGGATAATCTGGCTTTGATACCAAGGTCAAATTGGTTCAGAATATTTGGTGCATATATCACATTTTATGAATTTTGGTGCAAGTTGCATAAATTAATATGGCTGCCACATCTATTTCCCATAACCATCTGTTATCCCCAAAATGATTACTGTATTATTATTATTATTATTATATAGGATTTATATAGCGCCAACAGTTTATGCAGCGCTTTACAACTTGAGGGTAGACAGTACAAATACAATACACTTTAATACAGTAGGAATCAGAGTGCCCTGCTCGTTAGAGCTTACAATCTAAGAGGGACGGTCAAGAGATACAAGAGGTAATAACTGTGGGGGATGGACTGATGGAGAAAATAAAGTACAGTTGTTAGGTGGATGCCAGATAGGTTTCTCTGAAGAGATGTGTTTTCAGGGATCGTCTGAAAGTAGTCAAAGTTGGAGATAGTCGGACAGATGGGGGTAGAGCATTCCAGAGGATGGGAGAAGCCCTGGAGGTGAGCATGAGAAGTGGTAACAAGGGAGCTAGAGAGCAGGAGGTCCTGGGAGGAACGAAGAGAACGAGTTGGTTGGTATTTTGAGACCAGATTAGTGATGTAGCTGGGCGCCAAGTTATGGATGGCTTTGTAGGTTATGGTTAGTAGCTTGAATTTAATTCGTTGGTTGAGTGGCAGCCAATGGAGGGATTGGCAAAGAGGAGTAGCAGACACGGAGCGGTTTGCAAGGTGGATGAGCCTGGCAGCAGCATTCATGATGGACTGAAGGGGAATAGTCTTTTTAAAGGTAAGCCAATGAGAATGGAGTTGCAGTAATTGAGACGAGAGATGACCAGGGAATGGATTAGAAGCTTTGTGGCATCATTGGTTAGGAAGGGACGTATATTACTGTATAATGTAAAAAAGCTACTGAACAAAATGGGGCACTACCTCTACCTTCCTTTTCTCCAAAACATTGAGATTTATTGTGATTCAGAGTTATTTCTGGACATGCTACTTATTCTGGGTCTTCCTTCACAAGGAAGGTGGATAATATGGCTTTGATATCAAGGTCAAATTGGCACAGAATATTTGGTACATACGTCAAATTTCATGAATTTTGGAGTAAACGAGGTAAATAAATTGATTAATCAAGCCTTACTTCTGAACCATTATGGCTGCCACATTTGTATTTCCTATAACCACCTGTTACTCCTAATATGGTTACTGTAGAGTTGAATAAAGTTTCTAAACCAACATGGTTGCCGTCTCTACATTCTTTCCCAAAATTCCTTTTCTCAAAAACAAGGTGACCTTCTCTGATTCAGAGCTATTGCTGGGCACTCTACTTACTCTGGGTTTTCCTTCAAATGGAAGGTGGATAATGTGGGGTTGATACCAATGTCATATTGGCACTGAATATTTGGTGTGTACATCAAATTTTATGAATTTTGGCTCTAAGGCGCAGGTTGAATTAATATGGCTGCCACATACATGTATTTTCAATAATCACCTATTACTCCTAACAAGGTTACTGAATGGTGAGGTTAAACCTCTGAACCAATATATAAAGCTATCTCTACGAAGTTTTCCATCTTCTTATCCCGGCACCTCTAAATCCTCTTGGTGTTTAATATTGTTCTTAACTACACGGCTTCTTGGTCTATATATGTGACATTTGCAGTATGTAATTACATGTCTACTATAAAGATTTTGCTATATAGACCTTCCCTCCTCCATAAACTGTGGGAGTGCCCACGAATTTCTTCTTTTTGGGCTCAGATTCTTAGGTTCATCTCACGTCACCTTGGCCTAACTCTACAAAAAGACATATACGCTCTCCTATTCGGACACCTAGACTTGCAACTCTCCATGCTACCATGCCGGCTGAAATCGACATACCTTCGGCACAAACCATGGCTAATCACCTGTCTGATGACAACCCGCAGACTCATACTCAGACATTGGGTGGATGTGTCTCCACCCTCAACAGCGGAATAGCTTTCAGATCTTCAAGCTCTCATGAGGAAGGAATGCATAGGCCTCACTCTACACCCGCATCCTTGCTCAGATGTTTTCCTTCGGAAATGGAACTGTTTCAGTAACACAGGGATTCCTACTCTGGAGACCTGATCTTGAACCCCGGGTGTCAGGACCCGTTCTCTGATATTTCTCCTCCATATTTCATTCTCTGCGGACTCTAATTTGGACTGTTGATTGACGTAGTGTCCTTTACTAGTCTCTCGGTTTAACCATTTCTAGCACAACTATTTATCTGATCTATTGAGATGGATATCTTCTGATTTGCACCCTTTTCCCCAGCTCCCCCCCCCCTCCTTTTTCTCACCCTCTCTCTTCTCTTTTCCCTCCTCCCTCCCCTCCCCCTTCCCCACCTTTTCTTATGTTTATGACTATACTCAAAATGTTGCTTCTGTTCAGGTTTTGATCATTTTTATCCTGAAGTTGATCTGTACACCTTCTACTTTGCCCGGTGTATTTACCTACGGGTCTATTCCGCATGCCATGTATAACAAGCGAACATCTTTGTTGTGATGTTATTAGATGAACTTCAATAAAATAATGTTTAAAGATTTTGCTACTAGCGATACAAAAGTACTGAAAAACAATATGTAGCTTTGTAAAAATTCTTTATTCTTTGATAAATATAGGAATTCATAAGTCTCCATCAAACAGACCCCTGAAGAAGGGTGCTCACACCTGAAACACGTTGGGTCTTCCTGGAATAAAAATTATAAATAATCAGTGCACTGTTATATCCCTCTCCTGTTGACTAAAACTTATATTCTGTGTCTAAAAGGTGCTGATGCATCACAAAAATCTTGATTCTCAATTTATATTGACATACTGTAGACATCATAATAAAAAATATATAGAAAAATCTTACACAAAAGTGCTAAGTGCAATATATACCGTGCAAAAAAAGGAAAGTGCAAGTGCAAAACTATTGGCGAGAAAAAGAAATAAATATTGTTTATATAAAATTCTTAAAAAATTTCTAAAGCAATATGGTGTTATAATATGGTGATAAAAAGATATTAAGGTATTATGCTGGACCAGTTTAGAATACCAAAAAATATAAAATTATAAAAAATTATAAAAATTCCTATGAAAAACAAAAAAATAAACTAAAAACAATCTTGTGATTCAAGCCCCAAATTGCAAAAGGTGCCAAAACATATATGTGATTCAATCTATGCAGTATATTCTGTGTTAATTCGTGCAAAACACCCAATGTGCTCCTTTCACCGTATCCCCCAGTTTCCCTTAAAGCGGAGTTCCACCCAAAAGTGGAACTTCCGCTCTTTTGTTCCCCCCCCTCCGGTGCCCCATTTGGCACCTTTCAAGGGGCAGGGGGGGGGAACGGGTACCTGTTTTTGACAGGTACCCTTCCCCAGTTCCGGGATACAGTGCCGCGGCGCCGTCCCTCGGAAGTTCGGCCCCCTCCTCCCTCCTCTGCCGCCAAACCAATAGGATTGCACAGCGCGCCTCGCGCATACGCAGTAGGGACCCGCCCGTGAAGCTGCAAGGCTTCACTGTCGGGCTCCCTTACTGGCAATGGCGGCGGCAGCACCCAACAGCCGATTGATACATTGGCTGCGGTGCCAACATCGCTGGACTCCAGGACAGGTAAGTGTCTTAATATTAAAAGTCAGCAGCTACAGTATGTGTACAGTATGTGTAACTGCTGACTTTTCATTTTTGGAGGGGGAGGCGGAACTCCGCTTTAAGTATTATACAGTATATATTCTCCAGCAGGTCGGTCTAGAACCCACAGGTAGATCTTCCCACACTATCCATGGATGTTTATGATCTCAGGTTTATGCCAGGTAAGGGTTTGAAAAAGAAAAGGAAGGATCCCATAGCGTAATTCCATAAAACATCAATAGTTTATTAAAACATGATTAAATACACTCACATTTCTGTGTGTCAACCCGAAACTAGGATAACTTGTGTGTCTATCCTTTACTCTGGCTGTAACTCTGAGCCAGGAGTGTAAGGTAAAGCTACGTTATGGTGTTGATCGTTGTCCTGGCCCAGCCCTACTAGTTTCGTCACACAACGTCCTCATGGAGAGGTATTCTACCTGGAATATGATGTGGGTCTGCCATTGTTACCGGAAACGCCAGCAGCCCCTTTAAGTTGAATACCCAAGTGTGAGATTGGAGTCAAAGACCAGTCCGGCATCTTTGGTTTGTTTTGTTTATTTGATATTGCGGATGGGAGACGGGAATGAGTGGGATACTCCTCTGGCTCAACTAGGTACAAATGGGACACTTTGAAGAAAAAATGCCTTTCAGCGTTGTCTTGACGCCGGCTGGATGCCGACCAACGCTTACTGGCGCTTTGAAAAACACTGACTTGCTGAACTGTACTTGAACTTGACTTCTGACACTCTGGTTAGCTCAAAAGTCCAGAACACTGTTCCCTCCAGTCCTTGCTGACTGAGGTAGCCTCTGTATACTGCTTCTGCTGCTGCAACTCTCAACACTGTACACTACACACTGCACGCTGTACATTTTAACACTTCAGGGCCCAATCGCTGACGCCCCCTCTGTACATCAGGGTCCTCTCACTAGGCACCCCCTCTACACTTTAGGGTCCTCTCACTAGGCACCCCCTCTACACTTTAGGGTCCTCTCACTAGGCACCCCCTCTACACTTCAGGGTCCACACACTGGCACCCCCCTCTACACTTCAGGGTCCACACACTGGCACCCCCTCTACACTTCAGGGTCCACACACTGGCACCCCCTCTACACTTCAGGGTCCATACACTGGCACCCTTCCCTTCTTCTCTTAAGGGTCAACACTGGCACCCCCTTTACTTTTGCTCCTGCACCAGCTAGCTAGCTCCTGGATCCCCAGGACCTTCACCGGAGTGGTCCCCTCTCTCTCTAGGCAGACCCCAGGGGCAGTTTACAGTACTCAGGAACTGGAAATGCTTTCCTGAAACTGGACCCCTCTCAGCTCCGCTGGTCCTCCACCCCAGATCCTCTCTGCAGCTCAGCTCAGCCTTCTGTCCCCTCAGGCAAGCCGCCTGGGACACCCGATTCCTCTGACAGGAGGAGAGACAGCTGCACTCTCCCTCCTGGGACTCTGCTTCCCACCTAAGACGCTGCATCATGTGCTCCCCTCAAACCTATACCCACTCCCAGAATGCTTTGCGGCAGAATATGCCTTTCTGGGGTAGATACAGGCCTGGGTGTGCCATTGGCTGGGTTTTCTCCACTGCCCAATGAGAACCCTCTCATGGAGCACAGTGGGGAGACTCCCCAGTCTCAACAGCCACACCTGGGAAACATGACAGCCCAGATGCAAATCATGGCCCTACTCTTAGGCAGCCAAGACCCCCTATTCTTTACCTAGCACCTACCTTGTAGGGTGCTACACCTGTATGACTTTTTTTGTTGTAAGCCGTAACAAAAAAAGTTTTAACCATTTTCATGTTATATAGAGACATGTAGTCTCTCTATATTTTACATTGTTTGTATAAATAAAATAGATTTTACCTACAACTAAATACATGGGAATTATTTGGATCTCTGGTCGCCCACATAGTCCCACTCCTTAGGGGGGCATTTTCTGAACCAATATGGACATCCTCTCTACATTTTTTCCCGCAACTCTTTTTCTCAGAAACACGGAGGCCAGCTGTGACTTTGGGCTATCGCTGGACACTCTACTTACCCTGGGTCTGAACTGTGATGTGCGTTTTAGGTGTTCCTCAAAAATAAATTACCTTCGTGAAACTTCTTGGCTTTGGAAACCAATGCACGCACGCAAAAGCAGCCAACAGGGAAATATCCTGAAAAGATCAGCCAAGAATAATTTAAATATTATTGCCATTATTTATTTCTCCCAATTGGAAAACAATTGTTTAATTTGCCTACGTGCCTTTCCTGGAACCGCCTCTCTGGCTGAAGCATCCATTTACACCATATATAATGAGAAAGCTCCACTGGCAAGAAGCAAGAAGCTGCCTACTCAGGCACCGGACTCCCAGACCGACCTCACCAGACCTTCAGAGGCTCCAAAGACTTCTGCAGGATTGGAGGTATTGTACCATTATTGACACAGATATATTTGATATGTTGTGGCTGTGTTAGTTTTCCTTTTTCAGGCTAAGAGTGGATATTATAAAATGTTGACAAATTTAACTCTAGTGCTAACATCCCTATTATAGAATCTATATATGATACTGTACACATGAATGGGGCTTTAATTTTCAGCACATCATATTATAAAATTGTAACTAATAATATAGCATATACAATTGCTACACTGGCACTTAGCATTACTAAAAACATATCATTATTATTATAATGTTATAATTATTATAATTATATTATATTATCATATCATAATTATTATTATTTTCAATACGCAGCTGCTTTAATTTTCTGTTAAATTCAAAGCAATGTGGCAACCTGGGGGTACAAAAGGCCTCCAGAAATGTCATTTCCTGCTTGTGTGATTGGATAACTGATTTTCCCAGAAATCTGCACCAGGATCATTTTAGGCATCTTCTGCAATATAAATTTCAGTTTAAGTGAGATACAACCTAAAGAGTTAAATACTTCTAAAGGAATGCAGACCCTGCAGCTTTTCTCATTAGAACACTGAGAATATGCCTAGGTCAGTGATGGTGAACCTTGGCACCCCAGATGCTTTGGAAGTACATTTCCCATGATGCTCATCAGGGATGATCGAACGGTTCAGGTCGACCATCGGTTCGACCCGAACATTGGGTGTTCGAAATTCGGCCGAATTCCAAACTTTTTGCAGTAAAAGTTCGGAATTCGATCACCAGAACCGCCCAAAATGCAATGGGACAGGAAGTGGGCTTTAAAAGCCTGTGATTGGCCCAGAAATCTCAGTAAAAGCCAATGAGGGGGCAGGAGTCTGCTAGGAACGTGATTGGAGTGACTACGGGGTCCAGAGAACAATCAGGAGTGAATACGCCCCCCAGTATATGACATAGCCCCGTCTAACCTCTAGCACTGTAATACAGAGGCTTTTGAAGAGAGTGGAAGCATTTGTGTTTCTCCTGCTTTGTTACAACGTTTGCTGCATTGCTTGTAAAGCTCCAGTGTCATTTTGCAATTATCTTTCTAGCTGTATGGAGCTGTTCTTTTAGTGTGAGGAAAGGGATATGCAGTGTAGTTAGGGTACTATATACCACTATAGTTAGATTCAATAATCTAGTTTTTGTAGGGATACTTTTAAGTGTCAGGGTTCCGTCTAGTGAGCATGTTGCACTGCTGATATATCTACAGCAGGTGTACGTGCTTGCTAGTCAGCTATTGTGCAAAATACCACACCCCCCTTACAGGAAGCACATGGTGACCCCACTCTGCCATGTCAGGGTGACCGGAGTTTAGGGTGACCTGGCTCTGCCATGCCAGGGTGACCCCCACTCTGCCATGTCAGGGTGACCGTAGTTTAGGGTGACCTGACTCTGCCATGCCAGGGTGACCCCACTCTGCCATGTCAGAGTGACCGGAGTTTAGGGTGACCTGGCTCTGCCATGCCAGGGTGACCCCACTCTGCCATGTCAGGGTGACCTGACTCTGATAAAGCCTCAGTGACAACTATACATAAATTAAAATTCATCACAAAAAAAAACAGATTATCCTTCTTAGAATTTCAGTAGCGCAGGGATGGTGTTACCCTCCTTTCATAAAGTGCAAATAAATAAGGTGCATAAATTGCATAAATAATCCAAAACATCCAACTAAGCGAGAACAGAGTCCTTCAAAAGTCTTTGTTTATGTAGTGCCAGAGCTGGTGGTGGTGACATTGTACGGTGGTTCCTATAACTGACACCAATGACCCTGCATTAAAGCACTGTGTATTGCTCTGGCACTACATAAACAAAGAATTTTGAAGGACTCTGTTCTTGCTTAGTTGGTTGTTTTAGATTATTTATGCAATTTATGCACTTTATTTATTTGCACTTTATGAAAGGAGGGTAACACCATCCCTGCGCTACTGAAATTCTAAGAAAAATAATCTGTTTTTTTTTTTTTCTGGTTCTGGACATGCTACAGAGCTGAAACTTCACAGGTACACTTTTTAGACCTCCCAGACACTAAATGCAAAGAAATCTCTTTTTTTTTTTCAATATGTTTTTCAATAATTGGCTCTCTATCAAAAACGACAATTCTTAAGAACTTTTTTTTGCCTGATTCATAGTCCCTGGGGCATGACCCAGAACCCTAGGCACTTTTTATGGGCATTTATTAGGTTTTAGGGCTTCAAAATGGTGTTTTTTGATTTCCGAAAGTTCGTTTCGGATTCCAGAACCCCATTGAAATCAATGGGACCCGAACTTCGGGAATCAAAAAACACAATTTTGAAGCCCTAAAACCTAATAAATGCCCCTAAAAAGTGTAGTTAGTGTCTGGGGGGTCTAAAAAGTGTACCTGTGAGGTTTCAGCTCTGTAGCATGTCCAGAACCAGAAAAAAAAATGATTATTTTTCTTAGAATTTCAGTAGCGCAGGGATGGTGTTACCCTCCTTTCATAAACTGCAAATAAATAAAGTGCATAAATTGCATAAACAATCCAAAACAGCCAACTAAGCAAGAACAGAGTCCTTCAAAATTCTTTGTTTATGTAGTGCCAGAGCTTTTCAAAAGTTCGATCATCCCTAATGCTCATGCACTCTGCAGTGTAGTTGAGCATCATGGAAAATGTAGTTTCAAAACATCTGGGGTGCCAAGGTTCCCCATCACTGGCCTAGGTGAGTATAATGAACCAGACAATCCCATTCAGAATCAATTTGCACAGGACATTGTAAAAAACAAAAAGCTATTTCTTCAGGGCAACAAAAGGTAGGAATCCACTATAAAGTTTGTTAAAATCCCTGCAATGTACATAGATCACCCGGGGGGGGGGGGGGGGGGTTGTTTTCTTTTTCTCAACAAAAGTGTAGCTACTCTTTAACCACTTTGCCACTGCTCACTAGAGCTCTACTGCGGCAAAGTGGCTCTTGTAGGTCTGACGACGTAGACGTACGTCGGCAGACACTGCCCCCTTCTCGGCGCCGTGCGCGCGCCGCCGGAGGCTCGCTCCCGCTGTATTCAGTCACAGAGAGAGTCGGGCCAGGGGAGGAGCAGTGGCGATCGCCGCTGCTCTTCCCTGATCGTCGGGGAATCGAGTCTGGAGATCCGCCCGCTTGTGTAAACAGAACGGGCGGATCTCCTAAGTGACAGGCAGTGTCAGATTGCAGGGTTCAGCATAGCTGAACCTGCGATCTGTCCCTGTGTCACTCAGTCACCTCCCCCCACACATGTCAGTAAGCACCAGGCATACATTAACCCCTCCCTCTCCAATAAAATTAACCCCTTCCCTGCCAGTGTAATTTTTACAGTAACAGTGCATATTTATAGCACTGATTACTGTAGTAATGTCACTGGTACCCCCAAAAGTGTCAAAAATTTCAGTCAAGGGTCCGATCTGTCCACTGCAATGTCGCAGTCCCGCAAAAAAAAATCGCAGATCGCCGCCATTACGCGTTAAAAAAAAAACACCAAAAAACGACAGAAATCTTTCCCTTAGTAAACGCAATAACTTTTGCGCAAACCAATCAAAATACGCTTATTGCGATTTTTTTTTACCAAAAATATGTAGCAGAAAACAAATTGGCCTAAAATGATAAAAAATTTCCATTTTTACATTTTTTTGGGGGGGAATTTCATATAAAAAATTTTTGAAAAATATCGTTATTTTTTCAAAATTGTCGCTCTTTTTTTGTTTATAGCGCAAAAAGTAAAAATCGCACAGGTGATCAAATACCACCAAAAGAAAGCTCTGTTTGTGGGAAAAAAAGGACGTAAATTTTGTTTGGGTACAGCATTGCATGACCGCGCAATTGTCCGTTAAATTCACGCAGTCACGAATCGCAAAATATGGCCTGGTCAGGAATGGGGTAAAATCTTCCGGTGTTAAAAATACGCTCATTGAGAATTTTTTGTCAAAGACATGTAGCTAAATACATTTCGGCCTAAATATATGACAAAAATTGAATATATCGGATATTTTTTAACTGTCAAAGTAGAAAAATATTGTTATTTTTTCAAAATTGTCGCATTTTTTTATTAACCACTTTACCACTAGAGCATTTTGCTGTCTTACGTCTGGGCCACTTTTTGCGATTCGGCGCTGTGCGACTTTAACTGAGGATTGCGCGGTCATGCGACATCGTACCGAAACGAAATTTACGTCCTTTTTTTCCCACAAACAGAGCTTTCTTTTGGTGGTATTTGATCACCTGTGTGATTTTTACTTTTTGCGCTATAAACAAAAAAAGACCGTTTATTTTGAAAAAATAACAATATTTTTAACATTTTTTTTATATGAAATTCCCCCCAAAAAAGATTTAAAAACCAATTTTTTTAAAAATTTTTGGCCAATTTGTTTTCTGCTACCTGTTTGGTAAAAAAAATCGCAATAAGCGTATTTTGATTGGTTTGCGCAAAAGTTATTGCGTTTACTAACTAAGGGAAAGATTTCTGTCATTTTTGGTGTTTTTTTTTTAACGAGTAATGGCGGCGATCTGCGATTTTTTTTGCGGGACTGCGACATTGCGGCGGACAGATCGGACCCTTGACTGACATTTTTGACACTTTTGGGGGTACCAGTGTCGCCGCTCCTCCCCTGGCCCGACTCCCGCTGTGAATGAAAACAGCGGGAGCGCGCCTCCGGCGGCGCGCGAGCGCCGCCTACAGGGGGAGGAGTCTAGCGACGTAGGTCTACGTCGCTAGACGATAACTAACCACTGTGCCGCAGTAGCAGCACAGTGGCTAGTGGTAAAGAGGTTAATATCGCAAAAAATGAAAATCGCACAGGTGATCAAATACCACCAAAAGAAAGCTCTATTTGTGGGAAAAAAGGACGTAAATTTTGTTTGGGTACGGCGTTGCATGACCGCGCAATTGTCAGTTAAAGTTGCACAGTGCCGAATCGCAAAAGTTGCCCAGATGTAAGACAGCAAAATCCTCCTGTGGTAAAGTGGTTAATTACACCACAATTTTGTGGACAACCATCCACATTAATTAAAATCAAATATTTATGTACATTAGCATGCAAACTACAAGTTGCTTGAGTAAACTAACATTTAGATTGCATTCAAACAATGAAAGGATTTGTGTAAGACAATGTTGACACATTTCGCGGACAGCGTCTGCTTCATCAGGGCCAAATGAGCCAACAATTCCCATGTGGTAGTAGTCATTTTTTATTGCATGTGTCTATGATGGACATATCCAGCAATGTGCTTGAGCTTCGTGCTCCCTCCAACAGACTGTGATGAGCACTGGCATTGTAAGTCCCCTAATTCTTCACCTCCTGCTCTATGCACTACTCCCGGCACCTCCCTCTGAGCTCTCAGGAGCCGGAATTACAGAGAAAGCATCGGGTATCAATGTGTGCTGACAGTATTGACTATCAGCATGCATTGAGAACAACGTTGAACGGTATACATCCATTACAATGTTGAACTGCAGCAGAACCCCTGGGGGGGGGGGGGGGAGAAAGTAGAGCAGAACTGCTGCAGCCAAGGACATGTCTGGTACAATAAAACAAGCCAGGTAATTGTTTGGGGGGGGGGGGATAGTGGGGCATTTTGTACCCTAAACATTTGTTGTGACTTTACAACTACTTTCTTTAACTAGAATTCTAACCATAAACCTAAAATCTAACACTAATCATAATTTTAATAGAAACCTAAGAATAACACTAACACTAATCTTAATCCTAATAAAAACCTAGGTCTATTTCTAACCATAATCCTACTAAAGTCCCAAACCTATCTTCAACACTAACCATCATTTTATTAAAATTTTAACACGTAAATTTTGTTGAGAAAAAAAAAAAATCATTCCCCTCTGGGTGATCTCTGTACATTCCAAGGATTGTAAGAAACTTTGTTGCAGATTCCGACCTCTTCTTATTCTGAAGAAATCACTGTTTGTTCGTCTGTGATGAGTGTGTCTAATGGGAGTGGTTTCATAATTATCTATCAGCTGTGGCAGCTGCAGGGCTCTAATGAGAAAAGCTGCTGGGTCTGCATCCTTTTAGACGTGTTCCTATTGGGAGTATCTCATCAAAAATTGCATTTTTGTTGCAGGGAATGCCAGAAATCTGACTTGTATCTTAGTGCAGACTTCTGGGAAAATTAGTGAGCCAATCACACAAGCAGGAAATGATGTTTCTGGGGTGTGGTCAGTATACATTCTGTGTACAGAACAGCCCCAGGCGGCCATATTGCACTTCATTTTCAGAAAATGACAACAGCTGTAAAATTGAAAAGGAAAGGTCATTTTTACTAACATTCAATTACAATATGATTTGTGTCACAATTTTATTTGCTATATTGTTTTTTCATTATTTGCTACCCCCCCCCCCCCTCTAAAGTGGAGTTACCCTTTAACACTAACTAATAAAACTCTAACCCCAACACTAACTATAATCCTTAAAAAACTTGAACTCTAACTATAATCCAAATAAAACCCTAATCCTAACACTAATCAAAATCCTAATAAAACCCCAACATTAACTATAAGCCTAATAAAACTCAAACTCTAACACTAACCATATTCTTAATAGAACTATAACACTAACTATAATCCTAATAAAACTCTAACCCCAACACTAACTATAATCCTAATAAAACTCTAACCCCAACACTAACTATAATCCTAATAAAACCCTAACTCTAACACTAATTCTAATAAAACCGCAACAGTAACCTTAATCCCTAATAAAGCTCTAACCCTAACACTAACCAATAACCTAATACAACCCTAACTCTAACACTAATTCTAATAAAACCCCAACACTAACCATAAGCCTAATAAAACACCAACACTAACACTAACCATAATCTTAATAAAACTCCAACACTAGCTATAATCCTAATACAACTCAAACTCTAACTATAATCCAAATAAAACCCTAATCCTAACACTAGCCATAATCCTAATAAAACCCCAACACTAAACATAATCCTAATAAAACCCTAACTCTAACGCTAACTATATTCTTAATAAAATTCTAACACTTAAAAAATCCTAATAAAACTCGAACCCGAACACTAACTATAATCCAAATAAAACCCTAATCCTAACACTAACCATAAGCCTAATAAAACCCCAACACTTACAAGCCCAACACTAACACTAACCATGATCTTAATAAAACCCCAACACTAGCTATAATCCTAATAATACTCAAACTCTAACTATAATCCAAATAAAACCCTAATCCTAACACTAGCCATAATCCTAATAAAACCCCAACACTAACACTAACTATATTATTAATAAAACTCTAACACTAAAAGAAATCCAAATAAAACCCTAATCCTAACACTAACCATAATCCTAATAAAACTCCAACATTTACAAGCCCAACACTAACACTAACCATGATCTTAATAAAAACCCCAACACTAACCATAATCCTAATAAAACCCCAAAACTAACCATAATCTTAATAAAACCCCAACACTAACCATATGCCTAATAAAACACCAACACTAACCATAATCTTAATAAAACCCCAACACTAACCATACGCCTAATAAAACACCAGCACTAACCATAAGCCTAATAAAACCCCAACACTAACCATACACATAATAAAACACTAACACTAAACATAATCCTAATAAAATACTGACCCCAACACTAACTATAATCCTAATAAAACTCAAACTCTAACTATAATCCAAATAAAACCCTAATCCCAACACTAACCATACGCCTAATAAAACTCCAACACTAAACATAATCCTAATAAAACCCTAACTCTAACACTAATTCTAATAAAACCGCAACACTAACCTTAATCCCTAATAAAGCTCTAACCCTAGCACTAACCATAATCCTAATACAACCCTAACTCTAACAACTAATAAAACCCCAACTCTATCCTTAATCCTAATAAAGCTCTAACCCTAACACTAACCGTAGTACTAATGAAGCTTTAACTCTAACACTAGCTATAATCCTAAAAAAGCTCTATATCATGCACCTGGTGAAGACTGGATTGTTGTGGAGACCTCTCTTGCACCTCCTGCCCAACCCTCTTGAAGGTGGAGACAGAGAGTGTAAGGGCAAGGAGTGGCACGAGTGCCATAGCAGCTAGCTGGTGATTTCCACTCTGTAGAAGGGTACAGCTGGTAGTCGCAGTCCTCGGAAAAGGATGAGGGAACAGCTTGGCACCAGAGCGTTGGACGGGAGCAGAACCAGGAGACGAGCAGCAGTCAGTGGCAACTGGGCAGCGAGACACCAAAATCATCAGGCGAAGCAAGTCCAGGAGGCAGGGCAAGGTCATTAGCAGCCGGGCAACGCAGTACAGAGTCAGCAGGCAGATCAGATCCAGTAAACAAGCCAGCTAGAGCAAGGGCATAAGCAAACTCCAAAGGCAAGCTGGGTCATACACGAGTAAGCAGGTATAGCAGATCAGGTCTTGGGAACACAGGAACGAGCTGAAGACCGTTCAGCAACTGCTCATAGCAGTAGACCAGTTTAAATAGGCCACAGGGCGCCAAGTGTTAATTGGTATATGCATGCGCTCGCGCACAAATATGTGCGCAATGAACTGGTACTGCATAAGTAAGATTGGTCCTTTGCTGATTAATATTCGCACATGTGCAATGTGCATGAGCATGAATCTGCATAGGCCCTTTGATGCTAGAAATCTGGTTTACCTTACACCCTAACCCTAACACTGACCATAATCCTAATAAAAACCCAACACTAACAAGAATCCTAATAAAACCCTAACTCTAACCTTAATCACAATAAAGCTCTAACACGAACACTAACCATAATGCTAATAAAGCTTGAACTCTACCACTAATCATCATCCTAATAAACCTCTAACTCTACCACTAACTATAATCCTAATAAAACCCCAACACTAACCTTAATTCTAATAGAGCTCTAATCATAATATTAATAAAGTGCTAATCCTACACTAACCATAAACCTAATAAAGCTCTAATTATAACACTATCCATAATCCTAAAAAAAGCTCTAACCCTAACACTAACCATAATCCTAAAAAAAGCTCTAACCCTAACCAAAATCCTAATAAAGCTCTAACCCTAACACTAACCATAATCCTACTAAACCTCTAACCCGAACACTAACACTAATCCTAATAAAGCCCCAACACTAACCTTAATCCTAATAGAGCTCTAATTATAATATTAATAAAGCTCTAACCCTAACACAATCCATAAACCTAATAAAGCTCTAACCCTAACCATAATCCTAATAAAGCTCTAACCCTAACACTAACCATAATCCTAATAAAGCTCTAACACTAACGCTAAACATAATCCTAATAAAGCTCTAACCCTAACACTAACCATAATTCTAATAAAATCCCAACACTAACCTTAATCCTAATACAGCTCTAATCATAATATTAATAAAGCTCTAACCCTAACAATCCATAAGCCTAATAAAGGTCTAACACTAACCATAATCCTAATAAAGCTCTAAACCTAACACTAACCATAATCCTAAAAAAAGCTCTAACACTAACCATAATCCTAATAAAGCTCTAACCATAATCCTAATAAAGCTCTAACCTGAATGCTAACAATAATGCTAATATAGCCCCAACAGTAACCTTAATCCTAATAGAGCTCTAATCATAATATTAATAAAGCTCTAACCCTAACACTATTCATAATCCTAATAAAGCTCTAACCCTTACACTAACCATAATCCTAATAAAGCTCTAACACTAACCGTAATCCTAATAAAGCTCTAACCCTAACACTAACCATAATCCTAATAAAGCTCTAACTCGAACACTAACAATAATCCTAAAAAAGCTCTAACCCGAACACTAACCATAATCCTAAAAAAGCTCTAACCCGAACACTAACTATAATCCTAATAAAGCCCCAACACTAACCTTAATCCTAATAGAGCTCTATTCATAATCCTAATAAAGCTCTAACCCTTACACTAACCATAATCCTAATAAAGCTCTAACACTAACCGTAATCCTAATAAAGCTCTAACCCTAACACTAACCATAACCCTAATAAAGCTCTAACTCGAACACTAACAATAATCCTAAAAAAGCTCTAACCTGAACACTATCCATAAGCCTAATAAAGCTCTAACCCTAACACTAACCATAATCCTAATAAAGCTCTAACCTTAACACTAACCATAATCCTAATAAAGCTCTAACACTAACCATAATCCTAAAAAAGCTCTAACACTAACCATAATCCTAATAAAGCTCTAACCATAATCCTAATAAAGCTCTAACCCGAATGCTAACAAAAATGCTAATAAAGCCCCAACAGTAACCTTAATCCTAATAGAGCTCTAATCATAATATTAATAAAGCTCTAACCCTAACACTATTCATAATCCTAATAAAGCTCTAACCCTAACACTATCCATAATCCTAATAAAGCTCTAACACTAACTGTAATCCTAATAAAGCTCTAACCCTAACACTAACCATAATCCAAATAAAGCTCTAACCCAAACACTAACAATAATCCTAAAAAAGCTCTAACCTGAACACTAACAATAATCCTAAAAAAGCTCTAACCTTAACACTAACAATAATCCTAATAAAGCTCTAACCCGAACACTAACAATAATCCTAATAAAGCCCCAACACTAACCTTAATCCTAATAGAGCTCTAATCATAATATTAATAAAGATCTAACCCTAACACTATTCATAAGCCTAATAAAGCTCTAACCCTAACACTAACCATAATCCTAATAAAGCTCTAACCCTAACACTAACAGTAATCCTAATAAAGCCCCAACACTAACCTTAATCCTAATAGAGCTCTAATCATAATATTAATAAAGCTCTAAACCCTAACAGTAACCATAATCCTAATAAAGCTCTAACCCGTACACTAACCATAATCCTAAAAAAAGCTCTAACCATAATCCTAATAAAGCTCTAACCTGAACGCTAACAATAATGCTAATAAAGCCCCAACACTAACCTTAATCCTAATAGAGCTCTAATCATAATATTAATGAAGCTCTAACCTGAACACTAACTATAATCCTAATAAAGCTCTAACACTAACCATAATCCTATTAAAGCTCTAACCCGAACACTAACAATAATCCTAATAAAGCCCTAACACTAACCTTAATCCTAATAGAGCTCTAATCATAATATTAATAAACCTCTAACCCTAACACTATTCATAATCCTAATAAAGCTCTAACCCTAACACTAACCATAATCCTAATAAAGCTCTAACACTAACTGTAATCCTAATAAGCTCTAACCCTAACACTAACCATAAGCCTAATAAAGCTCTAACCCGAACACTAACCATAATCCTAAAAAAGCTCTAACCTGAACACTAACTATAATCCTAATAAAGCCCCAACACTAACCTTAATCCTAATAGAGCTCTAATCATAATATTAATAAAGTTCTAGCCCTAACACTATCCATAAGCCTAATAAAGCTCTAACCCTAACACTAACCATAATCCTAAAAAACGCTCTAACACTAACCATAATCCTAATAAAGCTCTAACCCTAACACTAACCATAATCCTAAAAAACGCTCTAACACTAACCATAATCCTAATAAAGCTCTAACCCGAACGCTAACAATAATGCTAATAAAGCCCCAACACTATCCTTAATTCTAATAGAGCTCTAATGATAATATTAATGAAGCTCTAACCCGAACACTAACCATAATCCTAATAAAACTCAAACTCTACCCACTAACCATCATCCTAATAACACCGTAGCCTTAACACTATTCATAACCTCAATATAACCCAAGCCCATGGCTAGTGCTATGGCCATTACCCCAACATAATTCCAACCCTGCCATAATAACCATATCACTGAGCCCTAACCCTTGCCATAACCCTCCTCTAACCATAGACAATCTTTTTTTTTTTCTTCTTGCAGATATTTCACTCAAAACCATGAAGAAGCCAATGTTCATCACCGCCTTACTCTTGCTATGTGTGGCAGCTGTAGACTGCATGTGCCCATTCCCAAGAGAATGTGTCCAAGGGGTTAAAGATTTTCCAGTACCTTGTTGCCCATTTTACAAAAGCTCACGATGTGGAAGCGACGAATTCAGGGGGAACTGCCTCATGGTGAGAAGCAGCAGAGCCGAGCCTCCTGCGGATATTGTTACCGATGAACGCTTTAATTTTCCTTCTTTCTTTTTTAACTGGACTTGCCAATGCAAACCGAGATTCAAGGGTCACAACTGCGGTGAATGCGCTTTTGGCTGGACTGGGGACCATTGCGATATACCGCACACGGTCTACAGAAGGAATTTACTGGACATGAGTGACACTGAACTGCAATCATATCTCTCGACACTTCATTACTGCAAAACCAAAATTGACCCAGAATGTGTCATTCTGAGAACCAGTGACCGTTACCGGGAGAAGTCAATGGGGTTCATGGATGGCTCCTACTATGACATCGCCGCTTTTTCTCATTACTATGCTACAGTACGTTTTGTTTCTAGAGGCCGGGAAATTCAGATCACCAACTATGCTCATGGCAGTACAGCTTTTCTATCCTGGCATCGCCTTTGGTTACTTCATTTTGAGAATCAAATTCAAAGGTGCACAAATGATCCGAACTTTGGTATTGCCTATTGGAAATGGGAGGAAGATCCGGGCTGCGCCATCTGCAATAATAAATACTTTGGATCCAATAGCTGGGATGGAGGAATTGATACATTATCTGTCTTCTCCGAATGGCGGGTATGTTGTAGCCTGAAAGGTGTCAAGGAGGGCACCTATATTCCTGTCCTGCTTTTTGAACCCCATATGGTTGAGGCATATAAATAAACATTCTCTGCAGGACAGTCATGCTTTATCTTTGTTAAGGCTCTGGCAGTTTGTATATAGATACGTACTGACCAGATTGGAGGCCATGCATGGAAATTTTTTGAGCACTGTTAACCTTTGACCAGCTTTCAATTGGGAAAACAACTAAATGGATGAATGAAACTGACACCAATTCTTTCGATCATTTCATGGAGCCAGTGGAAACTCTTGTTGGCAGGTTTCCTTCATCCCATTGGTCACCTTGATCATTTTAATAGAATTGATGGAACGTGAAGGGGGCTGGTTGCCTTCATCCCATTTTTGCAATTGAAAGCTGACTGGAAGTGTCTGAAGTTGCCCGAGAATTGCTTTGGATTAGAGATCGACCAATTATCGGCAAAGCCGATATATCGAGGGCCGATCTGCACTTTCCCCGATATACCGGAATCGGCCTCTGATGTTACCGATATTGCTGATATTTCCAGAAAGTGCTTGTACCGGAGTGATGCCTGCAGCTAGAGGCATCACCTTGGTACCGGCGTCCAAAGCCGATGGTCGGCTGTCTTGTAATGACAACCGATGCGGCTGTCATTACAAGGAGCGGGAGGGGACGACCCCCCCTCCCCCCGCCTTCCGGGGCTCGCCCAGGTCTCCCATCCCACCGGGAGACCCGGGCAACCATCCAGCACGGCCACTGAAGAGAAGACCCGATCAAAGCTGCATTCGGCTCTGATTGGGTCTCCGTGTAAAAACCCGGAAGTGATGTCATGACATCACTTCTGGGTATTCGGCGCCAAATTAAAAAAAAAATGACAGCATTCAAAACAGCCAAGCTTGGCGTTTTTAATGCTTTTAAGTGCAGAGGAGGGGTTTGGGGTCTTATATGGCACTTTTCCACTGCAAGTACCGGCTCGACTCTACTCGGCCCTGCTTGGCCCGGTTTGCTTTTCCACCTCTGGTACCGCATGGTACGGTGTTGGAACGGTTCGGTACGGTATGGTTTGCTTTTCCACTAAAGTAGTACTAAAGTTAAGTGGGTGGGATAACAACGGGGTGGGCGGGATTCTCTGATCAATCAGTGGCTAGTAGTGACTGCATGCAAAGGATTGTGGGATATGGTACCAGTTTGGTACCTGTTGGAACCACAATTGAGTAGGTACTGTTTTTTCAGAGCCGTAACGTGCCGTACCGTTCGGTTCCATGCAGTGGAAAAGCGCCGCCGTACCGTACCGTACTGAACCGTTCCTACACTATACCATGCGGTACCAGCAGTGGAAAAGCACAAAAGCGTGCCGAACCCTTCGGTTCCATGCAGTGGAAAAGCGCCATTAGACACCCAGATCCCTCCACAAGAGTACCTGTAAAAAAAAAAATAAATTAAAAAAAAAAATATCGGCCAATATCGGCTAATACCGATATGCAATGACCAAAATATCGGTATTGGTAATAAAAAAATGATATCGGTCCATTACTAATTTGGATAATCAGCAATACCCTGGCCATAAATGTGGCACCCTACAGCCTATTTCAACCACTTCCCATCCACTGGCTATTGCAAATACAATAATGAAAAATTGCCTGAAGCAATCTAGCACCCACCATTTTGATCAGCCTTTGAAACTCAGTCGATTGTGAAGTCAAAACCAATCAATAAATTAACAGCTTCAATGCAGTTTATTGGAACATCAAATCAAAATCAGAATTGTAATTGGATTGTTTCACCTGGTTTGACCAGATCTCATGGTAGTTGATGAAAAACACCATTTTTTTTATGGCTTTGATTGCTTTGTGATTTTTTTTTACACAAAATGGAATTTAAAAGTTCAATCGCTGTAAATGAAATTGGCACAGTATGGGCAGCTTTAAGCCAGCTATAAATGGTTTCAAAACTCGGCCGGTTCAGCAAGAACTGGCTGAGATTTGAACTATGTATGGACAGGCTGAACATACCCAAGTTGATTGATCAATCAATCAGCCTGACGGATTTTACATGCAATTATTGCTAGCGGCTATTATAGCTTCTAGCAATAATCATTGTGTTCTTCCAGCAGGGACAGCTTCCCCTACCGGGAGAACACAATGACTCAGCAGGAAGGATTCCCTTCTTAACACTGTCTGTGGTTGCCAGAAGGAAATTCGCTCTTGCTATGGCCGGCCTTAGGGTACAATCCCACCAGCCAGGAAAAAAGTATTTACAGTTTAGTCCTCTAAGAGTGCCACAAGGACAACTCTTCACCTCTACAGTGCATCCGAAAAGTATTTACATCGCTTCACTTTTTCCACATTTTGTCATGTTACAGCCTTATTCCAAAATGGATTAACCACTTAAGCCCCGGAAGATTTTGCCCCCTTCCTGACCAGGCCCTATTTTGCGATTCGGCACTGCGTGAGTTTAACTGACAATTGCGCGGTCGTGTGACGATGTACCTAAACGAATTTGACGTCCTTTTTTCCCACAAACAGAGCTTTCTTTTGGTGGTATTTGATCATCTCTGCGATTTTGATCATGCGCTATAAACAAAAAAAGAGCGACAATTTTGCAAAAATAACAATATTTTTTCACATTTTTTTATATGAAATTCCCCCCCCAAAAAAATGTAAAAATCAAATTTTTTTAACATTTTTGGCCAATTAGTTTTATGCTACCTATGTTTGGTAAAAAAAATTGCAATAAGCATATTTTGATTGGTTTGCGCAAAAGTTATTGCGTTTACTAACTAAGGGAAAGATTTTTGTCATTTTTGTTGTTTTTTTTTTTTAATGAGTAATGGCGGCGATCTGCAATTTTTTTTGCGGGACTGCGACATTGCGGCGGACCGATCGGACCCTTGACTGACATTTTTGACACTTTTGGGGGTACCAGTGACATTACTACAGTAATCAGTGCTATACATATGCACTGTTACTGTAAAAATGACACTGGCAGGGAAGGGGTTAACTTTATTGGGGAAGGAGGGGTTAAGTGTGTCCCTAGGGGCGTGCTTCTAACTGTGCAGGGATGTGGCTTTTCATGTAACAGCAGAGATCTACGATCCTACATAGCAGGACCGTATGATCTCTGCTGTTACACAGGGAAGAATGACAGACGGCTTTGTTTACATTAGCCGCCTGCCTTTCTCCCTCTGTAACTGACGATCGCGAGTGACTGGCGGACATCGGGTCCGCCAGTCACTCGCGCGAAGGTGTCCGTGAACGCGCTTGCCCCCTATTGGCTCACAGGCTAGTGACGTACCGGTACGTCACTTTGCCTGCACGGGGCTGACCGCCGCAGTATATGTACTTTCGGCGATCGGCAAGCGGTTAAATTAATTATTTTCCTTGAAATTCTATGAACAATCCCCCATAATGACAACCTGAAATAGGTTTGTTTGAAACCTTTGCAAATTTATTAAAAATAAAAAAAAAATCCCATGTACATAAGTATTCACAGTCTTTGCTCAATACTTTGTCGAAGCCCCTTTGGCACCAATTACAGCCTCAAGTCTTTTTGAGTATGATGCTACAAGCTTGGCACACCTATTTTTGGGCAGTTTCTTCCATTCTTCTTTGCAGGACCTCTCAAGCTCCATCAGGTTGGATGGGGAGCGTCGGGGCACAGCCATTTTCAGATCTCTCCAGAGATGTTCAATCGGGTTCAAGTCTGGGCCACTCAAGGACATTCAAAGAGTTGTCCCGTAGTCTCTTTGTTATCTTGGCTGTGTGCTTAGGGTTGTTGTCCTTTTGGAAGATGAACCTTTGCCACAGTCTGAGGTCCAGAGTGTTCTGGAGCAGGTTTTCATCAAGGATGTCTCTGTACATTGCTCCATTCATCTTCCCATCGATCTTCACTAGTCTCCCCAGTTTCTGCCACTGATTTACACCACCACAGCATGATGCTGCCACCACCATCTTTCCCTCGATCCTGACTAGTCTCCCGGCTCCTGCCGCTGAAAAACATCCCCACGGCATGATGCTGCCACCACCATGGTTCACTGTAGGGATGGTTTTGGAAAGGTGATGAGCAGTGCCTGGTTTTCTCCAGACATGGCGCTTGTCATTCAGGACAAAGAGGTTAATCTTTGTTTCATCAGACCAGAGAATTTTGTTTCTCAAGATCTGAGAGTCCTTCAGGTGCCTTTTGGCAAACTCCAGGCGGGCTGCCATGTGCCTTTTACTGAGGAGTGGCTTCCGTCTGGCCACTCTACCATACAGGCCTGACTGGTGGAGTGCTGCAGAGATGGTTGTTCTTCTGGAAGGTTCTCCTCTCTCCACAGAGAAACACTGGAGCTCTGTCAGAGTGACCATCTGGTTCTTGGTCACCTCCCTAAGGCCCTCCTTCCCCGATCGTCCTGGTGGTTCCAAATTTCTTCCATTTACAGATGATGGAGACCACTGTGCTCATTGCCCGCCACGGTTTTACCGACGTAGTACTACGTTGGTCGCATGCGTGGTGCGGATGGGGGGGCCAGCGCATGCCACCGGCGGCACGCACCCGCCCCCCACTAGGCAGCGGGGATGCCGATGCACAGGGCAGGCGGCCACGATTGCTGCCGGCCGGTCAGTTGTGAGCACAGCTGACCATTCTCTCTGAAATGGTCACAGAACGCTTGCGATCCTTCTATATAGAATTTGTATCCTCTTACCTGTCAATTAACCACTTCTGGACCGAAAAGGATTTGCCCCCTTGATGACCAGGCCATCTTTTGCGGTTCGGCACTGCGTTACTTTAACGGACAATTGCGCGGTCGTGTGACGCTGTAGCCAAATAAAATTTGTCCTTTTTTTTTTCCCCCACAAAAACAGCTTTCTTTTGGTGGTATTTGATCACTTCTGCGGTTTTTAATTTTTTGCGCTATAAACAACAAAAGAGCGACAATTCTGAAAAAAAAAAAAAAAATATATATATTTTTCACATTCTGCTATATGACA
>NC_138769.1:728450069-728702569 GCF_965119305.1 Pelophylax lessonae | reverse complement strand
CAGAAAAAACGTCTGCGGCATTGAAGGCCCCAATGAGCACAGTGGCCTCCATCATCGGTAAATGGAAGAAGTTTGGAACCATCAGGACTCTTCCTGGCCTGGCCAAACTGAGCGATCGGGGGAGAAGGACCTTAGTCAGGGAGGTGACCAAGAATCTGATGGTCACTCTGACAGAGCTCCAGTGTTTCTCTGTGGAGAGAGGAGAACCTTCCAGAAGAACAACCATCTCTGCAGCACTTCACCAATCAGGCCTGTATGGTAGAGTGGCCACTCCTCAAAAAAAAGCCCACATGACAGCCCACCTGGAGTTTGCCAAAAGGCACCTGAAGAACTCTAAGACTATAAGAAACAAAGTTCTCTGGTCTGATGAAACAAAGATTGAACTCTTTGGCCTGAATGGCAAGTGTCATGCCTGGAGAAAAACAAGCACCGCTCATCACCTGGCCAATACCATCCCTACAGTGAAGCATGGTGATGGCAGCATCATGCCCTGGGGATGTTTTTCAGCGGCAGGAGCTGGGAGACTAGTCAGGATCGAGGGAAAGATGAATCCAGCAATGTACAGAGACATTCTTGATGAAAACCTGCTCCAGACCACAGACTGTGGGGAAGGTTCTTCTTCCAACAGGACAACGATCCTAAGCACACAGCCAAGATAACAAAGAAGTGGCTACGGGACAACTCTGTAATGTCCTTGAATGGCCCAGCCAGAGCCCAGACTTAAACCGGATTGAACATCTCTTGAGAGATCTATAAATGGCTATGCACCGATGCTCCCCATGCAACCTGATGGAGCTTGAGAGGCCCTGCAAAGAAGAATTGGAGAAACTGCCCAAATATAGGTGTGCCAAGCTTGTAGCATCATACTCAGAAAGACTTGAGGCTGTAATTGGGGCCAAAGGTGCTTCAACAAAGAATTGAGCAAAGGCCCTAAATACTTATGTATATGGGATTTTTTACTTTTAATAAATTTGCAAAGATTTCAAACAAACTTGTTTCAAGTTGTCATTATGGGGGATTGTTTGTAACATTTTTAGAAAAGTAATTAATTGAATCCATTGTGTAATAGGGCTGTACCCTAACAAAATGTGGAAAAAGGGAAGCACTGTGAATACTTTCCGGATGCACTGTATATCTGTATTTCATTGTATGATTTTTATTTTTTTTTATTATAGAATGACAATAGATTTCTTGAACCTTGTATAATGTTGGTGTGTGTAATGTGAGGTCATAGCGATATAGGATGTGATGCTCATTGCGCATTCTCTCTCCTCCTTGCAGGCATACACAACGGCATTCATGTTTTCCTTGGTGGAACGATGAGCCAAGTTCCCATTTCCGCCAATGACCCCTGTTTTGGCGGTCACCATGCAAATGTAGACAGGTAAGAAAAAGTAATTTTACTTTTCAATTTCTTTTTTTTCCTTTAAGACAGGAAATTACATTGTTGTGGTCATACTTATAGCTTAATCAGTTCCCACCCAGGCCAATTCTGACATTTCTCTCCTACATGTAATATTTTACATGTAGTAATTTTTTTGCTAGAAAATTACTTACAACCCCCAAACATAACACACACACATATATATATATATATATATATATATATATATATATATATACACACATATACTGTATATATATATATATATATACACACACAGTCAGGTCCATAAATATTGGGACATCAACACAATTCTAATCTTTTTGGCTCTATACACCGCCACAATGGATTTGAAATGAAACAAACAAGATGTGCTTTAACTGCAGACTTTCAGCTTTAATTTGAGGGTATTTACATCCAAATCAGGTGAACGGTGTAGGAATTACAATAGTTTGTATATGTGCCTCCCACTTTTCAAAGGACCAAAAGTAATGGGACAGATTAACAATCATAAATCAAACTTTCACTTTTTAATACTTGGTTGCAAATCCTTTGCAGTCAATTACAGCCTGAAGTCTGGAACGCATAGACATCACCAGACGCTGGGTTTCATCCCTGGTGATGCTCTGCCAGGCCTCTACTGCAACTGTCTTCAGTTCCTGCTTGTTCTTGGGGCATTTTCCCTTCAGTTTTGTCTTCAGCAAGTGAAATGCATGCTCAATCAGATTCAGGTCAGGTGATTGACTTGGCCATTGCATAACATTTCCCTTCCTTCGCTTAAAAAACTCTTTGGTTGCTTTCGCAGTATGCTTCGGGTCATTGTCCATCTGCACTGTGAAGCGCCGTCCAATGAGTTCTGAAGCATGAATATGTCAAGCTGAATATGAGCAGATAATATTGCCCAAAAAACTTCAGAATTCATCCTGCTGCTTTTGTCAGCAGTCACATCATCAATAAATACAAGAGAACCAGTTCCATTGGCAGCCATACATGCCCACGCCATAACACTACCACCACCATGCTTCACTGATGAGGTGGTATGCTTTGGATCATGAGCAGTTCCTTTCCTTCTCCATACTCTTCTCTTCCCATCACTCTGGTACAAGTTGATCTTGGTCTCATCTGTGCATAGGATGTTGTTCCAGAACTGTGAAGGCGTTTTTAGATGTTGTTTGGCAAACTCTAATCTGGCCTTCCTGTTTTTGAGGCTAACCAATGGTTTACATCTTGTGGTGAACCCTCTGTATTCACTCTGGTGAAGTCTTCTCTTGATTGTTGACTTTGACACACATACACCTACCTCCTGGAGAGTGATCTTGATCTGGCCAACTATTGTGAAGGGTGTTTTCTTCACCAGGGAAAGAATTCTTGGGTCATCCACCACAGTTGTTTTCCGTGGTCTTCCGGGTCTTTTGGTGTTGCTGAGCTCACAGATGCGTTCTTTCTTTTTTAGGATGTTCCAAACAGTTGATTTGGCCACACCTAATGTTTTTGCTATCTCTCTGATGGGTTTGTTTTGTTTTTTCAGCTTAATGATGGCTTGCTTCACTGATAGCGACAGCTCTTTGTATCTCATATTGAGAGTTGACAGCAACAGATTCCAAATGCAAATAGCACACTTGAAATGAACTCTGGACCTTTTATCTGCTCCTTGTAAATGGGATAATGAGGGAATAACACACACCTGGCCACGGAACAGCTGAGCAGCCAATTGTCCCATTACTTTTGGTCCCTTTAAAAAGGGGGAGGCACATATACAAACTGTTGTAATTCCTACACCTTTCACCTGATTTGGGTGTAAATACCCTCAAATTAAAGCTGAAAGTCTGCAGTTAAAGCACATCTTGTTTGTTTCATTTCAAATCCATTGTGGTGGTGTATAGAGCCAAAAAGATTAGAATTGTGTCGATGTCCCAATATTTATGGACCTGACTGTATATATATATATATATATATATATATAGATAGATAGAGATAGATATATACAGTGGGTACGGAAAGTATTCAGACCCCCTTAAATTTTTCACTCTTTGTTATATTGCAGCCATTTGCTAAAATCATTTAAGTTCATTCTTCTTCCTCATGAATGTACACACCGCTCCCCATATTGACGGAAAAACACAGAATTGTTGACATTGTTGCAGATTTATTAAAAAAGAAAAACTGAAATATCACATGGTCCTAAGTATTCAGACCCTTTGCTGTGACACTCATATATTTAACTCAGGTGCTTTCCATTTCTTCTGATCATCCTTGAGATGGTTCTACACCTTCATTTGAGTCCAGCTGTGTTTGATTATACTGATTGGACTTGATTAGGAAAGCCACACACCTGTCTATATAAGACCTTCCAGATCACAATGCATGTCAGAGCAAATGAGAATCATGAGGTCAAAGGAACTGCCTGAAGAGCTCAGAGACAGAATTGTGGCAAGGCACAGATCTGGCCAAGGTTACAAAAAGATTTCTGCTGCACTTAAGGTTCCTAAGAGCACAGTGGCCTCCATAATCCTCAAATGGAAGACGTTTGGGACGACCAGAACCCTTCCTAGAGCTGGCCGTCTGGCCAAACTGAGCTAACGGGGGAAAAGAGCCTTGGTGAGAGAGGTAAAGAAGAACCCAAAGATCACTGTGGCTGAGCTCCAGAGATGCAGTCAGGAGATGGGAGAAAGTTGTAGAAAGTCAACCATCACTGCAGCCCTCCACCAGTCGGGGCTTTGTGGCAGAGTGGCCCGACGGAAGCCTCTCCTCAGTGTAAGACACATGAAAGCCCGCATGGAGTTTGCTAAAAAAACACCTGAAGGACTCCAAGATGGTGAGAAATAAGATTCTCTGGTCTGATGAGACCAAAATAGAACTTTTTGGCCTTAATTCTAAGCGGTATGTGTGGAGAAAACCAGGCACTGCTCATCACCTGTCCAATACAGTCCCAACAGTGAAGCATGGTGGTGGCAGCATCATGCTGTGGGGGTGTTTTTCAGCTGCAGGGACAGGACGACTGGTTGCAATCGAGGGAAAGATGAATGCGGCCAAGTACAGGGATATCCTGGACAAAAACCTTCTCCAGAGTGCTCTGGACCTCAGACTGGGCCGAAGGTTTACCTTCCAACAAGACAATGACCCTAAGCACACAGCTAAAATAACGAAGGAGTGGCTTCACAACAACTCCGTGACTGTTCTTGAATGGCCCAGCCAGAGCCCTGACTTAAACCCAATTGAGCATCTCTGGAGAGACCTAAAAATGGCTGTCCACCAACGTTTACCATCCAACCTGACAGAACTGGAGAGGATCTGCAAGGAGGAATGGCAGAGGATCCCCAAATCCAGGTGTGAAAGACTTGTTGCATCTTTCCCAAAAAGACTCCTGGCTGTATTAGATCAAAAGGGGGCTTCTACTAAATACTGAGCAAAGGGTCTGAATACTTAGGACCATGTGATATTTCAGTTTTTCTTTTTTAATAAATCTGCAACAATGTCAACAATTCTGTGTTTTTCTGTCAGTATGGGGTGCTATGTGTACATTCATGAGGAAGAAGAATGAACCTAAATGATTTTAGCAAATGGCTGCAATATAACAAAGAGTGAAAAATTTAAGGGGGTCTGAATACTTTCCGTACCCACTGTATATATATTTTTTTTTTTTTTAGCAGAGATCCCAGAGAATAAAATTGTGAGTGTTGCAATTTTTTGTCACACGGTATTTGTGCAGATTTTATTAAGGCAGGAAGGTGCAGACACTGCAAACTGTATATAAATATCATGAATACATGAACATATACTCGTACAAAAAAAAAACCAATCTTGTATTCAGCAAAAAAAAAAAAAAAAAAAAAAAAAGAAGAAATTGCAAGACTAACTAATTAATTATGAAGAGCGTCTGCAATCGCTCGATTTATTCTCCCTGGAGAAGAGACGCCTGAGAGGGGACATGATAACATTTTATAAATACCTCAATGGTGATCTCAGCATAGAAAAAAGCTGTTCAGTCGAAAGGATTGAATGAGGACTCGAGGGCATACAATGCGATTAGAGGAGAAGCGTTTTAACCTCAGGCAACGTGGGGGGTTCTTTACTGTTAGGGCTACAAGATTGTGGAATTCTCTACCACAAGAGGTGGTTTCTGCAGGAAGTATGGTGGCTTTCAAAAGACTCTTAGACGTACATCTCAAGGATCAGGACATTAAGGGCTATGTGAGATGATTACGTCCATACACACTTACACAGGTTGAACTGGATGGACTATTGTCTTTATTCAACCTCACCTACTATGTAACCCTTCTCACGCCCATTTTTATAAGGGAATATAAAGAAAACAGATAAGAAGAGAAGAAAAAAAAAGGGGGGGGGGGAGAGGGTGAGGGCGAGAAAGAACAGAAGGGGAGAAAAGTGAAAGAGGAAACAAAGTAGAAGCTTTAGTGAATTTTATTGTACACAAACACGATATAATACCAATTTTTTAGTTAAAATATAAAAGATGATAGGGCGAGTAAATAGATACCGAACATGTACGCATATGGAGCGGAACCAAAACTACGGTACTCCAAAAAAATCTCCATTAGCGACGCTTTAAAATGATTGATCTCACTCTAACATTCTCGACGATACCTCACGTGTGTGGTGCGAGCACTGTTTACATATGCGCGTGGGACTTACGAATGCGTTCGCATTGACGTGTAAGCACAGGGGGAAGGGGAATCAACTTTATTAATTAAAAAATATAAAATCAGCGCAGATATTCTAAAATCGGTGAACCATAAATATCTAAAAGTAGATCCTTAAAATGAATCAATAATAATGTAAAATATCAATCTTCAAACAATAAATAACAAAGGTGCTTAAGTGCCAAAGTGAACGTGCGCAAAGGGTAGTAAATCTAAAAATGATAAAAAGTGAGATCCTGAATCAATAGCACTTGAATAAGTATCCTGTGCAAGGTGAACGCTGTGAAAGAATCAATGATATAAGGTACTGATTCAGTGTGAAGGTGAGAACTGTGTAAAAATCCAAAAGAAGTTTTAACAATCAATATTAGATGAAAATAAATAGTGGAAAAAAAGTTCATATATGGTGAAGTGATCAGGTGCTTCCAGTGACTCCCAGTGCAGACTTTGGTGAGCTAGAGATCCAGAATTAGGTGTAATGGCCGCTCATCCTCCATTAACACTCATTAAGAGCGTTTCAGGTGTCACACGTCAACCTGCAGACTTTAGGGAATAAATCCTCTGATAATATGGATGCCCTGTGTATATCACACTCCAGATCTTCTATGGTGGCCTCAGATGGATAATGGTTGCTGCAAAGCTCTTTAAAGCACTCGTTTACCAGGGAAAGACATGAAGGGCTCTCATAGTGTAGTATGTTCAAATAAGGTTTAATCGATCAAAGTAAAGGTTACACTTACAATTTTGTAGACAAAAACATGCATTCAAATGTGAATAGACGCCGCCGATGCGGTCTGCAGTGCTTGCTCCAACGCTTCCGGTCTCGGCCGTAGACCCGGAAGTGACGTCACCACGGCTTTCCCGACGCGTTGCGTCACAATAACACGTGACTTTTTCAAGGGTGACAGTCTGTGGAATATATAGCATTCTGGTATCCATGGGAACCAAGTTAGATTACATCCTGCGGTTAACCCCATATATCACTCTGGCTTTCATGCAGGAATACTAATGGAGATTCGGAGCCAAGCTGCAAATCCTAAAGATGATTGGGCAACGACATATATTGATGAAAATAAAAATAAAAAGCCATATTAACATGGAATAAATATATGTATAAAAATGACACATTAAAATACCGCTTATAATAGATAAGTGGGTATGGCGACACCTAGTGTTCATAAATAAGAATGCTCTCAATAATGAATGCTTAACCGCTTTACCACTAGTCACTGTGCTGCTACTGCGGCACAGTGGCTCGTTATCGTCTAGTGACGTAGACCTACGTCGCTAGACTCCTCCCCTGTAGGCGGCGCTCGCGCGCCGCCGGAGGTTCGCTCCCGCTGTTTTCATTCACAGCGGGAGTCGAGCCAGGGGAGGAGCGGCGGCGATCGCCGCTGCTCTGCCCCGATCGTCGGGGAATCTAGTTTGGAGATCCGCCCGCCTGTGTAAACAGAGCGGGCGGATCTCCTAAGTGACAGGGAGTGACAGATCGGAGTGTTCAGCATAGCTGAACACTCCGATCTGTCCCTGGCTCACTCAGTCACCCCCCCCCCCACACGTTAGTAAGCACCAGGCATACATTAACCCCTCCCTCTCCAATAAAATTAACCCCTTCCCTGCCAGTGTCATTTTTACAGTAACAGTGCATATATATAGCACTGATTACTGCAGTAATGTCACTGGTACCCCCAAAAGTGTAAAAAATGTCAGTCAAGGGTCCGATCTGTCCGCCGCAATGTCGCAGTCCCGCAAAAAAAAAAATCGCAGATCGCCGCCATTACTCGTTAAAAAAAAAAACACCAAAAATGACAGAAATCTTTCCCTTAGTTAGTAAACGCAATAACTTTTGCGCAAACCAATCAAAATACGCTTATTGTGATTTTTTTTTTTACCAAAGATAGGTAGCAGAAAACAAATTGGCCAAAAATTTAAAAAAAAATTGGTTTTTACATCTTTTTTGGGGGGAATTTCATATAAAAAATGAGAAAAATATTGTTATTATTTCAAAATAAACGCTCTTTTTTTGTTTATAGCGCAAAAAGTAAAAATCGCACAGGTGATGAAATACCACCAAAAGAAAGCTCTGTTTGTGGGTAAAAAAAAGGACGTAAATTTCGTTTGGGTACGGCGTCGCACGACCGCGCAATTGTCAGTTAAAGTCGCACAGCGCCGAATCGCAAAAAGTAGCCCAGACGTAAGACAGCAAAATGCTCTAGTGGTAAAGTGAGTTAAAAGGAAAATAGTAAAAGGCTTCATATATCAGTAAATACTATAATTCAAAGAAAAAAAAAACAAAACAATTTTTATTATTTTCCTTTTAAGCACTCATTATTGAGAGCATTCTTATTTATGAACACTAGGTGTCGCCATACCCACTTATCTATTATAAGCGGTATTTTAATGTGTCATTTTTATACATATATTTATTCCATGTTAATATGGCTTTTTATTTTTATTTTCATCAATATATGTCGTTGCCCAATCATCTTTAGGATTTGCAGCTTGGCTCCGAATCTCCATTAGTATTACTGCATGAAAGCCAGAGTGATATATGGGGTTAACCGCAGGATGTAATCTAACTTGGTTCCCATGGATACCAGAACGCTATATATTCCACAGACTGTCACCCAATAGGCTACCCTTGATAAAGTCACGTGTTATTGTGACGCAACGCGTCGGGGAAAGCCGTGGTGACGTCACTTCCGGGTCTACGGCCGAGACCGGAAGCGTTGGAGCAAGCACTGCAGACCGCATCGGCGGCGTCTATTCACATTTGAATGCATGTTTTTGTCTACAATATTGTAAGTGTAACCTTTACTTTGATTGATTAAACCTTATTTGAACATACTACACTATGAGAACCCTTCATGTCTTTCCCTGGTAAACGAGTGCTTTAAAAAGCTTTGCAGCAACCATTATCCATCTGAGGCCACCATAGAAGATCTGGAGTGTGATATACACAGGGCATCCATATTATCAGAGGATTTATTCCCTAAAGTCTGCAGGTCGACGTGTGACACCTGAAACGCTCTTAATGAGTGTTAATGGAGGTGAGCGGCCATTACACCTAATTCTGGATCTCTAGCTCACCAAAGTCTGCACTGGGAGTCACTGAAAGCACCTGATCACTTCACCATATATGAACTTTTTTTCCACTATTTATTTTTATCTAATATTGATTGTTAAAACTTCTTTTGGATTTTTACACAGTTCTCACCTTGACACTGAATACAGTGTATATATCTAATTTGTAGATATATTTGTTCACGTTTATCATATAAAATACTTTTTTGTGCTACTGAAGAGTTTTAATGGTTTACCCTTCATAGGGCACTTATATTATTTTTAATATTTTTCTTTGTTTCAGCACTTTATTCCTTCATGATGATCACTTTCATTACTTCTCATTGATTCACTTTAGTATTATATTGAAGAGTCGGATGGGTTCACTCTTCATAGGGCACTTCCTTTAAAATATTTTTTTTTTCCTTCTTTTTTTCTAGCTGAATGTTGATCAGTACCTTATATCATTGATTCTTTCACAGCGTTCACCTTGCACAGGATACTTATTCAAGTGCTATTGATTCAGGATCTCACTTTTTATCATTTTTATATTTACTACCATTTGTGCACATTCACTTTGGCACTTAAGCACCTTTGTTATTTATTGTTTAAAGATTGATATTTTACATTATTATTGATTCATTTTAAGGATCTACTTTTAGATATTTATGGTTCACCGATTTTAGAATATCTGCGCTGATTTTATATTTTTTATTTTACATTGTTGTACGTGGTGACGCTACAAAATTAGCTGCAGATTTCTGGTGCTCCATTGTTCCACCTTGTTACCTCCTCTTTTTTCCGTTCCCTTCTCTCCATTTGGTAGCACATAGATTTATTTTTATAATCAACTTTATTGCTTTCACAAGGGATGAACAACATCCCTTGTGACAGCATGGGCCATGACAGGTCCTCTTTATAGTGACATCTGGGGGTCTATTAGACCCCAAATCTCTCTACTGAGATTTGGGGTCTAATAGAGGGGAAGATAGTCTCCTCACACCAGCCCAGGACCAGAAGCTGCACAATTACATAGCCACTTGGAAAAAAGATTAACCACTTAAGCCCCAGAAGATTTGGCTGCTCAAAGACCAGGCCCTATTTTGCGATTCAGCACTGCGTGACTTTAACGGACAATTGCGCGGTCGTGCGACGCTGTACCCAAACAAAAGTTGATGTCCTTTTTTTCCCACAAACAGAGCTTTCTTTTGGTGGTATTTGATCACCTGTGCAATTTTTATTTTTTGTGCTATAAACAAAAAAAGAGCGACAATTTTGAAAAAATAACAATATTTTTCACATTTTTTTTTATATGAAATTCTGAAAAAAAAAAAATGTAAAAATCAAAATTTTTTAACATTTTAGGCCAATTTGTTTTCTGCTACATATTTTTGGTAAAAAAAAAAAATCGCAATAAGTGTATTTTGATTGGTTTGCGGAAAAGTTATTGCGTTTACTAACTACGGGAAAGATTTATGTAATTTTTCTTGTTTTTTTTTTTTTTTTAACGAGTAATGGCGTCGATCTGCGATTTTTTTTTTGCGGGACTGCGACATTGCAGCGGACAGATCAAACCCCTAACTGACATTTTTGACACTTTTGGGGTTACCAGTGACATTACTACAGTAATCAGTGCTATACATATGCACTGTTACTGTCAAAATGACACTGGCAGGGAAGGGGTTAACTTTATTGGTGATCCAAGCGGTTAAGTGTGTCCCTAGGGGCGTGATTCTAACTGTCAGGGGGCGTGGCTTTTGATGTAATCACAGAGACATACAATCTCACATAGCAGGATCGCATAGCCTCTGTGCTTACACCAGGGAGAATGACAGGCGGCTGTGTTTACATCAGCCGTCTGTCTTTCTCCCTCTGCAGCGGGAGATCGCGAGTGACCGGTGGCCATCGGAGCCGCCAGTCACTCGCGCTGGGATCTCAGTGAATGAGCAGGGGCGGGAGCGGCGCGATCGCCCCCCCCCACAGGCGGCTGAGTGAATGACGTACCCCTACGTCACTTTGCCCAGCAGCGGCTGCCTGCCGCAGTATATCTGCGGTGGGCGGTCGTTATGTGTTTAACCACATCCCGCCCGCCCTATAGGCGTTTGACGGCGGGATTGTGGTTGTATTATCCTGACCGGACGTCATATGACGGCGGCAGGATAATACGCTCTGCGCGCCCCCCGGAGCGGCAATCGGTGATGCGAAGTGTCAGTCTGACTCCCTGCATCTCCGATCTCGGTAAAGATCCAATCATGGCTGGTCACATAGTAAACAGGAAGAGCCGTTGATCGGCTTTCCTTAGTTCATGCCTGAAAGGCACAAGTAAAGGAGCGCAGATCGGCGGCTCCCCTGACGGGGGGGGGGGGGGGGGGGTCGGCACTGGTAACCAGATCATTGATTACCAGTGCAGACCCTCGGGGGGGTGCCACTAAAACCACCAGGGATGCCCACCCATGACCCCAGGGATGCCCACTATGGCCACCAGGGATGGCAATCAGGGCTCAGGGAGTTCCCCATTGCCCTCCCCATCAGTGCTGCCTGCCAGTGCTGCCCACCAGTGCCCATCATTGCCATCTATCAGTGTCACCCAACAGTGCCCATTATTGCCCACCAGTGCCGACCGTCAGTACTGATCAGTGCCGCCTATCAGTGCCCACCAGTGCTGCCTATCAGTGCCCATTAGCGCCCCCTATCAGTGCCCATCAATGCCGCCTATCAGTGCCCACCAATGCTGCATATCAGTGCCACCCCATCAGTGTCTCCTCATCAGTGCCTGTCAGTGCAGTCTCATCAGTGCAGGAAAAAACGTATTTATTTACAAAATTGTATAACAAACAAAAAAACTTTTTATTTTTTTCAAATTTTTTTTTTTATTTGTTTAGCAAAAAGGAAAAAACCCAGAGGTGATCAAATACCACCAAAATAAAGCTCTATTTGTGGGGGGAAAATGACATAAATTTGGTGTAGGTACAGTGTTGCATGACCGCGAAATTGTCATTCAAAATGCAACAGCCCTAAAAGGGGAAAATTGGCCTGGGCAGGAAGGGGGTGAAAGTGCCCGGTATTGAAGTGGTTAAAAACTAAACAATTAAAAAACCCCAAAACAAACAAAATTATTATTTTTTTTTATTACAAAGGGCAGGCAACATTTAAAGCTTAAGTAGACAGTCCTTTTTCTTTAAATACATACATACAGTATATATTTAGAACCACCCCCGTTCCCCCCCTGCAATTAGTGACTCAGCAGCTCAGCTGTACCGGATTCCTCTCCTAGCAGTGACTCAGTAGCTCAGCTCTCCCCCTTCCCATCCATCAGCGATTGTGCAGCTCAGCTATCCCTTATCTTTCCTCTGTTTTACTTTTTTAAAGGTTACTGCGATAAAAACCAAGGAAACTTAGACCCGAGTGGTATTATAATGTGCTTTTACTAAACAGAAATTCTGTACATACAAACAATTATAGGAATACATTACAAGCCTGACAGATATACCTATACCATGGAAAAATGCTACCTACTTCCTAGCAAAACTATGGTCTGTATTCAATAAGAATACACGAAAAGGTTACTTAGCTCCGCTTACAGAAATTTCATAATCTCCTTAGCAACAAGGACCCCGGGATATTGCAGGATCTCGGGTGCAAATCGTCTTCAGGTTCTAGCAGAGACCTTCCTTGGTGTTACGGCAACACAAAGTCCTGCTCTCAGTTTCTGTTCCTGGCTTTTTATTTGGAAGGTTTTTGAGAAGACAATCCCACCTGGGCGTATCCTTTTCTGCCTTTTTACACTGATGTCAAATATAGTAACATTCTCAAATTCAGCCACTAGGTGGCTCTTTTGAATCAGTCATGCTATAGGTCAGTGATGGCGAACCTTGGCACCCCAGATGTTTTAGAACTACATTTCCAGTGATGCCCAGTGGAGTTGAGCATCATGGGAAACGTAGTCCCAAAACATCTGGGGGTGCCAAGGTTCGCCATCACTGTTATAGGTCAACCATGTCAAAAGTTCAAGCTAGATTTAGAGTTGACCAGAACACCTGTATAAACAATGGAAGCAGAGAGGACATCTTGTGTAAGCATACCAGGACATCTGTTTGACAAATGTCCACTTGCAGAAAACCTGCTGAACAAACACCCCCTGAGTGTAAGTGTGGGAAAATCACAAGAGTATACAGTATCTCACAAAAGTAAGTACACCCCTCACATTTTTGTAAATATTTTATTATAGCTTTTCATGTGACAACACTGAAGAAATGACACTTTGCTACAATGTAAAGTAGTGAGTGTACAGCTTGTATAACAGTGTAAATTTGCTGTCCCCTCAAAATAACTCAACACACAGCCATTAATGTCTAAACCGCTGGCAACAAAAGTGAGTACACCCCTAAGTGACAATGTCCAAATTGGGCCCAATTAGCCATTTTCCCTCCCCAGTGTCATGTGACTCGTTAGTGTTACAAGGTCTCAGGTGTGAATGGGGAGCAGGTGTGTTAAATTTGGGGGTTATCACTCTCACTCTCTCATACTGGTCACTGGAAGTTCAAAACGGCACCTCATGGCAAAGAATTCTCTGAGGATCTGAAAAACGGAATTTTTGTAAAATCTTACCTGTAAAATTCCTTTCTCTGAGTCCTCAGACAGTCGCCGCCACTTCATAATCTTCACTAATGGGGTAATTGACCTTTGCTCCGCCGGAGTAGCTAGGCAACAAGATTTGTTAATATCAAAGCTTTTAGCATACCACACCCCTAGGGGGTGGTCCCCTCAGTCAATACCTCCCTGCTTCCTGCATTCTCAACTCACTTTCAGTAGCATAGCAGTAGAGTACATAAACAAACCCCAAAAGAGGGGCGGGGGCGGCGACTGTCGGAGGACTCAGAGAAAGGAATTTTACAGGTAAGATTTTACAAAAATTCAGTTTTCTCTTACGTCCTCCGACAGTTGCCGCCACTTCATAATCTTCACTAATGGGGACGTCCCAGAGCAGTGTAGACATGAGGGGTGGGAAAAACGCAGCCGCGCCTAAAGCAACGCAGTACCCACATCAGGAAAAAAAGGAACCTTACTAAAGTAAGAAAACCAACTGGGCAACAGGAAAAAACGTGCTCAACAGGAGCAACAACCCAGGAAGAACAAGTAACCTAGGGGTAAAAACACTCCAACAGCCAAGGACCCAAACAAGGGACCCTAAGGCACTGCCGCACTAAGAACTTTACGGCCAAAGGAAGCATCTGCTGATGCCTGAACATCCACCTTGTATAATTTTGAGAAGGTGTGAACGGACGACCAAGTCGCCGCCTTACACACCTGGGCCACAGAGGCCCGATGATGACAGGCCCAAGACGTACTCAGAGATCTGGTAGAATGCGCCTTCACAGGGAAAGGAGGAACCTTCCCTTTCAAAGCATAGGCCTGCTCAATGGTCTTTCTGATCCATTTGGCGATGGTAGAAGCCGACGCCGCCATGCCCTTCCGAGGTCCCTCTGGAAGGACGAATAGGGAATCCGACTTGCGAAAGGATTTAGTCGATGACAGGTAAACCCTGATCGCCCGAACAACATCCAAGGAATGCAAAGCCACCTCCTTCGGATGTTTGGGCCTCGCGCAAAGCGAAGGCAAGACAATGTCCTCATTGAGGTGAAATTCCGAGATCCTCTTCGGAAGAAAGGACGGGTTAGGTCGCAAGACCACCTTATCCAAGTGAATCACCAAATAGGGAGAGCTGCAGGACAAAGCTGCCAGCTCCGACACTCTGCGAGCCGAAGTGATCGCCACCAAAAAGGCAACCTTCTTGGACAACAGAGACAACGAGATCTCCCTGATCTTTTCAAAGGGAGCATGTTGCAACACAGACAGAACAAGGTTTAAGTCCCATGGAGGCAAAGGCTCCCTCCTAGGAGGGGCCAAGTGTCGCACCCCCTGAACAAAGGTGCTAATCAAAGAATTAGACGCCACAGGGCGTTGAAAGAGAACGGCCAGCGCAGAAATCTGACCCTTAATCGTGGCAAACGCAAAACGCTGGTCCACACCCGTTTGAAGGAAAGCCAACACTCTCGATACAGAGTATGAGCGAGGGGAATACCCCATGGACTCACACCAGGCAAAGTACGCTTTCCAAGTACGGTAGTAAACCTTCCCCGAAGAGGCTTTTCTAGCCTTGATCAAAGTGGCAATGACCTCAGGGGAGAGACCCCTATCCTTCAGGACCTGGCTTTCAACAGCCAGGCCGTTAAAGCCAGCGACTGTAAAGCAGGATGGAATATCGGTCCTTGAGACAGATCTTCTCGAAGAGGCAGACGCCACGGAGCATCGACCGCCAGATTCACGAGGTCTGCGTACCAAGACCGGCGAGGCCAGTCTGGCGCCACCAGAATCACCGTGTGCGGTTCCGAGGCCAACCTGCGAAGGAACCTGGATAGCAGTTGAATCGGTGAAAAGGCATACATCAGACGATACTGATGCCAGGGCGCCACTAACGCATCTGAGGCGTCCGCCCGAGGATCGCGCGTCCTTGCCACGAACCTTTTCACCTTGTTGTTTAGACGAGACGCGAACAGGTCCACATCTGGGGAACCCCACTTCGCGCACAACATCTGAAAGACATCCGGGTGAAAGGACCATTCCCCCTGGTCCAGGGTCTGGCGACTCAGATAGTCCGCCTGCCAGTTCTCCACCCCCGGAATGTGAACTGCAGAAAACGCCGGGACGTGCGTCTCGGCCCAAGACAGAATGTCGGCCACTTCCCGAGCCGCTCGGGCACTCCTGGTGCCCCCTTGGTGGTTGACGTAGGCCACCGCTGTGGCATTGTCCGTCTGAACCCGAGCCGGACGGCCCTGAAGCCTGTCCGTCCAACGCAGAACACAGAGATTTATCGCTCGCAATTCCAGAATTTTGATCGGAAAGGGAGGACTCCTCCTCTGACCAAGTTCCCTGGGCGGACAGAACGCCCAGAACACCACCCCAGCCCGACAGGCAGGCATCCGTGGTGATCACCGTCCATGACAAAGGACGAAAGGACTTGCCCCCCGACACCGCCGGGGACTGGAGCCACCACAAAAGACCCCTTCTGGTGAGGTGGCGCAACGAAATCCGCAGATCCAGAGATTGCAGATGCCCGTTCCACTTGGCCAGGATCTCCGCCTGAAGATCCCGCGTGTAAAACTGGGCGAAGGGAATCGCCTCGAAAGCCAAGACCATCAATCCCAGACACCTCATACACGTCCGGAGGGACAAGCACTGATTGTCCCTGAGGGACCTGACTTCGTCCTGAAGCGTCCGGAGCTTGTCTTCCGGTAGGAAGACCTTCGCTTGAAGTCCAGGATCATCCCCAGGTAGGGAAGACGAACCGACGGACACAGCGTAGACTTTGGAAAATTTATCGTCCAACCGAACTCCTGCAGAGTCTGCATCGTGATGGACAGGTCGTTCACCAGGCCCTGACTGGTCGCAGACCGAATCAAGATATCGTCCAGATACCCCAAGACAGAGATGCCCTGGGCTCTCAATAATGCCAGAACCGGCGCAAGCACCTTGGTGAAAACCCGCGGAGCCGAAGCGAGACCAAAGGGTAACGCCACGAATTGGTAATGATCCTCCGCAATGGCGAATCGAAGGTACCTCTGGTGACCCTTGAAAATGGGGATGTGAAGGTACGCATCCTTCAAGTCGATGGAGGCCATGAATTCCCCCGGAACCAGGGCAGCCACCACCGAGCGCAGGGATTCCATGCGGAACTTGTGAACCCGCACAAAGCGGTTCAGAGCTTTTAAGTCCAAAATCGGACGAACCTTGCCCTCCTTTCTGGGCACAGTGAACAGATTGGAATAGAACCCCCGAAATCTGTCCCGATGAGGCACCGGAACCACCACTCCCTGGGCCCGCAGGTCCCGCACCGCCAGGTGCAGATCCTGCAAGCGCTCCGGAGACAGTTGAAGATTGGAGGGAAAAAATCTGTTCGCCGGCCGAGAGAGAAACTCGATCTTGTATCCAGATCGAACGATTTCCTGAACCCACCTGTCCCGAATGCGGGCCAGCCAGGGTTGAAGAAAACCGAGCAAAACGTCCCCCCACCCCAGAACCGGGTGAGGGCGCCCCTTCAGGCCGAATTGGCATGGGCAGTGGACCCGGACTGGCCGGACTTCTGCTTACCTGCCCACAGCTTCTTCTGGGAGCCTTGGCCCTTGAAGGGCTTGCCCTTATAGTGCGACCGAAAGGCACGAAAGGACCCCTGAGAGGGCCTAAACGAGGTATTCTTCTTACCGCGAACAAACTTATTCATGTGAGTTTGGGGCAAGAGAGTACTCTTACCCCCGGAAATTCCCTTTATCAGAGTATCCAAAGACTCGCCAAAAAGGCGAGAACCCGCGTAGGGTAAATTAGCTAAAGTCTTGCGAGAAGATTGGTCAACCGACCAACATTTCAGCCATATCAGGCGACGGTTCAATACCGCCACACTCGAGAGGCGTGCAGCCAAAGGGACTAAATCCAAGTCCGCATCACACAAATACATGACACCCTGATGAATTTGATCCACCATAGCCAAAGTTGTCGGCGGGGCAGAGTCAGCCACCAGGGTGCGCCTGAGCACCTGCGTCCAATCCGCAATAGCCTGGGCTGCCATAATGGAAGCAAAAATAGGTTTCAGCATAGAACCAGCAACCGTATAAGCATGACGGGCCAGAGACTCCAATCTCCTGTCCGTAGGGTCCCGGAACACCGGGGTATCCTCAGTGGGGATCGCAGTAGATTTATTCAAAACCGCCACCGCGTGATCCACCTGAGGCGGTACACACCAACGCTCATCAGCGGAGGGTGTAAAGGGATAACACAGCTTGAACCTACTAGGCACAGTAAAGGGCTTCTTTAAATTGCGCCATTGCTCATCAACAGCGCGCTGAAACTCCGCAGAGCAAGGAAAAACCTGTGTTGTTTTGCGTTTCCTTTGCGTCCCATAAGAGGACATCAAAGCAGGAGGACATGGTTCATCCTGCAAATGCAGCGTTTCCTTGATAGAAGCAACCAACTCATCCATGAGTGCAAGCCCTTCAGGCGAGCCAGGGGGAGAATTATCAACCCCTTCTACCTCAGCCTCTCCCTCAGACCCCCCAAGGTCCAGAGATGAGCGAGACCCTGAGAAGGGCACTCCAGCCATAGCAGCCCCATCGCCCTCTGAATCAGAGGAAATAGACACTGTGGGCCGTTTTGCGGATCGATCAGCCATCAGCATCTGCACCTGAGAAGCCAGGTTCGCCACAATAGTAGCAAGATCAGCCCCCTGGGGGGATGCAGCAGCCCCTTGGCCCCCCACCAAGGTGGGAGGAAACTTGCAATCCTGAGAATCCATGCCCCAGCAATAAGTGAAAAAAGAGGACTGCCCCTTTAAGACCGCGGCGAGCGTAGCCCACCGCACACTACAGCATGAACCGACCCCCACAGGGATAAGGACACTGGGCAAAGAATACAGGAAAATGAAAGGTAAAAACCTGGAGAGACCACACAGGCTGCTGCCACCGATCGCTGTTCCAGAGCAAAAGGAAGAGATGCAATGACTGACCGCCCTATAAAGCCTATGAAAGGCTACACAAACATGGCCGCTCGGCTGAGGCTTTTTTAGGCAATGAGAAAATGGCGCCGACATGTGGCCTGATTGATCGCCGCCAAAATGGCGGCGTTTGGCGCCAAAACAACGCGCCGTACCACACAGTGCCAGTCACCATAATTTGCCGCAAAAAAATGGCGGACCGCAGTAGCGGCCGGCGCACAGCATGTCCAAGTCCAGTCTGCCCCATACTCTCACATAGCAGAGTGGGAGAGCCCCCCCCCCCCCCCGCAGCCCACAGAAAGGCAGCTATTCTGCACAGGAATCTGACAGGGAGCTCAGCACATACACAGACATGCAGGGTCACACAGTCACAGACTGACACCCAAAACAGACAGGTCCCCACATAGAATTGCACTCACCAGTCCGGATGGCATGGGGAGCCTTCTCCAGCGACCAAACCGCTGCACTGAGGACAGGGAGTGTCGCAGTCAGGATGCAGTGGCTTGCGGTGCGAAACCGCAAATGGCGTCCGGTGAGGTAGCCACCTCACAGACAGCATCCCTGCAGCGAACAGGGATGGGTCGTTCAATATGCTAGGGAAACCTGACTGAACGCTCGATGGCAGGCTGGGAAGCCCCTGGCCCTGAACCCTGGGATCCAGGGTGGCCAGTCCGAGACCCAGCTCCGCATGATCATCTTCATCCGAAGAAACTAAACTAATGCTGAGAAAAAGAACAGCTAAGTAAAAGAAAGAGAAAAATACTCAAAATAAAATCAAAAAGAGGATAGAAGGCTGAGACTGAAAGCCCCAGCACAGGATCAGCCTGCTACTCCTAAGCTAGGCATTAGAAACTGGGTTGAGAATGCAGGAAGCAGGGAGGTATTGACTGAGGGGACCACCCCCTAGGGGGTGTGGTATGCTAAAAGCTTTGATATTAACAAATCTTGTTGCCTAGCTACTCCTGCGGAGCAAGGTCAATTTCCCCATTAGTGAAGATTATGAAGTGGCGGCGACTGTCGGAGGACGTAAGAGAAAAAAGAATTGCCTACATAAAGATGGCCTAGGCCAGCGATGGCGAACCTTGGCACCCCAGATGTTTTGGAACTACATTTCCCATGATGCTCATGCACTTTGCAGTGTAGTGAGCATCGTGGGAAATATAGTTCCAAAACATCTGGGGTGTCAAGGTTCACTATCACTGGCCTAGGCTATAGGAAGATTTCAAAGACCCTGAAACTGAGCTGCAGCACAGTGGCCAAGACCATACAGCAGTTTAACAGGACAGGTTCCACTCAGAACAGGCCTCGCCATGGTCGACCAAAGAAGTTGAATGCACGTGCTCAGCGTCATATCCAGAGGTTGTCTTTGGGAAATAGACGTATGAGTGATGCCAGCATTGCTGCAGAGGTTGAAGGGGTGGAGGGTCAGCCTGTCAGTGTTCAGACCATATGCGGCACACTGCATCAAATTGAATGAATATATAAACAGCGCTAAATCCTCTTACTTGATGTCGCTATGCCCAAATATAGCAGTGACTCAGATCAGCTGGACCTGCTCCCCCCTCCCAGCAGTGACCCAGGAACTCAAGTGACTCTGCTTTTAGCTAGTTTGTTCCCTGGAGAGAGCAGTGCTGACATTTTTTTTAGCTCTGAAGTCAAAGCTTTGTTGCATCTTACCTTCCACATTGCTCTCTAGTGAAGGTGGGAGAGAGGTGGATTGGGCTTTAAGGTTAGGTTCAGGAAAGATTGCATATTTGGGGCTTTGATCAGGGGGGTCACAGTACTTGTGAGATCATCATGTACTCCTTCACCGCTGCCTTGTCTGCTCTGACGGCAGGAGAGGACTGGGCCACTCTGATGTCCTTTAAAAAGGCTGCACTGCTTCTGCCACAGACATGCCTAAAGGATTCCTGGTGAAGAGAAGTAAAAAGTCTCTGCCAGTGACCTACTGAGTGCAGGATAAAGACAAGAAAAGCTTGGATGGTGTAAATTGTGTCTGGGCAGAGGCTGGTTCCATGCCCCACTTGAGACTCTCCTCCCCTGGCCAGCTCCAACTGAGCTGTCCCAATTCCCCCCCAGTCGCCCCCTGCGGGCCAGATTGGGAACACAGATTCAGCCGGTGAGTAGAGAGTACCTGGAGCAGTGCTTCAGCCTGAAATGAGGGTCAGGAGGAGGCTGGGAAGAGGGAGAGTGGGAGGGGGGCCGAGTCGCTGCACCATGGGCCCCTGGTTTGTACTTGCCCCCTGGGCTTAAAGTTGGCAGTCTGCCCCTGTCTGACGGTAAGCCTTTGTCTCTTTGCAGGCTTGCAGACGAATACTATGTACAAAATGGCATCACACCGGCTTCCTATCCCACCGCAAATACTATTTATGGACACAGAGGTTCAAGCTGCATCACCGCATTCTATAACTGCTGGAGGAACAGCGATATGATGAGACCAGGAGAATATTTTGGAACTGTATACCTCTAAAAAGGATGAGCCGCATGGGAGTTTCCGCAACTGAAGAGGATGGAGTTATGAAAATTAATCAATTAATCTCAAAGAAAATTTGCAATCATAATAATAATTGAGATAATCAGAATTATTAAAAACAATACTCAATAGAGCTTGATGTAAAAGTTGATTAAAATGATGAATAATGTGTTTAATGATCCATTGGAAATAGATTGCTATCAATAAATACCCCATGCACAGTGAATGCGTCTTCCAGGGCTTTTTTTCAGCGGGATCGTGGGAGAACGCAGTTCTGGCATCTCTAGCACTGAATGTATGTAATAGCAAGGGGTGCTGGGGGGTCAATTGATGCCGGCTGCTGGGAGATCTGTTGTTGTTGGGGGATCTGTTGTTACTGAGGAAGTCTATGGTTGCTGGGGGGGGGCTCTTTTGTTGCTTTGAGGTTAATAATTGCTGCGAGGGATCTACAGTTGAGGGAAGGATCTACTCTTGCTGGGGGGGGCTTTATTGTTGCAGAAGAAGTGTATTGTAATTATTTAGCGATCCATTTGTTGCTGCTGGGGGGTCCATATTTGCTGGAGTGGACCTATTATTGATGCAGGATTGACAGTGCCTTAAAAAAGTATTCATCCCCCTTGAAATTTTCCACTTTTATGTCATGTTACAGCCAAAAACGTAAATGTATTTTATGTGATAGACCAACACAAAGTGGCACATAATTGTGAAGTGGAAGGAAAATGATAAAAGGTTTTCAATTTTTTTTTACAAATAAATGTGTGAAAAGTGTGGCTGCATTTGTATTCACCCCCCTGAGTCAATACTTTGTAGAACCGCCTTTCCCTGCAATCACAGCTGTAAGTCTTTTTGGGGAAGTCTCTACCAGCTTTGCACATCTAGAGAGGGACATTTTTGCCCATTCTTCTTTGCAAAATAGCTCAAGCTCTGTCAGATTGGATGGACAGCGTCTGTGAACAGCAATTTCCAAGTCTTGCCACAGATTCTCAATTGGATTTAGGTCTGGACTTTGACTGGGCCATCTAAACCAGAGTTCTCCAAACTTTTCAAACAAAGGTCCAGTTTTTTGTCCTTCAGACTTTAGGAGGGCCGGATTATGGCCAGTGTGGGGGGGGGGGGGGGGCAGAAAATGTCCCGGGCCCTGCATCACTGAGAATAAATATGGCCTCAGGGTTGGTGGTAAATAGGAGGAGTAGTGTCTCTATTAGTAGGAGGAATAGGATCCCATCCTTGGTATCGGTGGAGGAAATAATGCCCCCTTGTTGGTGTCAGTGTGAGGAATAGTGCATCATATCAGTGGGAGAAATAGTGCCCCGAGGGCCGGATAAAGGCAAGCAAAGGGTCACATCTGGCCCTTGGGCCGCAGTATGGAGATCCCTAATCTAAACCATTCCATTGTAGCTCTGGCTATATGTTTAGGGTCATTGTCCTGCTGGAAGGTGAACCTCCGCCCCAGTCTCAAGTCTTTTGCAGACTCTAACAGGTTTTCTTCTAAGATTGCCCTGTTTTTGGCTCCATCCATCTTCCCATCAACTCTGACCAGCTTCCCTGTCCCTGCTGAAGAAAAGCATCCCCACAACATGATGCTGCCACCACCATGTTTCATGGTGAAGATGGTGAAGTATAGTCTTAGGGACTAATTGCCATTGGTCTTCTTCTATTTATGGTTCTACTTTCCTTTTATGCTGCCAACTGGGGATGTCCATTAAAGGAAGCTCTAACCTTTTTCAAAAGTCCTTGTGACCCTTTGCTTGCCTTTATCCGGCCCTCTGGCCGCAGTATGGAGATCCCTGATTTAAACCATTCCATTGTAGCTCTGGCTGTATGTTTCCCTAATTGCCATTGGTCTTCTTCTATTTGTGGTTCTACTTTCCTTTTATCCGACCAACTGGGGATGTCCATTAAAGGAAGCTCTAACCTTTTTCAAAAGTCCTGTAACTCTTCTAGAAAGCTCAGCTTAGCTGACCGTCCATTCTTCTGACCAACTAAGCAGGCTGGATAGCCCCAGTTATACCGTACATCATGTAGCTACATCTGTTCCAGGAGTGGTTTGGGGTACCTCCTTTCTAATGTACCAGGCGCTAAATCAGCAAAGATCTAAAGGTTTGCCTCCTCATTTTATTGCTGAAGCACCCCTCAAATTTCTCCATACTTGTGCTTTTTCTTCATAATAATGAAACCTAATTATTATGGCTCTTGGAGCATCTATTGCTACAATTTGCGGTGTTCTAATCCTGTGGACTCTTTCGATTTTTTTAAAACTTCCGATGTCGGTCTGCCTAAAAGAGGGTAAAACATTTTTTTTTCATTACTTCTGGTAAAATCTTCTCCTTGTGATGTTTCTGGTATAACTCCTATTCGTAGATTTTTCCTTCTATTTCGGTTTTCCTGATCTTCTAATTGGTATACCATATTCCTTTGTACAATTTGTAATATTTTAATTTTCTCTTTTAATTATTTTATCTGTATGAGTATGAGCGTCCAGTCTCCTTTCTGTATCTTCCACGCTGTGTCAATATCTGGCTTAGATCCCCACAAAGCCTTGCCATATCGGTTTTCAGAAACAGTTCTAATTTTGGAAGCATATCCGTCATTTCTACTTTTGTAGGCAGTTGGGTCTTAATGCATTGCTCTTCCATAAATGCTGTTTCTGGGTCACTTTCAATCTCTAGGTCTATTTTTGATTGGTTAAGTGTAGTCATCTCCCCTGATGTCCTAGTTTGTCAATTGTTATTATTTCCTGTCACTTGTTTTCCCCAGGCTCTTGTTTTTCAGTAGTCGATTTCTCAGAGTTCCTTTCTTGGGTCACATACTTTTTTACAGTCCCAGGGCTACGTGATTTTACAGTTCCACCTCCTTTGACTGGTTTCCCCCTCATCGTGATTTTCTTTACTGTTTCTCTGTTGTAAATATGTTTCCCTTCAATAGATATGTCACAGAATGTCCACAGTTTGTATGTGACGAAAAGGAAATTAGGGGAAAAAGAAAAAATAACTTACCGCTCCTGAGACATGACTTATTCAGGTGGAAACTTATACAAGGGGTAATCTCCAATCTCTCCGTATATGGCTGTCAATCTGCAGAGGCTACTAATTTCCTCTGTCTCCTCCTTGTGGATACTGAGACAGACTTCTCTATGTTGCAGTGGCTGGTCTCCTTTCCTCATGAGGTCCATGCAGCGCTCCCCTGCCGGCATCCAGGTGGTTCAGTCCTGACCAGCTATCGGCTTCGTAGGTTTTCCCCGATTGCTGCCGAATTTGACCAATGATGGCCGAGCCCCACCATGTCCTGCTGACCCCTTCTGGGCTACACGCCCAACGTTGGCGTCTCTGCTTCAGGCCAGGATCGTGCCTCACACCACCCGGACCTGTTCCCGTCCAGCTGTCATGGTTCGGCACTCCTCTCCTCCACCATCCAGCCCCACCAAGGCTGCAGGTGTCCAGCTGCCCCGCTACTACCAACAGGTCAGGTATCTTCTCTAGACCTCCACAGCATGACAAATATGGGGATAGTAGGGAAAGTTCCTTTGCTCCTTCACTCCTTACATGAGCAGGGTAGGGTCTCCTGGTGTTCCTAGCACAAGCTCTGTGTGGGTGCTATGATCAGGCTCCTTTCCTCCCTGATCTGCAGATTTTTTTTTTTTTTTAACCAAAGCTTAACTGAACAAGCTGAAATTAGAAACGGATTGGCTACCATGCACAGCTGCACCAGGTTTTGAGTGCTCCAGTTTTTGTAAAGCAACCCCTTTGTGTTTATCAATTCAATATGCTCATTCAAATGATCAACTTTCATTGGGTGCAAGCTGCTCACAGACATGAGCTGATTTCACAGTTGACTAACCTGTTGACAAAGTTTAGTTTAAATTGTACAAAAAATTAAAATATCTAACAATGTTAGATGCCTTGTCTGTTACTACTTTTGAATCACATACCCAAAAACTATCCTGTAAATGTGTCAGAATTCTTTATCTGGTGTTGTCGGAGTTCTATTCTACATTAAAAAAAATCCCAGATTTGAACTTGAACAGAAACAAAGCATGCAAGATATTTTTTCACTATTAGACACACACACAATGGTGTCACTAAAATACTCTAGTGAGGCATCATCATGAACATGAGGTTCATCTTCACACAGCCTTGGACCACAATAAGCGATGCATGTCGTTATTTCAGTCCTCCAAAAGACACGGGGGTTGATTTACTAAATGGAAATAAGAGTTTCACCACACTCACTAAGCTCTGGGGAGAAATAAAATTAACTTCACTTGCAAACTGCAGTGTACTATTTGCCTTTAGTAAATCAAACTATTGAACACTGAAGAGGTTCTTTACTGTAAGAGCCAGGAAGATTGTGGAAAAAATATTCTGCAGGAGCTGGGTCTGGCTAACTCAATAAAACAGGCTTTGGTGCGTTTCTAAATGCACAAAACATAACTTATACTTAACAAATACACTATATCACCAAAAGTATTGGGACACCTGCCTTTACATGCACATGAACTTTAATGACATCCCAGTCTTAGGGCTCTTTCACACGGGCGGTCCATATGTCCGCAAATCATCCTATTTTTTTGCGGATGATTTGCGGACATAATGTAAGTCTATGGCATTGCGGATGTCAGCGGAATACCATCCGCTGACATCCGATTTTCTTCCTGTCAGTTCTGTTCCGTTTTTTGGAACGGAACAGAACCCTATTTTTTTCCGTTCAAAAAACGGAAAGGAAGGAAAATCGGATGTCAACCCCTGAACAACAACTCCACACCATAATCCCCCCTCCACCAAATGATTTGGACCAGTGCACAAAGCAAGGTCCATAAAGACATGGGTGAGCGAGTTTGGGGTGGAGGAACTTGACTGGCCTGCACAGAGTCCTGACCTCAACCTGATATAACACCTTTAGGATGAATTAGAGCGGATTAAGCAGGAAGCGGACCCCGATACATCTACAGCATCCACAGGATTGTCATCTGGCACATCCGGAGGACGACAATGAACTTTGCTGGCCCAATCTCCACACTGTTTGAGTCAAATCCATTTTATTACATGTGTTTTAAGAATAAACAGATACATGCCAGGCCTTCCCATCTACAAGAGAGCCTGACCTCACAAATGTTCTTCTGGAAGAATGGTCAAACATTCACATAGACACACTCCTAAACCTTGTGGACAGCCTTCCCAGAAGAGTTGCAGCTGTTATAGCAGCAAAGTGTAAAGGCAGGCATCCCAATACTTTTGACAATATGGTGTACTTCGAATTAACGCTGTAGAATGTTCATCCAGGGATGGTCAAATTGCCTTTGCTCCAACAGGGATAAAATTCCTTTCCCCATCTCCAAACTAAAGCATCATTTTTGTTTGGGAGGATGCAGAAACAACAGCATAACCATGCAGAAGGATGAGATGCAAAAATTGCTTAAGATATTCACTCATCATATACAAGAGAAACGGAGAGCTTTCATTTCCCTAATATTTCAGTGAAAAACAGGGAGATTTCAGCATTATGCATTGCAGGCTATAGGGAAAAACAAATTAAAGTGATTTTTGTGACCTCAAGGTGCAATGAGCTTTATAAAATGGATTCTGAGGGTCATGGAAGTTCCTTTCAACTATCCTTGGTACTCTTATATAGTTAAAAAAATAAAAATAAATCAATAAAATAAAGGAAATAGCACAAAAACGATTATTAAATAAAATACAACTTACCTACCCTAAATCCATTAAATAAAAAAAAACACTACAACCTCTAAAACAATTAGATTTTTTCTTGTATAACTACAGAGGATAGTGCACACATGCAAAAGAAATGACAATAAAAATGGGGATTTGGTCCCACCATATGGCCATACCGTGCTCAAGCCCACCACTACGTCAAAGTACCCCATTGTCAATGGATCCTACACTATCCATAAAATGAAGGATAAATCCAACCTCTCTATACCATTGGAGATACTTACTCCTTACATGGGAGAGATGTGCAACTGCACTATAAGGGACTCCTCCTATATCTGCTTGCTGATGGACACCCTCAGTCCTGATCAGACTCCTGAGGTTGAGCACCCCCACCCTCCCACACCTGTACTTCATTATCAGTGTCCACCAGCAAGCAGATATAGGAGTCCCTTATAGTGCAGTTGCACATCTCTCCCATGTAAGGAGTGGTATAGAGAGGTTGGATTTATCCTTCAATTTATGGATAGTGTAGGACCCACTGACAATGGGGTACCTTTGACGTAGTGGTGGGCTTGAGAACAATATGGCCATATGGTGGGACCAAATCCCCATTTTTATTCATTTTGATTGCCTTTATATTTGATAGTCGTTTCTTTTACACATGTGCGCTATCCTCTGTAGTAATATATGTATATTGTTTTTTTTTTTTTTATTATTTAAAATTTTATTGAAATACAAAGATCAAGATAAAGACACAAGAAGCCATATAGATGTCAGCATTTTAACTTACAAAGCTAAACAAAAGAACAAGATGGGGAATATTAAACCACGGGGTAGAGAGAATATGGGCGCGAACACCCCTCTACCAGGTAGAAACTGTTCACAAGACCTAGGTTGAAGCAGGTTCTCTAGCAATATCATAAAGGGGCGAAGGGGGGGGGGGGGATTGGGACGGGGAGTAGGAGAGCGGTGAGAACTCATTAACCCCTCTCCGGAGGGGTAACGGCCAAAGACGGTTCCTTATAGGAAAATGATTCAAAGACATCAAATAGTTTCGAGTTTATCAAAGATGAAGATAAGTAGGGTTTCCATTTGTTGAAAAATCGACGTTGAGATGAAAGAATTGAAGTCTGTGTTGATACAGTCCTTGCGTAAGAGACTAGTTAGCTCTCTTTGTAATTGAGAAATAGAAGGGCATGTTGAAGAGATCCATTGAGTCAAGATTACCCTCCTGGCCACCAATAAAACAGTAAGGATACAAATTCGCGGTGGGGAAGAAGATGAGCCTCGACCATAGTTGCAAGTGTTTGTCCCAGTAGCCAAAGATCAAAAGCATAGGATCCTTGGGCATTTGAAGCAGGGCGATGCTGTGGATGAAGGTCAGTACTTGATCCCAGAAAGATGAGATATAGGAGCATGTCCAGAATTTGTGAGTTAAAGAGGGTCTCTCGGGTTTGCATAAGGGGCACTTACTGGAGGCGGGGTTGGACTTATCCAACAGAAACGGAATATGGGCGCGGTGAAGGATTTTCAGCTGAGTTTCCTTCCAAACTTTGTTGGGAGTAAGTTGAAGCGTGGATCGGTAGCCCTGAAAGATATCAGAGAGGACATTCTTTCCCAGGAAATCTTTTAACCAATAGGAGGCAGTGGAGTCAGTGAAGGAGGATGTACAAGAGTTCGAAAACGGTTTGTATATGTGGGAGATGCTGAAGTTTCCGGACTCTAGCAGGGTCTCTATAAGAGAACTTTTGAACCTGTCTCTAGGTTCCTGTTTGGGGGAACATATAAAATGAAGACATTGTGACAGGAAAAAGGTATGTGAAGCAGGAAGATTATATTTTGCAAGAATAACCTGGTATGAGTGAGGAGATCCTTTGATCGGGTCGCATAAATCCGCAAAAGTCTGTAGGCCTCTAAGTTCCCGTAGTTGAAATGCTTATATTGGTTTTTATAGCAGCACCAGCTTTAGAAATGCATGTTTAGGGTGTGCGCCCCCCCCCCCCCCCAACCCTTTGTTTGTTAGACAAGATGTTTTCCCCATGCAAATTCTACCTAAGCAGTTCAATCAGAAAGATCAGGAGTTCTGCCAATGGTGAAGATGCAAAATTTGTTTTGCCAATATTGTTTCGCTTATCCCTATTCCTCATATGAAAATGTGCTCCTTACAAAGACTGGTGACCCCCAGGCTCTGCCATTCTGAGTCTCTTCTGCTGGAGGTCACCAAGCTATGGTCTGTCCCATTTTTGTTTTTAATAGGATCTACATAACATTTAAAAAAAATCTCATTTTTAGGGCAACAATGTAATACATAATACCAAAACATATTTTTAGTACAGTTTTTATTATAAAATACAATTTGCTGTCTGCAGTTTTCTTTAAAAAATATATATTTTTGCACTCTCCATTCTTGGAGCCCACTGAGGGATATAGAAAGCCTTAAACCTACAGGTCATACTGTCATCTACAGAAGGATAAGACAATGCCAAAAAAAAAAAAGTGGACCAGCCCCGATTATAACCTCTTCTACTCCCAGCAAACTTCAGATTTATAATGAAGTAGTACTGCAGGATCCTAAAAACACAAAAGAGGCGGGACCAGTGCCTCTCAATTGACTCTAAGACAATTATTTTTACAGAAATCTATATTCTTTCCTGTCCATTGAAGGTCACAGGAAGCCTTCAAGCTTTGAGAGGTCCATGTTGCCGACTTGCAAATCTGGGAAACAGAGACCCAATGCTGAAAGCTCAAAAGGAGATCACTGCCCCAGTGGACCGAGTCTTAACAGGAAAGGGGCGATTCTGATACTTGAGACCATAAGTCCCAACAATTTGTTTAACCACTTGCCGACCGCCGCACGTACATATACTGCGGCGGTCAGCCCCGGCCAGGCAAAGTGACGTAACGGTACGTCACTAGCCTGTCACCGGCTTGTGAGCCAATAGCGAGCGCGCGCCCGCCCCGGCTCGTTCCCTAAGAAGTCAGTGCGTGTGACCGGCGGACCCGATGTCCGCCAGTCACTCGCGATCGTTCGCCGGGAAGGGAGAAAGGCAGGCGGCTGATGTAAACAAGCCACCTGTTATTCTCCCCTGTGTAAAAATGGAGATCAGACGGTTCTACTATGTAGGACCGTTGATCTCTGTTTTTACACTAGTAGCCATGTCCAATCACAGTTAGAAACACGCCCCTAGGACACACTTAACCCCTCCCTCTCCAATACAGTTAACCCCTTCCCTGCCAGTGTCATTTTTACAGTAACAGTGCATATGTATAGCACTGATTACTGCAGTAATGTCACTGGTAACCCCAAAAGTGTCAAAAACGTCAGTCAAGGGTCTGATCTGTCTGCCGCAATGTCGCAGTCCCGCAAAAAAAATAAAAAAAATCGCAGATCGCCGCCATTACTCGTTAGAAAAAAAAAACACCAAAAATGACAAAAATCTTTCCCTTTGTTAGTAAACGCGATAACTTTTGCGCAAACCAATCAAAATACGCTTTTTGTGATTTTTTTTTTTTTTTACGAAACATATGTAGCATAAAACAAATTGGCCGAAAATGTTAAAGAATTTTGATTTTTACATTTTTTTTTTTGGGAATTTCATATAAAAAAATGTGAAAAATATTGTTATTTTTGCAAAATTGACGCTATTTTTTTGTTTATAGCGCATGATCAAAAAAAAAATCGCACAGGTGATCAAACACCACCAAAAGAAAGCTCTGTTTGTGGGAAAAAAAGGACGTGAAATTCGTTTAGGTACAGCGTCGCACGACCGCGCAATTGTCAGTTAAAGTCACGCAGTAAAAAAAAAAAAAAAAAAAAAAATCGCAAAAAAAACCCTGGTCAGGAAGGGGGTAAAATCTTCCGGGGCTTAAGTGGTTAAGTAACCCAGAGATAATGAAAGAAAAGCCAAGGTGCCCTTCTAAGATCCATCTTTCTAAAAAAGACCTTTATTAAGAGATTAAGAGACACAGCCTAAACCACATCCAGACAACCGAGGAATTCCTTTTGATGAACTGGAGCAAGACAAGGATGAGAGAACAACGTCCTGTTTGATGAAAGACCTTGGGCAGGAAGGAATTTCTAGGTATCAACATCACCTTGTCACTATGCAAGACCAAAAATGGGCTGGCAGCTCAGACAATCACTTCACAGAGATGAAAGCTATAAGGAAAACAATCTGTGCATTAAAAAAAACAGAAAGAGGAATGTCTCTAATGGGTTCAAACAGTGGCTTTTGGTGCCACTGAGTCAAAGGGGATTAAATTGGGGGAACTACATGGGAAACCCCCGACACGAGGGTCTTAAACAAAAAGTTGGAAGACAATAGTCTCAGTAGTCTCTCTGGAAATAATCCATCCCACAGAGAAGTTATTGGGGTCAAAGCCTCTGGATTCACACCAAGTGAGGTACTTGTTTTAGAATTAATGATATACCTTTGTGGGAAGTGGACTTCCTAGCCATAAGTATCAAAGCAATTTGCGGAATCAGGGTTCCCCAGTCCCTTAGAACCTAAATATAAACAGCCATGCCTTTAACGCCAGTGGCCAAGAAGCAGGATGGCAAATCAGCCCTTTGGACAGCAGATCCAAAGGGTCTAGAAGGGACCATGGTGCGTCTGCTAGAAGCCTTATCAGATTGGCATACCACTTACTGTACTGTACTTCTGGGCTAATCCAGAGCAGTGAGGATCATTGTGATGCCCTCTATATCTATCCTGCAGAGCAGGTGAGGGAGAAGCTTCAAGGTGTACTGATCAAAGGGTTCCATCAGAACATCCTCTGCCTCTACCAGTGGCTCTTTGTACACAGATACAAACCTGACCAGTCTGTTACTGAACCTGAAGTCCACCTCTGGTGTCCCCCACCTGTGACACAGGCCCTGAAACACGTCTGGGTGAAGAGGTCCCTCCCCTAGGTCTAGATGCTGCCAGCTAATTATCATTATCTACTCCTGGAATGTAAACAGCTGAGAAAGCTAGAATACAAAGTTCTGCCCATACCAGGATCCGCTCTACCTTTCTTGATTAATGTACCGCACCACAATGGCATTGTCCAACTGAACCCAAGTCAGATGACCCTCCAACAGGTAGATCCTTTGGTGTGGGCACTGCAGCTTATGCACAGGGCTTTTTTTCAGGGGGGACGCAGTTCCGGCACCTCTACTACTGAATGTATGTAATGGCAAGGGGTGCTAGGGATGTGCTGTAGGATCCATTGATGATTGCCACTGGGGGATCAATCATCACTGGTGGGGATCTTTTTTTGTGTAGGGGGTCTATTGTTGCTGGGTAGGTCTATTGTTGCTGGTGGAGAATCTATTGTTGCTGGGAGGGGGTCTTATATTCGCGGGGGGGGGTCTGTTGTTGCTGGGAGGGATCTACTGTACTATTGAGAGAGACAGGTCTATTGTTACTGGCTGCTGGAGGGTTAGATGATGCTTGCTGCTGGGAGATCTGTTGTTGCTGCTGGTGGTCTATTGTTGCTGGGATGGTATTTTGTTGTGGAGGGGACATTGTTGTTGGCAGAAGGGGATCTATTTTGCGGCTTGTCTTGTTGTAATTAACTAGTTCCATACGAATGACTTAGCACCACAGAATTCTACTTGGTTCTGTATTCTCTAAAAGGGGTGGTACTGGGAGGTGGGTAGGGGGTGGAACCAAGGGATGGTGCTCGCAGGTGGGTAGGGGCAGAGACAAGGGGTGACTCATAAGGGAGGGGGTGTTCCTGCACCTATTCTCTGAGAAAAAAAAGCCCTGCTTATACAAATATTTGCAAATGTGTGCAAACAAAACCCTCTGTTAGACAGGGCCAGATCGGTTGTTTTGCAGGCTGACAAGTGTGCGGGGAAATCTTTTGTTTCTGCAGAAAACATGCTTATCCTCCCAGGGATGCTAGTTACAGAGAGGTTATCCAAAGCTGGCCTACATTTTATTTTTTCGCAATTGCTGAATCCTCCTGTTGGTGGCAGTATAGCCCAAAGGTTTAAGACTTCCTATTTCCCTTGATTGGACGAGAATTCAATATTTTACTATATACCCAGGCTTAGAGAAAACCTAATGCCCTAACAGCGCCATGATAACGTGAGAAACAAGTTAGGAAAAGGCCAAAAAGTGGACTTTCTTGTCTCAGGGATGCCCCCTTTTTCATTTGAGGCTGGTCAGTCTCCAGCATTTAAACGAACCGATAGCCAGATCTCGACTCCTCCAAACTCCCTCTTCTTAACCCAGGAACCTCTGGCAGTCTTGTATAACCATCACATGCCTGTGCAGTCGGTAGAGTTCAGCTTGAGGACATCAGCACACTTTTCAGACCTGCCAGCCCATCTTCACCAAGGCCTGGTGAGATGGTCAGACTTAGCTCAGAGCTCAGATTCACCACTACAGGATGAGCATTAAGATGAGTCCCAAATGAGAAGCAGGTTCCACCTCCGCCCAGAATAACAATCTGCTTAGAATCTTGAAGAACAACAGAACTGTGACCATGAAGCATTAGCGGCCATGACAACGAAGCCTGGGAGCAAAAGGACAGTGTTACAATGAAAACCTATAAAAGGGTGTCAGACAGAGGAGTTTTAGGTGAGAGGGCGAGGAGGGTAAAGGGGTCAAGGCGTGTGAGGGAGTGAAAGACAGATAATTAATGGTTTGAATTGTTTCAGATGGGACAGTAATATTTGTCAGCAATATCTCTCAGGAAATGTAGAAAGATGAATGGTTTGACTTTTCAGATTGCTAGAATATTGCAGGAGTGTCTCAGACCCTTGCTAGATAGTGAGATGGGGTGGGGTTTGTTATTGGCAAGTGTCTGTATTCCATTGTTCTATTGTTTCTGTCTGCCTTAAGATAAACTAATTATGGGATGTACATGTGTATGTGGATTGGCTGCTAAAGGGGAGGGGGGATTGTCCTACAGTGTATATCTCTTTGTGCATGTGTTTGAATAAACAGTCCATTTTTACCCCTTCATGAAGTCTCGACTCATGTTTGGGGGAATCTGTTACAAGGGATTGCTATGCTCTTCATACTCCCTTGAATAATCACTAAGCTCTTCTAAGAGCTTGTTCCTCCTTCACTCTCTGGGGAAAGAGGAGGTTCACCCACTGGAACCTGGAGCCTTGTCGTAGGTCCAGGGTGGGTAGGTGATGGCGAGAACCCAACCAAGCTGCGGCAGTTTGTGGGGTCTGAGGTGGTTATGGTGTCTGGTGGAGTGCTTGGAGCCCTCGGGAAGCACTAGGAGCATCCGTCAACTGAGGTACCCAGTCGGGGTGCCGGTTGATCAGTTACAAGGCGTATATGGAAGGGTGAGAATGAAAGGAGCAAACAGTAGAGGGTTATGGGGAAGGTGTTATGTGTGTTTTGTGGAAGGATGGTTGCCCTCAGTCACATACTCACAGTGTTAAGTTGAAATTCGCTGACTTCTCCGGTCTTCAGATCGACCACGGCCAGCCCTGGTACACCTCGTCTGTGAATCCAAACTCCTCCTACCAGAAGCAACTTATCTCCAATCACATGTGAGGTATGAGCGTACCTGGGGAGAGGGCAGTGATCGTGTATAAAAAAAAAAAAAAAAAAAAAATTAAGGAAGGTTTATGCTTAAAAAAATGAAATGCATCAAAAAAACCCAAACTAAAAACTAAAAAGGGGAATATTACATAAAAAAAATCACCCTCTAAAAAAATAAATAAATACACCATTCAAAAAAACCCAACCTCCAAATAAAAAGGTGCAAAAATAGATAAAATCCTCACCCTCTAAAAAAAAAAGAAAAAAAACAAAACAACTAAATAAATATAAAAAAAAAAAAAAAAAACAAAAACACCCACCTACCTAAAAAAAAAAAAAAAAAAAATTATAAATAAATGACACCACAAATAACCCTACCCTCTAAATAAAAAAGCCCCCAAATACACCCAAAAAGACACCTTCTATATTAAAAAAAATAGATAAAAAATACACACACATTTAAAAAATCCTACCTTCAAAATAAAAAAAAGACCCAAAATACCACCCAGCTCCCCATGCTCTAAATTCAATAAAAATAATATTTATTATAACAGAGGCAGTCAGGTCACCAGGAGGTGGAGTCTAGGAAACCCCCATTACCTGGGAGTCAGAGGAGGGCTAGTCTCCAGCTTTTCCCACTCGAAATGCGTTTGACGTGGATGAAGGATATAAATTGATCCTGTGGGAAGACCGGATTTGAGGAGACCCCCAGATATAACAGCTGCACCCTTCCATCCAGAACAGCTGTGACTATGACACCAAGGAGGAACAGTGCCTGTAACCCGGACCTGCAAAACCAAACAAGCCATGGTCATACAAGTGGTGGGAGAGGCATCATCAAATCACATTATAATGACTCCCAACACATCCGGCTTTATGAAGACTGGTGGGAGGTGCTTTATTTATGGGATGGGATGGTTCCTTCCATGAACCCGTATGTCACTGCAGGACTTAGCAGGTGTAACAGAACCAAGACCCACACTGTGCTTGTGGACTTCCGTCAGTATATGGCTTCCTTCAGTCTTGAACATAGAAATCAAATTTTCCAGCCGCCCCCATACAAAACTAGCCGACAACTTAGCTTGTTCTGGAACCTTCTGCTTTATTGAACAGTCACACATAATTTATATACAGAATGGACCTCCCCCTCCTGATCAGATTACCACACACAGGTCAGGGGTTGTCTGATTACATTATCATATGTAGATGAATTTGTATACAGAAATAGAATTAACCTGAACTAATTATCTAGCTATCTGGACAGAAACAATATGTGTGTTCATTAACAATTAATAATAGGACAGACAGGCTTAACAGAATCCACATCACACCTTAATACACAGACAATAGGAAGAGATCACCAGTGACAGATTGTTTGTCTCTGACATTGAAGTACCAGACACATTGTCATAAGTGTAAACACATAACCCATTTGAAGCAATCTAAACCATATTCTCAGTGTCAATTAAGTATCGGTCTTTCACTCCCAGTGACGGTGAGTACCGTCACGGCAGGGTCTTAGAAGTCAGAGAAAACCCAGATGGTCTCTTTGAAGTGGAACTTCAGGATCCCCCAACCCATCAGTATTTTTTTTAAACCCTACATAGTTTTTTTTTTTCTTCAAGTCTTTTTTCCAGTCCTGTGGCATAATTCCCGGCTTTTCTACCTCTTCAGCAGAGGCGGGAGGTGGGCATTCTTCCAGGACTGAGCGGCTCTCATGTAACGACATATGAGCACTGCTCAGTCCAGAAGAACCATGACCCCAGCCTGTGTGATCAATAATATTTTAGACAGTAAGGCAAGCATTCTTCCTCCTGACCACCAATGTAAAGCTGGCCATACACTAGTAGATTTTCTAACAAACATTTTGTACAAAAATTCTCATCAGTACACTCAATGACATGATGACTGTCTTTTGAAAGTACTTTAAAAGTTTGCATTTAACCACTTGCCGACCGCTCACTCGAGCTCTACTGCGGCAAAGTGGTTAGTTCCCGTCCAGCGACGTAGACCTACATCGCTGGACTCCTCCCCTTGTGGGCAGCGCACGCGCGCCACCGGAGGCTCGCTCCCGCTGTATTCATTCACAGCGGGAGTCGGGCCAGGGGAGGAGTGGCGGTGATCACCGCCGCTGCTCTTCCCCGATCGTCAGGGAATCGAGTTTGGAGATCCGCCTGCTTGTGTAAACAAAGCGGGCGGATCTCCTAAGTGACAGACAGTGACAGATTGCAGGGTTCAGCATAGCTCAACATGCGATCTGTCCCTGTGTCACTCAGTCACCTCCCCCCACACACGTTAGTAAGCACCAGGCATACATTAACCCCTCCCTCTCCAATAAAATTAACCCCTTCCCTGCCAGTGTCATTTTTACAGTAACAGTGCATATGTATAGCACTGATTACTGTAGTAATGTCACTGGTACCCCCAAAAGTGTCAAAAATGTCAGTCAAGGGTCCGATCTGTCCGCCGCAATGTTGCAGTCCTGCAAAAAGAAAAAAACAAAAAATCGCAGATCGCCACCATTACTCGTTAAAAAAAAAAAACACCAAAAATGAGAGATCTTTCCCTTACACCGAAAATGAGAGATCTTTCCCTTAGTAAACGCAATAACTTTTGCGCAAACCGATCAAAATACGCTTATTGTGATTTATTTTACCAAACATAGGTAGCAGAAAACAAATTGGCCAAAAATGTAAAAAAATGTAGATTTTTACATTTTTTGGGGGGGGAATTTCATACAAAAAATGTGAAAAATAGTTATTTTTTCAAAATTTACGCTTTTTTTTTGTTTATAGCGCAAAAAGTAAAAATCGCACAGGTGATAAAATACCACCAAAAGAAAGCTCTGTTTGTGGGGAAAAAAGGACGTAAATATCGTTTGGGTACGGCGTTGCACGACCGCGCAATTGTCAGTTAAAGTCGCACAGTGCCGAATCGCAAAAAGTGGCCTGGACGTAAGACAGCAAAATCCTCCGGTGGTAAAGTGGTTAACATTCGGTTTTGAAGTAAATGAACTTTACCGAATGAAAAAAAAAAAAAAAAAAAACATAAAAAATGTACTTTAGAAAATGTTTCCATCCTGCTCCTTCGTTTTTTTTTTTTTTTTAATTGCAACTGAGGTCGAAAACAAAAAACACCGATTTCACGAATTATCAGAAAATTGTACAAACATTACTAAAATGTTCAATACACAATAAATGCTGTGCTATGTGAATGCTAAATGACTGTACAAATCAGAATATAATATCAAAATAATATTGAAAATAATATAGTGAAAAATTGTCCAACATATAGTGAAATATTGTCCAACATAAATGTGCAATCACCAAATAACAACGAAAGAGTCCATGCAAATAACCGATTGCAATGAAAATATAAAGAAGAAAAAAAAAAATAATCAAGAAAAACACACAGTGCTTGATCCAATTTTTTTTTTTCTTATGGAAGTAATGGTGGCGAGTGCGGCGGCAAATCTGACACTAACGGGGAACTGAGAAAATCTGGCAGTCCTGGTTGGATATCGTGGAAAGAAACTCCATTATTCTCAATGCATGTAGAGACTGGAGTATGGTTGAGATGAGTGTCCTCTGAGTAATGCCATCTTTTTTTTTTTTAAATTTTATTTATTTATATCAAAGAAACAAAACAATAAAGGGAACATTCCTTGTTTACATTTTACAAATATTTCGATACAATCCTTATACAACCTATACAATGTTATTATTCACTTCTGCCCATATCTCTCTTACTTTGGATTATATCCTTCCATATTTAAAATAAATTGCCTTGATCCCCCTTGTTTCTCTCATTTTCCTTCCTATTTTTAAATATCCTATACCAAGATCAGGATGAAAGAAAGAAGACAAAGAAAGAAAAAAAAAGAAAAGAGAAAGGGAAAAAAAAAAAAAAAGGGACGAGAAAATTTTTTCTATGGGGTGGGGGAGGGGGAGGAAAGATAAAAGGGATAAGGAATTGATTATATTAGTTGGAATACTTTGGGGTAGGTTATTTCCCCCTGACTAGTTCCTGAGCCACTTCGATTCCCTCATCTATGCGAATCTGCCAAAGCTTCTTCTGTGGAAGTCTACTTACAATATTTGTTTTTATTGCGTAAGCCCCTATGGTGTTTCTCTGTTTAGCCACTTAATTTTTTCCTTTAGAGGAAGGAAGTTCCTTCTCAGTAAGCCTGGAGAGGGAGTGTGTATATAGGGGTATGGGAGAGAGACCCCAAAAAGAGAAAAAAAAAAAAAAAACCCTATTTTGTGATTTTCCCATCTGTGTTTAATTTGTGTCTTAACCCGTTATTCATTGTACCATTTTGTGCTCCAACTATGTCTCACTCATCTTCCTCTCTTCCTTCATTTCATATCGTCTGTGTTCTATTTCCCTCCACCTCATATCCCCTTGTGGGGTTTATCCACTCGTGAAGGAAAAAAAAAAAAACCCTAATTTTGTGATTTTCTCATCTGTGTTTCATCATTTACGTGTCCTATTTCTCTCTTGTTTATTTCTTTTTATTTATTATCTTGAAATTTGTGTTCCCCTTTTCTTTCCCTTCTCTTTCTTTTCCCTTCCCCCCTCCCCTTCCCCTTTCCCCTGTCTTCCCTCCCTTTCTTTAGTTATTTTAGACTCCTTCCTCCTCATGAGGTAGGAGACAGTGACAAAAAAAAAAAAAAAATTTTAATCTATTTCTCTCCGTCTCTCCCTCCCCCCATTCCACCCCCCCCCCTCTCCTTAAGATATGTTTATCTTGTTCTTTACTCTGCTAAATTCAGGGCTCTTCCCTCCTCTGAGGCTATAAATTGATTCCACGTGGCCCACCTTTTAGTATACAGTTCTCTTTTACCTTGTCCAGTTAGGATCATATCCTCAAATTTATTTATTTCCTCCACTTTATGCATCCACATATTGATGGTTGGTGGGTTTGAATCCCGCCATCTTAAAGGGATACATGCTTTAGCTGAGTCTAGCAAATGTCTTAAAATCGATTTTTTATATTGTCGATCTGTCCATTCTGTTGCGTGAAAAAGAAAAAATTTGGGGTCCTCCGAAATTTCAAACTCAGTAAACTTCTGAGCTATTTCCTTGATCTGAAACCAAAATCTCTTTATTTTAGGACATTGCCAGAATATATGATATAGACTTCCCCTTTCCTCCGTACATCGCCAGCATCTATCCGATGTTTGTTCTGAAAATTTGTGTAACCTTGTTGGTGTATAGTACCACCTTGATAGTAATTTGTAATTTGTTTCCTGTATTCTTGTACATATCGAGGATTTAAACGTATATTTTATTATGTGCTGTAATTGTTTTTGTGTGAATTCAATCCCTAGTTCTTTCTCCCATCCACTAAAGTAGTGAGGTCTATAGTCAGTAGGCGGAGCTATTATCAGGGAATATGTCTTTGAAAGTATGTGGGCAACTGCGTCTTTTTGTGTGCACACTTTCTCAAAGGCCGTCAGTGGTCTATCAAATTCTGTAGGGGGTGGAAGTGATTGTAGATAGTGATTCAGTTGTAATGCCCTCCAATAGTCAAGTCCGAAGTCCCCTCTTGGGTCCTTCAATTCATTTATAGTTACCCAAGCACCTGCTTTTATAAAATGGGATGCCTGGAATTTCCCTCTCTCTCTTATTCTATTAAATTGGGCATCCTGATATCCTGGGTTAAATGCTGGGTTCCCTAATACTGGGAACAATGGTGAGTACCTTGTTGTTATTGCTGTATTTCGGAGGAGTTTTCTGCATATCTTAATTGTGGTTCCTACTGTTGGGTGTTGCATCGTCTCCTTATTTAAAAGGCCTGGGCACCATGGGGCCCTCTTCAAAGGTATAACGCTTTGCGTCTGTTCTATGTTAGGCCATATTTTGGTTTTAGTATGACAGCACCAATCTATGAGCCTGCCTAGATGTACCGCCTGGTAGTATCTTGATATGTCCGGAACTGCTAGACCCCCATTTATTTTAGGTAGATATATTAGTGTTCTCTGGAGCCTAGGTCTTTTCTGACTCCATATGAACTTTTGGAATTCTGACTGTATCTGTCTAAAGTAAATTGACGGTATTGAAATTGGCATCGCCTGGAACATGTACAGGAACTTCGGTAAAATGGCCATTTTCAAGATATTACACCTTCCGAACCATGAACTTAGTCCCGTTTGCCACCTTCGTAATTGTTCCTTTACTTTGTTCATGAGGGGTGGAAAGTTGAGCGTATACACCCGGGATGGCTCTGCCGGCAGGAGCGTTCCCAGGTATTTTAACTCCTCTCCTGTCCATCTCATAGCAAAATTTACACATAATTGTGACCTTAGGTCATTAGTTAGCCCAATTCCCATAGCTTCGGATTTTCCTAAATTAATTTTCAGATTAGATAAAGCTCCGTATTGTCTGAATTCCTGCAGAAGGTTGGGTAGGGACAAGAGTGGGTTCATAAGCGTAAAAAGCATGTCGTCTGCATAAGCCGAGACTTTCTGTTGAGTGCCTGCTATATTTATTCCCTGTATGTCTGGGTTGTTCCGTATGGTGCATAGAAAGGGCTCTAACGTTAAAGTAAATAGTAAGGGGGATAAGGGACAGCCCTGTCTTGTCCCGTTGGAAATCTTGAAATTTTTTGATAAGACACCATTTGCTTTGACTCGGGCAGTTGGATTGGTATAAAGTTGAGTTATCCAAATTAACATTTTTTCCCCAATCCCCACGTATTGTAGTACTTTGAACATAAATTTCCAACTGACCCGGTCAAATGCCTTTTCAGCATCTGTCCCAATAAAGATACATGCTTGCTTAGAGTTTTTGGCTACATACAGGAGATTAAGGGCTTTTACTGTATTATCTCGTGCTTCTCTATTAGGCACAAAGCCCACTTGGTCCAGGTGTATCAGGGAGGGGAGGTGAGGTGAGTCTGTAGTCTGCTTGCTATAATTTTGGAGAGTAATTTTGAGTCTGTGTTGAGTAATGATATGGGTCTATAACTGGAGCATGCTGTCGGATCCTTTCCTTCTTTTAATAGCACTGTTATATGTGCTCTTAACATGTCTTCGTGTTTGGATGGTTGTATAGCAGATCTGTTAAATAGATCTACCATCTTTTGACCTAGTCTAGGGAAGAGTGTCTTGTAATATTGAATTGGTAGGCCATCTGGCCCTGGTGCCTTCCCTGATTTGGTGTTTTTAATTGCTTTCTGGAGTTCTTCTATTGATATGTTTGCGGACATCGACTCCCTCACCTCCTCTGGTAGGCCCGGCATGCCTGATCTAATAATGTATCTAGTCATCTCTTCTGACTCCTGTTTTTGTGTGTCTAGATTGTATAGAGATTCGTAGTACTTCTTGAATTCCTCTACAATTTCTTCTGGTTTTTCGGTTTTCTGGCTTTTTGAGGAGACAAGTTTAGGGATATATGTTTTTGTTCTTGTATCCCGTATAGATCTAGCTAGCATTTTCCCACATTTGTCCCCTGACTCATATATTGTCTTTCTGGTTCTCTGTAAGGCTACTTTAGCCCTATATTGAAGGATATCTACTATCTGTTTACGAGTGTTAGTGATTTCTTTCATCAGTTCTGCATTAGAGGCGTGTTTATGTCGGGCTTCCAATTCATATAGTTTCTGTGTAAATTGGTTCATTTGTTTTATACGTATCTTTTTGAGCCGTGCACCGTGCTTTATAAATATACCCCTGATCACTGCCTTATGGGCCTCCCATACTACCCCTAGACTTGTCTCCTCCCCTTCGTTATTTTGGAAATAGAGCTCTATTTCTTTCTCTACCTCCGATATAACTGTTGTTTCTTGTAGCAAACTTGTATTTAAAGTCCATGTTTGTGATCTGACTAGGGGGGTTTCTTGTAGGATATAAGTAAGTGTCAGTGGAGCGTGGTCTGACCATGTTATAATGCCAATTGTTACTGATTTGACCGAGTGCAATTGTGAGTGTGGTATCAAAAAATAATCGATCCGGGAGTATAAAGCATGTGGTGTGGAAAAAAAGGTGAAGTCCTTCTCTCCTGTATGTAGCAATCGCCATGCATCTATCAAATGTGACCTGTATAATTGTTTTGCAACCCTTCTCTGTGTTCTGGGTGGGGTAGAAGATGTGCCAGTTGATGTATCCTCTGATGGTATTAAAGGCATATTCATATCACCACCCAGGATAAGCTGCCCCTCCTGAAATTCCTGTAACTTCTCTAAGCATTTTCCCAGGAAGACATCCTGTTGAGTGTTTGGGGCGTATATTGAAGCTAGTGTAACCTTGGCATTTCCGATATTCCCCTTAACAAAGAGAAACCTGCCTTCTGTATCTGACATTGTCTGTGTGCATGTCCATGGGATTTTCCCTGATATCACTATTGATACCCCCTTAGTTCTACTACTCGTACTGGTTGAATGGTATACTTGGGGAAAGAATCTATTTTTAAGTATTGGTGTTTTGATTTCTTTAAAATGGGTTTCCTGTACGTAGGCTATATCTATTTCTGATTTTTTCAGTTCAGAGAGTAGAATTCGTCTTTTCTCCGGCGTGTTTAATCCCTTGACGTTTAACGTGTATATTTTAAGTGTAGCCATTATGCTAGAATATAGCAGCTTGGAGCTAGTCAGGGGGATTTGTTAGGGGAGAAGAAGGAAAAAAAAAAAAAAAAAAAAGGAAGAGATAGAACCTAGGAAATATAAAAAAAAAAAAAAAAAAAGAAATTGTGGGCTATTTTAGGCGTCCAGTGGTCATAGACCAACAATTGGTCGCTTGCCCTGTAGGGGTCTAGGTGTGGAGAACAGCCTCTTTGGCATCTCCAGGCTCCCATCAGTCGGCCCATCTTTACTCCTATTGGGGTTTCGATCAGTTTAACCTTATCCTAATTATCCTAATTACTGCCTTCTATCTTACAACTTTTGTCCTTGGCCTTCCCACCTATCTTATCTTGTCGCCTAGGGGTATCCAGTTGTTTTAAGTCCCCCATCGTCACATTTTCATTGTGTTGGGTGTATCTTAGTCTATATCTCCCTTTCCAATGCTTTCAAACCAGGGGGGGGGAGGAGAGGTATGTGCGTACTAGGGGAGACCACAGAGGGGACAGAAAGAGGAGAAGGGGGATGGGGAGGGGGGGATCGGGGAGAGAGGAGGTAGGGGGCAACATAGGTATCTCTGGAGACGAATTTCGCATACAATCTTATACAGGGGGAATACACTTTACCTAAATTAATCTCTTTTATTTATTGGCGTTATGTTTTCCCACGTTTCCTAAACTCCTCTTTTCTTTCTCTTTAACTAAATTGTGTCTCCCTCTACATCTAAACTGACCCGGGAACCCATATCACCCCCCCCCGCCCACCCCCCCACCCCCATGGCTATCCCCAACCGAGCCCCTCCCCATATATATACATTCATAACCATCCACCGTTTCCCTCAAAACCCCTTCCCTCATCCCCATCCCCTCCCGAACCCTGTACACAGAAAACTGTCAATTGTTCCATCCTCCCCCTCCAACCCACCTCACATTAACCCTCTTCAAAGATACTCTCGTTCCAGGAGGGGGAAGGGGACAAGTGGGTGTAATCAATTCAGATCAATTCAATACATTCCATTACCATCTCGTCCCTTTACCCCGTACTCCACCCCTCCTCCCCACCTCCCCCATTTAATCTTACATATTTGTCATCTGGACCACCAAATTTGTTTTAGAATAGTATTTTCCCCTCCCCCCTCCCCTCCACCCTCCTAAAAAAAAAAAAAAAAAAATATAAATAAAAATAAAAAAAAGAGGGCATGGTCCCCTATAGTCTAAGCCCCAGTCGGGCCCCAAAAAGAAAAAAAATATGGGGGAGTCCATAAAAAAATCGGGGGGGGGGAGGGGGGGGGGGCAATCACATCTCCATGTTCTTTTTCCTCCTGAATAAAAAAAAAAAAAAGAGGAGAGTGTCCCCCTTTTCATTGAAAGGTGTAAATATTCCTCAGGATATTCTGGAAAAGTTCCAGATGAAAATGGGGTGTGGGTATGGTGTAGGAATCATTAAGCCTTGGTCTATCTTGGTGAAGAAGGAGTGGTGTCATATAGTGTGTTCTCAGAGACAAGAGAGGTAGGAGAAAAAAAAAAAAAAAAAAGTAAGGGTGAAATTGAGGCGGATACTCCCTCTCTCATGTATTTGGGGGGTAGCAATCAGTGGCGGGGAAAAAAAGGGAGGCTGGCATCCTCCCAGAGACAAAACATGATAGGTAAGTCACCGTCTTGATAGGCAAGAAAAATACCATATGTCAATGTTCCATTACTTAAGCATATTTAGTTCAAGACTCACGCTACCGGGCGATCTTCTCCTCCATAGACCCCCTCCGCGGTCTTCCTTCCATTCGTGGTAAGCTAATCAGCCAATTTGAGACGTTTATGGGGGGTATCCCCAAAAAAGGGAAAAGGCCTGTTAATTCTGTAGGGTGCCGCAAAGTAAATGCTCTTGCCTCTTTCCGAAAAGTCACGGCTAGAGGGTATTTCCATCGATATGTATATCCCTCCTTGCGTGCAGCTTCCAGTACTGGGCGTAATAAGGCTCTCCTCTGCAGTGTTGACTTGGACAGGTCTGGTAATATTTTGATAGCCATACCCTCCAGATCTACTGTTCCGGAATCCCATGCTTGCCTTAGGATTTTTTCCTTCTGGGTGTAGTAATGCATCCTACAGACCACGTCCCTTGGCCTGTCTGGATCCGTAGATTTGTAGCCTGTTGCCCGATGGACTCTATCCAGTTCTATTGAGTCTGAGAGGTTTAAGCCAAGGATTTTTTGAAATAGAGCTGTTACCTTTCCTCTCAGGTCCTCTCCTCCCACTGACTCTGGGATGTTCCTGAGTCGTAGGTTATTCCTACGGCTCCTGTCTTCTATATCCTCTAGGTGTAATTGAAGCGAAATGACTGATTCCCTAGAGTCCTCCCGGGTCTTTTCTAGGGCTGCAACCCGCGTCTCCAGCGCGGTGGTTACTTGCTCATTTGTTTGAACTCTCTCCACCACTGCCTGTATATCCCTTTTTACTGCTTGTAGGTCCCTTTTGTGAGTCTCCTCAATCCTCTGTACAAGGGATTCAATCTCTGTTCGTGTAGGGAGGGCTCTCAGCAATGCACGGATCTCCGGGTCTACCTGTGAGCTAGCTGCTGTCTGCTGGTTCCCCTGCGTGCCTGAGCCACGTGTTCCCGCCACAGACGCCGTCTCAGACTCCGCCTGCGTCTCGCTCTGCGGACCGCTCGCCTCTCCAGCTTCCTCCTCCATATGTTCCCCCACGGCTGCACTCCCGCTGGACGCCGTCGGGGTCACGGATTGTGGAGAGCGGAGGTATTGTATTATCTCCTCCTTTTTCTTGCCTGGTGTACGGACAGCTGTACTTGCCCCTCGTCTTCTACCCGGTGACATACCGGGATTCTCTCAGTGTTTGCTCGGGCCGGCTGTGGAAGCCTGGAGCTTAGTGTGTTAGCGTGCTCTCATGCCGCTGCCTCCAGGCCACGCCCCTCGAGTAATGCCATCTGAAAGTCTTTTCGTCTCCCCTGGAGGGAGCATAGGGTGTTGTGGAGGGTGGTGTGAATGTTTTCGTGTTGTATGTATGTTTGCTAGGGTGGGTGGTTGTCTTGTTGTCTGGTTGCACTCAATTTGCAGATACTGCAGATGGTAGTGCTACTTTTCGGGCTAGTTGTGGCCCTAAGAACAACTGCGTATTTTACCTCCCTTAGGGCTCTTTCACTGGCGGACTCCGTTTTTCTCAGCGGGGGGATCGATCCGCTGATCCCCCTGCTGAGCAGGCGGATGGCAGCTCTGTCTCTGCGCTGTGTGCGGAGACCGGGCTGTCAGGTCCCCATTTTCCTCTATGGGGGAATCGGATGGGAATGGACCGTCTGTCCGTTCTCATCCGATCCGCCAGATGGATAGAAAACGGAATTTTTGTAAAATCTTACCTGTAAAATTCCTTTCTCTGAGTCCTCCGACAGTCGCCGCCTCTTCATATTCGTCACAATGGGGTATTAGACTTTGCTCCGAAGGAGTAGCTAGGCAACAGAATATGTTAACATTAAAGCTTTTAACATATCCCACCCTCAAGGGGTGGTCCCCTCAGTCAATACCCTCCTACTTCCTGCAACCATATCTCAGTTTCAGTGGAATAGCAGTAGAGTATATAACCAAAACCCCAAAAGAGGGGCGGGGGCGGCGACTGTCGGAGGACTCAGAGAAAGGAATTTTACAGGTAAGATTTTACAAAAATTCCGTTTTCTCTTACGTCCTCCGACAGTCGCCGCCTCTTCATATTCGTCACAATGGGGACGTCCCAAAGCAGTGCAAACATGAGGGGTGGGAAACGCATCCGCGCCGTAAGGCAACGCAGTCTCCGCATCAAAGAAAGGAACCTTACCAAAGGAAGGAAACCAGCTGGGCAACATGAAAAAGTGCGCTCAACAGGAGCAACAACCCAGGAAAAACAAATAACCTAGGGATAAAAAAAAAAACGTATCCCAACAGCCAGGGATCCCAACAGGTGACCCTAGGGAACAGCCGCACTAAGAACCTTGCGGCCAAAGGAAGCATCCGCCGATGCCTGAACATCCACCTTGTAGAATTTTGTGAAAGTGTGTACGGTCGACCAGGTCGCTGCCTTACACACCTGGGCTACAGAAGCCCCATGACGACAGGCCCAAGACGTACTCAGAGATCTAGTAGAGTGCGCCTTCACAGGCATAGGGGGAACTTTCCCCTGCAAGACATATGCCTGTTCAACGGTCTGCCTGATCCATTTGGCGATGGAAGAAGCCGACGCTGCCATGCCCTTCCGAGGACCCTCTGGAAGAACAAACAAAGAATCCGTCTTTCGAAAAGACTCAGTCGATTTAAGGTAAACCTTAATCGCCCGAACAACATCCAAAGAATGTAATCTCACCTCTTTCGGATGTTTAGGCTTCGCGCACAGCGAAGGCAAGACAATATCCTCATTGAGATGGAATTCCGAAACTCGCTTCGGAAGAAAAGAAGGATTAGGTCGCAAGACCACCTTATCCAAGTGAATAACCAGATACGGAGACTTGCAGGACAAAGCCGCCAGCTCCGACACTCTGCGAGCCAAAGTGATCGCAACCAAAAAGGCGACCTTTTTGGACAACATAGACAACGAGATCTCCCTGATCTGTTCAAAAGGAGCACGTTGTAACACAGATAGAACGAGATTCAAGTCCCAAGGAGGCAGAGGTTCCCTCCTAGGAGGAACCAGATGCCGCACACCCTGAACAAAAGTGCCAACCAAGGAGTTGGAAGCCACGGTACGTTGAAAAAGAACGGCCAGCGCAGACACCTGACCCTTTATCGTAGCCAGCGCCAAACGCTGATCGACACCTGTTTGAAGGAAGGACAATACTCGAGAAACCGAGTACGTGCGGGGTGAAAACCCCCTGGACTCACACCAGGCAAAATAGGCCTTCCAAGTACGGTAGTAAACCTTCCCCGAGGAAGACTTCCTCGCGTTGATCAACGACCTCAGGGGAGAGACCCCTCTCCTTCAGGACCTCGGTCTCAACAGCCAGGCCGTCAAAGCCAGCGACTGTAAAGCAGGATGGTATATCGGCCCTTGAGACAGGAGATCGTCTCGAAGAGGCAGACGCCACGGGGCGTCGACCGCCAGATTCACGAGGTCTGCGTACCAGGACCGGCGAGACCAATCCGGCGCCACAAGAATCACCGTGCTGCGTTCCGAGTGTAACCTGCGAAGGAACCTGGACAGCAACTGAATCGGTGGAAACGCATACATCAGCTTGTACTGATGCCACGGGGCCACTAACGCGTCCGACGCGTCTGCCCGAGGGTCGCGCGTCCTTGCCACGAACCTTCTCACCTTGTTGTTGAGACGAGACGTGAACAGGTCCACATCTGGAAGACCCCACTTCGCGCACAACATCTGGAAGACAGCCGGGTGGAGAGACCATTCCCCCTGATCCAGGGTCTGGCGACTCAGATAGTCCGCCTGCCAGTTCTCCACCCCTGGAATGTGAACTGCCGTTATCGCCGGGACATGAGTCTCGGCCCAAGACAGAATGTCGGCCACTTCTCGAGCCGCTCGGGCACTCCTGGTGCCCCCTTGGTGGTTGATGTAGGCCACCGCCGTGGCATTGTCCGTCTGCACCCGAACCGGACAGCCCTGCAGCCGGTCCGTCCAATGATGAAGGCAGAGATTTATCGCACGCAATTCCAGAATGTTGATCGGAAGGGAGGACTCCCCCTCCGACCAAGTTCCCTGGGCGGACAGAACGCCCAGAACACCACCCCAGCCCGACAGGCTGGCATCCGTAGTGATCACCGTCCACGAGATAGGACGAAAAGACTTGCCCCCCGACACCATCGGGGACTGGAGCCACCACAGAAGGTCCCTTCTGGTGCGATGGCCCAACGAGATTTGAAGATCCAGAGATTGAGGTCGCCCGTCCCACCTGGACAGGATCTCCGATTGGAGACCCCGCGTGTGAAACTGGGCGAAGGGAATCGCCTCGAAGGCCGAGACCATCAATCCCAGACATCTCATGCACGTCCGCAGAGACGAGTGCGGAACGTCCCTGAGGGACCTGACTTCCTCCTGAAGAGTCCTGAGTTTGTCTTCCGGCAGGAAGACCTTTGCCTGAACCGAGTCCAGGATCATTCCCAGGTAGGGAAGACGAACCGACGGACTCAGCGTCGACTTTGGAAAATTTATCGTCCAACCAAACTCCTGCAGAGTTTGCATCGTGACAGACAGATCCTTTTCCAGACCCTGGCTGGTCGCAGACCGAACCAGGATTTCGTCCAGATACCCCAGGACAGAGATGCCCTGGGCCCTCAGCAATGCCAGAACCGGTGCAAGCACCTTGGTGAAAACCCGTGGAGCCGAGGCGAGACCAAAAGGTAACGCCACAAACTGGTAATGATCCTCCGCAATGGCGAATCGAAGGTACCTCTGGTGACCCTCGAAAATCGGGATGTGAAGATACGCATCCTTCAAATCGATGGAGGCCATGAATTCCCCCGGAACCAGGGCAGCCACCACCGACCGACCGCAGGGATTCCATGCGGAACTTGCGAACCCGCACAGAGCGGTTTAGAGCCTTCAAGTCCAGAATTGGACGAACCTTGCCCTCCTTCCTGGGCACGATGAACAGATTGGAATAAAACCCCCGAAATCTGTCCCGATGAGGCACCGGAACCACCACTCCCTGAGCCCTCAGGTCTCGCACCGCCAGGTTCAGGTCCCGTAAACGCTCTGGAGACAGTTGAAGATTTGAGGGGAAAAAATCTGCTCTCCGGCCGAGAGAGAAACTCGATCTTGTAACCAGATCGAACGATCTCCTGAACCCACCGGTCCCGCACACAGGCCAACCAGGGTTGAAGAAAACCGAGCAAGCGTCCCCCCACCCCAAAACTGGGTGAGGGCGCCCCTTCAGGCCGCACTGTTATGGGCTGACCGGACTTCTGTTTACCAGACCAGGGCTTCTTTTGAGAGCCCTGTCCCTTGAACGGTTTGCCCTTGTAGTGTGACCGAAAGGCACGAAAGGACCCCTGAGGAGGCCGAAAATTAGCATGTTTCTTCCCAGAAGCCCCCTTAGCCTTGGGGAAATGGGGCAAGAGAGTGCTCTTACCTCCGGTGATCCCCTTAATCAACGCATCCAAGGACTCCCCAAAAAGGCGAGACCCATCATAAGGCAGATTGGCTAAGGTCTTACGCGAAGATTGGTCCACCGACCAACACTTCAACCAAACCAGGCGGCGAGACAACACCACCACGCTGTTTACACGTGCAGCCAACAGGACTAAGTCCAAGTCCGCATCACACAGATACATGACACCCTGGTGGATTTGATCCACCATATCCAGGGTCGCCGGCGAGGCCGAATCGGCCACTAGGACGCGCCTAAGCATCTGCGTCCAACTTGCGACAGCCTGGGCCGCCATAAGAGAGGCAAACAGAGCTTTAAGCATCGAACCCGTAACAGAATAAGTATGACGGGCAAGAGACTCCAGTCTTCTATCCGTGGCATCACGGAACACCGGGGAATCCTCTGCAGGAATCGCAGTAGATTTGTTCAAAACCGCAATTGCGTGATCCACCGGGGGTGGCACACACCACCGTTCATCAGTGGAAGGCGAAAAAGGATAACGCAGCTTGAACCTACTTGGCACAGCAAAAGGTTTGCGTAAATTGCGCCATTGTTCCTTAACAGCGCGCTGAAAATCATCATTGCAGGGAAAAACCTGCGGCGTCCTGCGTTTTCTCTGCGTCCCATAAGCCGCCAAGGCAGCGGGGGGACACACTTCATCCTGCAAACGCAGCGTTTGTTTTATGGAAGCAATCAATTCATCCATGATTGCAAGCTCTTCAGGCGAGCCAGGGGGAGAATTATCAACCCCCTCAACCTCAGCCTCCACCTCGGACCCCACGAGATCCAGGGAGGAGCGGGACCCTGATAAGGAGACCCCCGCCATAACAGCCCCATCACCTTCACCCTCAGAATCAGAGGAAATAGAAACTCTGGGTCTTTTAGTAGATTGAGCAGCCACCAGCATCTGCACCTGAGCAGCAAGGCCAGCCACAATAGTGGCTAAATCCCCCCCTGGGGGGGAAACAGCGGTCCCCTGGCTTTCCACCAAGGTGGCAGGAAATTTGCCCTCCTGAGAATCCATTGCCCCAATATGATATGCCGGAGAATAAAGGGTTAACTGCCCCTTTAACAAGCGCGGCGAGCGCAGCCCACCGCACCACACACAAGCACAATGAGACCCCCACAGGGAACAATAAACTGAACACAGGCAATGGATATAGCAAGAACAGAAGGATAAAACCTGAGGAGACCCTTGCCGCTGCCTCGATCGGTGTACCCAGGAGAAGAGGAAGTGATGAAACCAGGGCGCTCTATTAAAGCCTATGGGAGGCTACAAGAAAATGGCCGCCTGCATGGAGAACATGCGGCCGGAGCGAGTGCAGGCAAAATGGCGCCGTTTGGCGCCGAAACCGCCGCTCCTACAGTACAGTTATGCATATAACACCATCCATATAAAAAAACATGGCAGATCGCTGCAGCGATCGCTGTATCGTGCCCCAACATGCCACAAAACATGCCCCACAGCACACAGCTTCTCACACTGAACAAGGCTGACACAGACAGTGTCACACAGCTCCCCCCCCCCCCCCCCTTGCAGCCCGCAGCATGCAGCCGAGAGATAGGGAGACAAACAGTGTGAATAGAGGCAGGTTACACAGTCCCAGACTGACACCCCCCCCAGACAGACAGGTCCCCACATAGATACACTTACCTCTCAATGGTGTGGGGGACCCGCATAGGCGAACAAGCCGCTGCACATGAGGCAGGGAGAGTCGCATACAAGACGCACAAAATTGGGGTTAAGAAACCGCACAGCGTCCAGTAAGGTAGCCACCTCACCAATCATCCCTGCACCGAACAGGGATGGGTCGTTCACTGTGCCAGGAGCGTTACCTGGCTGAACGCTCGATGGCAGGCTGGGAAGCCACTGATCCACGACCTGCGACCAGGGGGATCAGCCCGAGACCCAGCCCGCATGATCCTCTTCGTCAGAAGAACTAACTAATGCTGACAAAAAGAACAGTTAAGTAAAGGTAGAGAGAAAACTCAAACAAAAAATCAAAAAAGAAGAAAGAGGCTGGGGCACAAAGCCCCAGCACAGAGAGAACCAGCTACTCCTGACAAGCTAGACATTGAAACTGAGATATGGTTGCAGGAAGTAGGAGGGTATTGACTGAGGGGACCACCCCTTGAGGGTGGGATATGTTAAAAGCTTTAATGTTAACATATTCTGTTGCCTAGCTACTCCTTCGGAGCAAAGTCTAATACCCCATTGTGACGAATATGAAGAGGCGGCGACTGTCGGAGGGCGTAAGAGAAAATAGGGTTTCCATCCGTCCATTTTGGACGGATCGGATTGGATGTCAGCGAACATGTCTCCACTGACATCGGATGCCCCATAGGGATGCATGGGGCTTCCGTTCAGATCCGCCAAAAAAAAAAAAAGGCGGATCTGAAGGGACTCCATGTGTGAAAGGGGTCTAAGGGAGATGCAATCCCCTCATTTCAACACGTTGGTTACTTATTGGCCTTGTACCGCTCCTTGTTATTTCTCCTCATATGCATCTGCCTCTGTAAATGTATAGAATTTCTGTTTGACTGTTATTGATTATTTGGAAAACTGTAAAATAAACGCTTAAAAAAAAAAAACAAAAAACGGGGAACTGAATGACTGCCACTACCAGTGACATTTATAGGATGATCAGTGCCAATACTATACAGTCAGGTTGATTTACTAAAGACAAATATATTGTGCTCTAGATCTGCGGGGGAAGCTCTGCTGATTTCTATCATCCAATCATGTGCAAGCAAAAAACTGGGATTTTTGTCTCACTGTAAAAATCCTTCTCTGAGGTTCACTGACGGACACAGCTCCATGTCTTCTAGAGCAGGGATTCCCAAACTACGGTTCTCTAGCTGTTGCGGAACTACACATCCCATGATGCATTGTAAAACTCTTGCCATACACAGACATGACTAGGCATGATGGGAATTGTAGTTCCTGAACAACTGGAGGGCCGTATTTTGGGAATCCCTCATCTAGAACAGTGGTCCCCAACCCCCAGGCCGCGGACCGGTTCTAGACTATTGGGCCTTATGCTGCTCTCTCTAAGAGTAGGACTAGGCAGAAACCTTTTTGGTCACGACCCTGAGGCAGTCCCAGAGGGTATACCATCACTTCCTGCTATAGAACTATAGAGCAGCATAAAGCCCAATGGTCTAGAACAGGGATTCCCAAACTACGGCCCTGTAGCTCTTGCAGAACTACACATCCCATGAGGCATTGTAAAACTCTGACATTCATATACATGACTAGGCATGATGGGAATTGTAGTTTGGGAATCCCTGGTCTAGAACAGTGGTCCCCAACCCCCGGGCCACGGACCGGTACCGGGCCGCCCAAGGAACATTAAATTATTTCCATTTCATTTACTGTGGTGTATTTCTCTCTGGTTTGTGGACGAGAGGTTAACCGGGAGCTGAGAGACGCCACCTAAAGCAGCAGCAATACCTCGCATGCGCAAAATATCGTGATATCGGGGCGGTTTTAGGCGACATCTGGAGCTGAGCGGCTGAAAGCGGCAGTGGCGTTGTAGCTTTGGTAAAGGGAAGGTGTGTATCGCTCTTCTCTCTGTTCACCGGTACTTTCTCATGTTTAACAGTGCTTGGTGTATATTGTGTTTGCACAAATGTAACCCACAAATTAGCAAAAATTTGTACGAATCAGACGTCGTTAGAAAGTTTCCTTGGGAAAAAGAAAAGGCCCAGTGAAGAGACAGAAGAAGAGCCCTCAACATCAAAGAAACATGTAACTTTTAACAGACAATACCATGAGTCCTACTTGAAATATGGATTTATCGGGACAGGTGATTCCCACACACCAAAACCGCTCTGCATAGTTTGCGGCGACCAGGCCGCGGTAAAATTATCAAACGCTGACCAGTCCGCGGCGCTAAAAAGGTTGGGGAGCTCTGGCTCTATTAGACATGGAGCTGTGTCCCTCAGTGAACGAAAGAGAAAAATGGATTTTTGTAAAATCTTACCGTAAAATCCTTTTCTCTTAGCTCATCGACAGACGTAGTCCTCGGTGATACACCACCTTCGGGTTATGTTACCTCCGCAGGAGCAGGACTAGACAGGAAATTAAAAAGCTCTGGCCACACCCCAGGGGCAGTCCCAGAGGGTATATCCTCTCTCTCTCTGCCTCAGCAAATCAGTTATGTGAAAAAGCAGTGCTTAGAGAATTTAACCCAACCCAACTCCAAAACAGAGGGGCGGGGACTACGTCTGTCGATGAGCTAAGAGAAAAGGATTTTACGGTAAGATTTTACAAAAATCCATTTTTCTCTAGCGCTCATCGACAGACGTAGTCCTCGGTGATACACCACCTTCGGGACGTCCCAGAGCAGTATCACAACTGAGGGGTGGGAAAATGAAATCAAATCCCAATCTAGAAGGCCCAACCGGTGCCAACTAGAAGTTTACAATGCTCATCCTTAATGATGAGACTCAACAAAAGAGAGAAAAAATTTTTCTTTTTTTTTTTTTTTTTTCAAACAGAAAAAAACCCTCGAGGTAGACCACCGGTCTCCTCAAATTGCGGCCTGCAAAACCTTGCGGCCAAATGAGGCATCCGCCGATGCCGTCACATCAATTTTATAGAATTTTGTAAAGGTATGTACCGACGACCAAGTGGCCGCCTTACATACCTGGACCACTGACGCCTGATGGCAAAAGGCCCAGGAAGTACTGAGCGCTCGAGTGGAGTGCGCCCTAACAGGGAACGGAGGACTCTGACCCTTAATAGAATAAGCCTGTACCACCGTTTGTCCAATCCATTTGGCAATGGTCGCGGCAGATGCAGGCAAACCCTTTCTGGGGCCATCCGTGATCACAAAAAGTGAATCCGTCTTACGGAATGATTCCGTAGCTTTCAGGTATACCCTGATTGCCCGAACCACATCTAAGGAATGCAACGCATGTTCCCGATGATGCTTGGGCTGAGGACACAAGGAAGGTAGTACAATATCTTCATTCAGATGAAAATCTGAAACCACCTTAGGAAGAAAAGATGGCTTAGGATGAAGTACTACCTTATCCCTATGAATCACTAGGTATGGGGACTGGCATGATAATGCAGCCAGTTCTGACACCCTGCGAGCAGAAGTAATAGCCACCAAGAAGGCCACCTTCTGGGATAAAGTAAGCAAGGGAATCTCCCTGATGTTTTCAAAGGGAGGTTTCTGTAGAACCGACAAAACCAAATTAAGATCCCAGGGCGGTAAGGGCGCGCGGACTGGAGGAGCCAGGTGCCGCACCCCCTGGATGAAATTCCGCACCAAGGATTTGGTAGCTAAAGGTTTCTGAAAGAAGATTGCTAATGCTGAAACTTGACCCTTGATGGTGCTCAAGGCTAGCTTCTGCTCAACCCCTTGTTGCAAAAAGGCCAATATTCGAGACACCGAATAGGTACGTGGAGGAAATCCTAAAGATTCGCACCACGCAATATAAGTCTTCCATGTGTGATAATAGACTTTGCTGGAAGTCGCTTTCCTTGCTTTAATAAGGGTAGGAATGACTGAAGTAGACAAACCTCTGTCCTTCAGTACTTGGGTCTCAATGGCCAGGCCATTAAAACCAGCGACTGTAAAGCACGAAGGTAAATTGGTCCTTGAGACCACAGACACTCCCTGAGACGAAGTTCCCACGGAACGTCTGCGACTAACATGTCCAAGTCGGCCAGGCCGGCTTGAGGAGGCCAGCCTAGAATTTCTAGGACCACTGGCGCTGATTGGATCTGAACCAGGCGTCCCTAGAGGTATCTGGCCCCGACCATCCGAGAAAGTCTGGTCGTTTTCTGTTCCCACACATTTATCAGATACCTGATAGTTATCAGGAAAAGTGATCTTTTCTGGTTGAACCTCAGGGACCGAAGTCACCCGACTAGAGGCTACTTGGCCTATCTGGTCAATCAGATCCGATTCCTGTGAGGTATCGGGACTAATCTTGGGAAAAGGTAAAGGAAAAGATCTATTCAGGGAACGGTAACTACCGCTTCCTGTGGTACTTAAATGTTGGAAGGGAAGAATCGCACCGGTAGTAGTGGTTGATGCTCGATCTAATGTCCTGAATACCGGTGAAAACGTCCCCCCACCCTGAAACCGGGTGGGGGCGCACCTTCAGGCTGTGTACTCCTTTACTTCGGGTTTGGCTGGGTTGGTCCTCTGCTTGTCCGACCAGCCCTTCTTGAACCCTCCTGGAGGAGTCTTGCCTTTCCCGGGAGTACCAGCCGGGCGCCCTTTATGGGCGGTAAAGAAAGGTCCTCGCTTGTTGCGAGGTCCCTTAGCTTTTGCAGCCTGTGGCAAAAAAGTGCTCTTGCCCCCAGTGGCATCCTTAATGATTTCATCTAGGTTGGCCCCAAATAGACGATTCCCCTGAAAAGGGAGATTGGTCAAGGTCTTTTTGGAACCTAGGTCAGCTGACCAGCATTTTAACCACAGAACACGTCTGAGGATCACTGCTAACTTAGATGCATGCCCTAATAAGGGAGTAGTGTCCAAGGCTGCGTCACAGATAAACCGTAGCCCTTGTATGATCTGTTCCATCAAATCAGATGTCTCCTGGGGAATATCTTTTCCCCTAAGATCTTGGCGTACCATTTTCGCCCATTCCGTAAGTGTCTGGGAAACTAGACCAATCACGATTACTGGTCTAAATGCTGACCCTATCAGAGAAAAGATAGTGCGGGACTCTGCTTCTATCTTTCGATCCACCGGATCCTTAAAGGACGAAGTGTCCTCCACTGGAATAACCGTGGCTTTATTCAGCCTGGCAATAGGCGGATCCACGACTGGTGGTACCGTCCATTTCTTAATGATGGATTCCTCAAACGGATAGCGTCTAGCAATACGCTTGGAAATAGTAAAGGTACGTTTAGAATGCTCCCATTCTCCTTTAATCTGATTACCAAAACATTTAGGTACAGGAAAAGCCTTCGCCGTCTTGATGGGCTTATTAGTCCCAAAAGGCCTCTCTGTTTCAGTTGCCTCTGCCGGTAAAGCCTCAAGTTTTAAGGTTTCCTGCACTGCCACAACTAGTGCGTCCACCAATGCTTCTTCCTGAATTATAGCAGGAGAAGAAGCGTCCTCCTCACTGTCTGAGGGGGCTTTACCTGGGATAACAGCCCTTGCAGAGGAACCTGCAACTGCAGTGACCATCTCTGAATCTGAGTCAGAGGTGTCAGATAGTATAGGGGTAGGCGGGGGTCGCTTCCTTGACCCCCGTCCCTGACAGGCCGCCTCCACCCGAGCCACCATAGACTCCAAAATTGCTGTAAATGACTCTATACTCTGTGCACCGGCGGGTCCCGAGGCCCCCTCGAGGGAAACAGGTGGGGGAATCTGTGTGGCAGGGTCCATAATAACTCCAGTTACTTCCTGGATAATATAATTCAAAAGTAAAGAAAAAAACTTTTTTTTTTTTTTTTTTTTTCTGACCCCCAGTGCCACAAAAAGCCCCTTAGTGTTACCTGCTAGGGATCCCTATCGATCGAGAGAGAGAGAAATAGACCCCCAGGCTCACCACTTGATGCTCAGAGTTAAACTGCAACAGCTTACAGCGCTGTCTAGACAAACAGGAAGTCTTTTGGCTGGCTGCCCAGGAAGAAAGGAGGCGGCTCCGCCCCTCTGCACGCCTTCCGGCGCCTCCCCCAAGCTCCACGAGGTGTAGGATCACCTCAAACATGGCCGCCCCCATGCTGGAGACACGAGGCTACGCCAAAATGGCGGCTCGTGCGATCCAGCAAAAAAAATGGCGGCGGCCTATACTGAATAGCGGTGTGCTGCAGGGCACACAACACTCTCTCTGCATGGGGATATGCGTGGTTGGCGGTACCGGCCCTGGCGGACCGCATGGCCGTTCGGGAGGCCTGCTAATAGCTGGAGATCTGATTTGGAAGGCAGTCTACATGTCCGTGGCTTCTGACTGGTAGGTAGCTTATACTTAACCCATAAGATTCCCAGAATGCCACAGCTTACATATTTTTTAAACATGTATACAATAGATTGTTAGCTCCCAAACCAAGCCTCCTGGCTTTTGCACACATAAAATCACACTCAAAGTAGGAGGATTTGTGACATGTTATAGGATAGAAAGGACTCTTTCTTACCATACAGAGAGGGGCCCGCGTTCACCACAAAACCCGTCAGGGAAAAAGGGGGAACATACTACTCACCATACCGGAACCAGGCGGGCACCAACTCCTGACAGTACCCCTCTCCACCGGGGCGGGAGGGCTGTCGACCGATACGGACGCCGTGACTCATGGTCTTTGGCGTTTCAGCGAGACGTTTAACTCGCGGGTTCAGTCCTTTTAATGGGACTTTGTCGCGGCCGACCCAGCGCGGAGCTATGGCCTGCACGCGCTCGTAGGCTGAACTGGGGTGACCACCGGATCTCAACATCCAGCCCGTCGCCCAGTTCAGCTTTCTTGCTTGAAGATCTCACAGGAACACTGGAGAAAAAAAGCTGTCTAAAAATCCTTTAAGAAAAAAATTCTTGCCAGGACCTAAGATCCCAGCAAGGTATCTAGGTCCTTACTCCTAACTAGACAGAAAATAACTGATTTGCTGAGGCAGAGAGAGAGAGGATATACCCTCTGGGACTGCCCCTGGGGTGTGGCCAGAGCTTTTTAATTTCCTGTCTAGTCCTGCTCCTGCGGAGGTAACATAACCCGAAGGTGGTGTATCACCGAGGACTACGTCTGTCGATGAGCGCTAGAGAAATTAAGTTTTCTATTTTCCTTGCATGTTCCCCTCAGAGCTAGAGCAACTGCGCTTGCAGTGCACAGACTATTTACCTTGAGTAAACTAACCCTATTGTCGCTGTACTGGTGACACTGGCTGGATAGGGGGTCGCTGTACTAGTGACACTGGCTGGATAGGGGGTCGCTGTACTAGTGACACTGGCTGGATAGGGGGTCGCTGTACTAGTGACACTGGCTGGATAGGGGGTCGCTGTACTAGTGACACTGGCTGGATAGGGGGTCGCTGTACTAGTGACACTGGCTGGATAGGGGGTCGCTGTACTAGTGACACTGGCTGGATAGGGGGTCGCTGTACTAGTGACACTGGATGGATAGGGGGTCGCTGTACTAGTGACACTGGCTGGATAGGGGGTCGCTGTACTAGTGACACTGGCTGGATAGGGGGTCGCTGTACTAGTGACACTGGCTGGATAGGGGGTCGCTGTACTAGTGACACTGGCTGGATAGGGGGTCGCTGTACTAGTGACACTGGCTGGATAGGGGGTCGCTGTACTAGTGACACTGGCTGGATAGGGGGTCGCTGTACTAGTGACACTGGCTGGATAGGGGGTCGCTGTACTAGTGACACTGGCTGGATAGGGGGTCCCTGTACTAGTGACACTGGCTGGATAGGGGGTCGCTGTACTAGTGACACTGGCTGGATAGGGGGTCGCTGTACTAGTGACACTGGCTGGATAGGGGGTCGCTGTACTAGTGACACTGGCTGGATAGGGGGTCGCTGTACTAGTGACACTGGCTGGATAGGGGGTCGCTGTACTAGTGACACTGGCTGGATAGGGGGTCGCTGTACTAGTGACACTGGCTGGATAGGGGGTCGCTGTACTAGTGACACTGGATGGATAGGGGGTCGCTGTACTAGTGACACTGGCTGGATAGGGGGTCGCTGTACTAGTGACACTGGCTGGATAGGGGGTCGCTGTACTAGTGACACTGGCTGGATAGGGGGTCGCTGTACTAGTGACACTGGCTGGATAGGGGGTCGCTGTACTAGTGACACTGGCTGGATAGGGGGTCGCTGTACTAGTGACACTGGCTGGATAGGGGGTCGCTGTACTAGTGACACTGGCTGGATAGGGGGTCGCTGTACTAGTGACACTGGCTGGATAGGGGGTCCCTGTACTAGTGACACTGGCTGGATAGGGGGTCGCTGTACTAGTGACACTGGCTGGATAGGGGGTCGCTGTACTAGTGACACTGGCTGGATAGGGGGTCCCTGTACTAGTGACACTGGCTGGATAGGGGGTCGCTGTACTAGTGACACTGGCTGGATAGGGGGTCGCTGTACTAGTGACACTGGCTGGATAGGGGGTCGCTGTACTAGTGACACTGGCTAGAAAGGGGTTAACATCTAAAAGGCGATCAAGGGGTTGCAGGGATAAGAAACAGAAAAATTGTTCTCTCTGTACAAAGCCCTGTGTTGTTTACCAACACATGGCTCTAGGCCAGTGATGGAGAACCTTGGCAGCCCAGATGTTTTGGGAGCACATTTCCAATGATGCTTATGCACTCTCCAGTGTAGTTGAGCATCATGGGAAATGTAGTTCCAAAACATTTGGGGTGTCAAGGTTCGCAATCGCTGCTCTAGACTGTGATTGCACACAGCCAATCAGTAGATCCCGGCCATGAATCATTGGTTGACAGGCTTCTACTGTGTACAAAGTGTGTTTTGGCGGGGGGGGGGGGGGGGGGCTCAAATGTGCGTGCCCCAAGACCGGAAGCAGGATGGGTACGTTGCTTTGCCTGTACACAGTACATTGCGGGCGGGCGGTCCCAAAGTGGGTAAGGGAACATTTCACTGACCACTTGTAAAAACAAACATGGTTGCACTGACAATCATGATAAATGGGAAGTCCTCCAACGACCACCAATGTGAAGCAACACTGCAAATGTTACTGTCTGCACTTATTTTATGCCCATTTTTATCATTATTCATTTAATTCCAGCATCATTACTGAAAACACATGTGTTGTATGGCACAGCCCTGCAGTTTCATCTTATTTACTAAGCTAGGGAAAAATGTCCTTGCGAAGCAGTTGCCTTTAGTAAATCAACCCTGCATCTGTTCTCAGCTCTTCAACACTTACCTGGACCCAGCGCAGCTCCTCCACTTGGAGAAAGAGGCCGTCTTCCTGCAGGGCCGCAGACGGCACAGAGCGACCTCCAAACACAAAGATGTATTGCTGTCCTGACCATGGATAAAAAGAATATTGTTATTTAATGTAAATATAGGAGGTTGGATTGTACAGCAAAATCCCCACCTAATTAAACACCCAACACAGAAATATCTGAATGTCTCTTGATATGCAATGGGGTTGATTTAAGCCTCTTACACATGGGCGATGCGCCCGACGGCCTCCGTTTTGCTCAGCAGGGATCAATCCGCAGATCCCGACTGAGCAGGCGGATGACAGGTCCGTCTCCGTTCACTGTGCAGAGACGAAGTTTTCAGAGCCTCGCTTTCCTCTATAGGCGATCGGATGAAAAAGGACTGACTGTCCGTTTTCATCCGATCTGATCTTCCAGACGGATGGAAAATAGGGTTTCCATCTGTCCGGATTTCACGGACAGGATCGGATCAGATAGCAGCGGGCATGTCACCGCTGACATCCGCTGCTCCATAGGGGTGCATGGAGCATCCGATCAGGTCCCCCTAAAAAACTGACAGACAGACCGGATCGGATCGCCCGTGTGAAAGGGGCCTTACTAAAACTGGAGAGTGCAAAATCTGATGCAGCTACGCAAAATAGAAAATCAGCTTCCAGGTTTTATTATCAAAGCTTATTTGAACAAGCTGAAATTAGAAGCTGATTGGCTACAATATGCGCAGCTGCACCAGATTTTGCACTTTCCAGTTTTAGTAAATCAGCCCCGATGTATGGCCAAAATGTTGGTGGACACCTGACCATTACACCTATTAGATATCTCCTTCAAAACCATAGCACTTATCCACTTGAAGACCAGGCTTTTCTGGAACATTTTGTTTACATGGAACCCCCAAAGTGTGTGTATATATTTATATACATACATACATACATACACACATATATATATATATATTTGTATATAATATATATATATTTTCTTTAGCAGAGACCCTGGAAAAAAAAAAAAACACAATAGTTACCCAAATTTTTGTATAATGTGAAAGATTATGTTATGCCGAGTAAATACAGGGTTCATACACATTTTTACCAATAAAAGTCCATGACTTTTCCATGACTTCACGTAAATATTCATGACCTAAAGTTTCATGAAATCTCTATGTATACATGTTAAATAAGAAGAAAATCCATGTCACACCCAGCATATTTTTACTAAAATAAATGACAATCTGTAGTATACATGGGGAAAAAGCTTCAGTTTAGGCAGTCATGATGGAGGTCCATGGTATGGATGGCACAGTCAGATGCACAAAATGCGGCGCTTACTCTGTAGGCCCAAGCCACAGTCATGATGGAGGTGCAGGTGGACTGGTATGGATGGCACAGATGCACAAATGCGGCGCTTACTCTTGTCTATACTCAGGGGTCAAGTCCTAGGAAAAAAGTGTTGGGCTGTGGACATGATACAGGAGGTGGTTAAAGGCTGCGGACAGGATACAGAAGATGGTCAGAGAGTGCGGACATGATACAGAAGATGGTCAGAGAGTGCGGACATGATACAAGAGATGGTCAGAGAGTGCGGACATGATGCAAGAGATGGTCAGAGAGTGCGGACATGATACAAGAGATGGTCAGAGAGTGCGGACATGATGCAAGAGATGGTCAGAGAGTGTGGACATGATGCAAGAGATGGTCAGAGAGTGCGGACATGATACAAGAGATGGTCAAGAACTGCGGACATGATACAAGAGATGGTCAAGAACTGCGGACATGATACAAGGGATGGTCAGAGAGTGCGGACATGATGCAAGAGATGGTCAGAGAGTGCAGACATGATGCAAGAGATGGTCAGAGAGTGCGGACATGATGCAAGTGATGGTCAAGAACTGCAGACATGATAGAAGATAGAAGAGCACTAGGGAGGCCGGGGGGCACAGGGGAAGCAGAGAGCACTGGAGGAGCTGAATGGCACGGAGGGGGGGGGGGGGACTAGAGAGAATTAAGGGGGGGGTTTGGAAAGCATTGCAGGGGGGTTGGAAGGCGCAGGGGGGTGGAAGCAGGGAAAACCAGGGGGATGGAGAGCACAGGGGGAAGGGGGACTGTAGAGCACTGTCTGGGGGGGAACTGGAAATAACTGAGGGGGGAGCTAGGGAGCACAGGGGGGTGGAGAACACTGGGGGAGCCAGAGAGCATGGGGGGGGGAGATGAAAAGCACTGGGGGGGGCTAAAGAGCACTGGGGGGGCTAAAGAGCACTGGGGGGGGCTAAAGAGCACTGGGGGGGGGCTAAAGAACACTGGGGGGGGGGGGCTAAAGAACACTGGGGGGTTATTAGCACTGAGGAAGGGCTAAAGAGCACTGAGGGGGGCCAGCACCCCCCCCCAGTGCAGCGATGCGGGCGGCCCTTCGGACACCCCCCAGTGCGGCGATGCGGGCGGCCCGGCGGACACCAGTCTGACACCCCCCCAGTGCGGCGATCCGAGTGGCCCGGCTGACACCCCCCAGTGCTGCGATCCGAGTGGCCCGGCTGACACCCCCCTGTGCGCGCGCCTCCTTCCCCCCCGCCGTTGGTATGCCCCTGGGAGCGGGACAGTAAGTGCACTTCTCAGTTTCAGGTTTCAGCGGATCAATCCGCCGCAGAGTTCCCAGCCTGTCACGGTCTATTCATATTGAAGAGGCCAGTGACCAGGTTTCAGCTGTGCAGTGCGCTGCGGCAGCTGATTAATCCGCCTAAACCCGAAACAGAGAAAATAGTCCACTTACTGTCCCCCGCTCCCATAGAATACAGTAAAATACAATACATTTCTAAATAAAATAGTTGCACAAAATTCCATGACTTTTCCAAAACTTAGTGGGTTTTACTCATTTTCCATAACTATTCCAGTCCTGGAAAGTGTCATGTCAAAATCCCATGACTTTTCCAGGATTTTCATGACCGTACAAACCCTGTAAATAGATACCTAACAAGTCATGCTTTAAAATTGCGCACACTCGTGGAATGGCGACAAACTAAGGTACTTAACCCCTTCTGGACCGGACCTTTTTCTGACACTTGTTGTTTACAAGTTAAAATCATTTTTTTTTTTTTGGTAGAAAATTACTTAGAACTAGGGATCGACCGATTATTGGCAATGCCGATATATCGAGGGCCTATATGCACTTTTCCCCGATATATCGGAATCGGCCCCGGAGGTTACCGATATTACCGATATTTCGGGAAAGTGCTTGTACCGGAATGATGTCTGCAGCTAGAGGCATCACCCCGGTACCGGCGTCCATAGCCGACGGTCGGCTCTCTTGTAATGAGAAGCCGATCGGATGTCATTACAAGGAGTGGGAGGGGACGTACATATTTGGTGCAAGATTAAAAAAAATGACAGCATTCAAAACAGCCAAACGTGGCTGTTTTGAATGCTTTTAAGTGCAGAGGAGGGGTTTGGGGTCTTTTAGATCCCTCCACAACTGTACCTGCGAAAATGGTCGAAAACATCGGCCAATACCGATATCCAAAATATCGGTATCGGCACAAAAAAAAAAAAAAAAAACGATCTTGGCCGATCACTACTTAGAACCCCCCAAACATTATATATATTTTTTTTTAACAAAGACCTTAGAGAATAAAACAGAGATTGTTGCAATATTTTTTATCACACTGTATTTGCGCAGTGGTCCTACAAATGCATTTTCTTGGAAAAAAATTCACCCTTTTTAATTAAAAATAAGAAAAAACAGTAAATATTTTTTTTCTATAATGTGAAGGATAATGTTACGTCAAGTAAATTGATGCCCAACATGTCATGCTTCAAAATTGCGCACGCTCGTGGAATGGCGACAAACATTGGTACTTAAAAATCCCCATAGGCGACACTTTGAAAAATGTCTACAGGTTACCAGTTTAGAGCTACAGAGGAGGTGTCAAATTATTGCTCTCGCTCTAACGATCGTGGCGATAACTCACATGTGTTGTTTGAACACCGTTTACATATCTGGGCGCGACTTGCGTATGCGTTAGCCTCTGCGCGCGAGCTAACGGGGAGCTTTAATTTATTTTTCTCCTATTTATATTTTATCATTTTTTTATTATTATTTATTTATTTATTTTTTGATCACTTTTATGCCTATTACAAGGAAGTTAAACATCCCTTGTAATAATCCTATCTGCTGCCATAACCCTGGTATTTAACATCAAAGTACTGACGGGTCCGCAAGTGGGTAAAAACCTCCATAGGTGACACTTTTTTACAGGTTACCAGTTTAGAGTTACAGAGGAGGTCTAGGGCTCAAATAATTACTCCCGCTCTGGCGATCAGGGCGATATCTCACATGTGTGGTGTGAACACCGTTTTACCATTTACATATGTGGACGGGTCTTACGTATGCGTTTGCTTCTGCGCATGAGCACAGAGGGATTTTTTTTTTTCTTATTTTACTTTTTATTTTTACATTGTCCCTTTATTTTAGAAGGATGACAGATCCTCTTTATTGAGAGATCTGGGGTCAAAAAGATCTCTCATTTACCTTTAACCACTTTGCAGCTGCTCACGTTGAGCCTACTGCGGCAAAGTGGCTCTTGTAGGTCTGACGACGTAGACCTACGTCGACAGACACTCCCCCTTCTCGGCGGCGCACGCGCGCCGCCGGAGGCTCGCTCCCGCTGTTTTCAGTCACAGCGGGAGTCGGACCAGGGGAGGAGCAGCGGCGATCACTGCCGCTCTTCCCCGATCATCGGGAATCGAGTCTGGAGATCCGCCCGCCTGTGTAAACAAAGTGACAGACAGTGACAGATTGCAGGGTTCAGCATAGCTGAACATGCGATCTGTCCCTGTGTCACTCAGTCACCTCCCCCCACACACGTCAGTAAGCACCAGGCATACATTAACCCCTCCCCCTCCAATAAAATTAACCCCTTCCCTGCCAGTGTCATTTTTACAGTAACAGTGCATATTTATAGCACTGATTACTGCAGTAATGTCACTGGTACCCCCAAAAGTGTCAAAAATGTCAGTCAAGGGTCCGATCTGTCCGCCGCAATGTCGCAGTCCCGCAAAAATCGCAGATCGCCGCCATTACTCGTTAAAAAAAAAAAAAAAACACCAAAAACGACAGAAATCTTTCCTGCAACTTTTGCGCAAACCAATCAAAATACGCTTATTGCGATTTTTTTTACCAAACATATGTAGCAGAAAACAAATTGGCCGAAAATGATAAAAAAAATTATATTTTTACATTTTTTTGGGGGGGGGGGAATTTCATATAAAAAAAATGTGCAAAATATTGTTATTTTTTCAAAATTGTCGCTCTTTTTTTGTTTATAGAGCAAAAAGTAAAAATCGCACAGGTGATCAAATACCACCAAAAGAAAGCTCTGTTTGTGGGAAAAAAAAGGACGTAAATTTTGTTTGGGTACGGCGTCGCACGACCGCGCAATTGTCAGTTAAAGTCGCACAGTGCCGAATTGCAAAAAGTGGCCCGGACGTAAGACAGCAAAATCCTCCGGTGGTAAAGTGGTTAAAAGCAAAAGAAAAGAGCATATAGACGAGTGGTGGCAATCCCGGCCTCACTGGAATCCTGCCCCGCAAAAAGTCGCATCGGATCGCTCCCGGTTAAAACCAGGAACGACCAGGAAGCAGCCTGAGGGTTCTAACTAATTTTCTAGCAAAAAATACTGATTGTTACATGTCAGAAAAAGGCCTGGAGCTAAAGTGGTTAATAAAGATGGTCCTTTTTTGGAGCGCAGCTGCCCGCATATCCTCCTGTTTACACGGTCTGCAAATAATTTTCTGCTTCTCAGGTGGAGTTCAGCTTTAACCACTTGCCCCACGCAAATTTACTGCAGCAGGGCGGCTCAGCTGCGCATAATCGCATAGATCCATTTTACGTGGTGATTAGACACAGCAGGAGGGCAGACCGCGGGAGGAGCGGGCTCGATCGCCGCCGGCCTCCCGCAATCAACGGCAATACCGACAGGAGAGCCGCCTGGAATGTAAACAATGTAAGGCGGCTCTCCTGTCAGAGAGGCAGGGAAAGATCGTGTGATTCACCTAAGCTGACCGATCTCTCTCTCTGCCTCTTTTAAATCAATCCCCCCACACAGTTAGAAAGCACATATAGGGAACACACTTAACCCTTTGATCACCCCCAGTGTTAACACCTTCCCTGCCAATGTCATTATTACAGTAACAGTGCATATATATATAGCACTGATTACTGTAGTAATGTCACTGGTCCCCCCCCAAAAGTGTCAAAAATGTCAGTTAGGGGTCCGATCTGTCCGCCGCAATGTCGAAGTCCCGCTAAAAATCACAGATCACCGCCATTACTAGTAAAACATAAAAATAAATAAAAATGACAAATCTTTTCCCTAGTTTGTAGACGACGCGATAACTTTTGCACAAACCAATTATTAAACGCTTTTTGGGACTTTTTTCACCAAAAATATGCAGCAGAATACAAATTGGACTAAACTGATAAAAAAAAATATATATTTTTTAAAAATTTTTTATTGGGAATGTTTTATAGCAGAAAGAAGAAAATATTGTGTTTTTTTCAGAATTGTCGCTTTTTTTTTTTTTTTGTTTATAGCGCAAAAACGAAAAACCGCAGAGGTGATCAAATACCACCAAACGAAATCTCTATTTATTGGAAAAGAAAAGGACATCAATTGTATTTGGGTACCTGCGTTGCACGACCGCGCAATTGTTAAAGCAACACAGTGCCAAATCGCAAAAAATGGCCTGGTCATTAAGGAGGTAAAACCTTTCCGGGCCAGTGGTGTATTTTGGTTTTGTGCTGCCCTAGGCAAGACTAAAATTGGGCGCCGCCTTTCCGACTCCTATGTAAATTTTCCCCAATCCTTCCTTTTTAACGGATGTGACTCACTCCAAAATTGAAGGACTCCAAGTCCCAGCATGAACCCCTGAGATCTCATGAGAGGAAGGGGGTGGGAGAGAGAGAAAGGGGGGTGGGTGACGGAGGGAGGGGGATGAGAAAGAAAGGGGGGGGGGATGAGAGAGGGGGGATGAGAGAGAGAGAGAGAGAGGGGGGGATGAGAGAGAGAGAGGGGGGGGATGAGAGAGAGAGAGGGGGGGGATGAGAGAGAGAGAGGGGGGGGGGGTGAGAGAGAGAGAGGGATGAGAGAGAGAGGGGATGAGAGAGAGAGGGGGGTGAGAGAAAGAGAGGGAGGATGAGAGAGAGAAAAAGAGGGGGTAAGTGAGAGAGAGGGGTTGAGAGAGAGAGAGAGAGAGAGAGAGGGGGATGAGAGAGAGAGAGAGAGAGGGGGGGGGATGAGAGAGAGAGAGAGGGGGGGGTGAGAGAAAGAGAGAGGGAGGATGAGAGAGAGGGGGAAGGTGAGAGAAAGAGAGAGAAGGAGGATGAGAGAGAGGGGGGAAGGTGAGAGAGAGAGAGAGAGAGGGAGGATGAGAGAGAGAACGAGAGGGGGTGAGAGAGAGGGGGGATGAGAGAGAGAGGGGGGATGAGAGAGAGGGGGGATCAGAGAGGAGGGGTTGAGAGAGAGAGAGGTGAGAAAGGAGGGGAGAGAGAGAGAGAGGTGGGAGAGGCAGCTCTAGCAACCAGAGGCCAAAAGAGTCTCAGGTGGAGGGGGCGGCTTTTTTGCTGCCCCCCTGCAAGGTGCTGCCCTAGGCCTGGGCCTTGTTGGCCTAGGCCAAAATACAGCACTGTTCCGGGCTGAAGTGGTTAAATGACCAGCATGTGGGAGGACCTAAGAAAAAGCAATTCACAGATGTACTCCTCTTGGCCTCTGCAGAGGGGCATTTAGAACAGTGCAGAAAACCCATAAATACGGTGAAATGTGGGTTCCCAATGCTCAGACATTACCTTGGAGGGACACCTCGGTCGCAGTGTGTCTCCAGCGATGCAATTCAGGATGGAGATCTCTAGGTGTCATCTTCACGCTCTGGGTCTCCTCATCATACTGTAGAATATGGGCACCATTTGCCGGCCTAGAAGGGGAGAATCGACCTCCCAAGACTAAAACATGACCACCGGTGAGAGGTGTAAGAGAGTGCAAGAGATGTCCATCTACAGAGACAGAGAGGAAACGTTCAGGAGAATTGATACAATCCTTTGACATAGACAGGACAGGAGATAAATTCCACTTCCCTGCCAGTGTAATTTTTACAGTAACAGTGCATATGTATAGCACTGATTACTGTAGTAATGTCACTGGTACCCCCAAAAGTGTAAAAAAATGTCAGTTAGGGGTCCGATCTGTTCGCCGCAATGTCGCAGTCCCACTAAAAATTGCAGATCGCCGCCATTACTATTAAAAAAAAACAAAAACAAAAACCAATAAAAATTACATAAATCTTTCCCGTAGTTAGTAGACACGATAACTTTTACGCAAACCAATCAAAATACGATTTTTTTTTTACCAAACATATGTAGCAGAAAACAAATTGGCCGAAAATGTTAAAAAATTTAGATTTTTACATTTTTTTTTTGGGGGGAATTTCATATAAAAGAATGTGCAAAATATTGTTATATTTGTTTTGACCCCCAAAAGTGTCAAAAATGTCAGTTAGGGGTCCGATCTGTCCACCGCAATGTGGCAGTCCCACAAAAAAAAAAAAACGCAGGTCGCCGACATTACTAGTAAAAAAAAAAAAACAATAAAAATGACCTAAATCTTTCCCGTAGTTAGTAGACGCGATAACTTTTGCGCAAACCAATCAAAATACGCTTATTGCCTTTTTTTTTTTTACCAAAAATATGTAGCAGAAAAATTGGCCTAAAATGTTCATTTTGATTTTTACATTTTTTGGGGGGGGGGGGTGTTATATAGCAGAATGTGAAAAATATAGATTTTTTTTTCAGAATTTTCGCTTTTTGTTTGTAGCGCAAAAAAAAAAAGAAAAAAAAAAAAAAATCGCAGAGGTGATCAAATACCACCAAAAGAAAGCTCTATTTGTGGGAAAAAAAGGACGTCAATTTTGTTTGGGTACAGCGTCGCACGACCGCGCAATTGTCTGTTACAGTCACGCAGTGCCAAGTTGAAAAAAGTGACCTGGTCATTAACCGCTTGCCAACCGCCGCACGACTATTTACTGCGGCGGTCAGCCCCTCACAGGCAGAGCGACGTAGGTCTACGTCGCTAGCCTGGGAGGGTCTAGGGAGCGAGCGTGCGCCGCTGGAGGCATGCTCCCACTCCCGCGTGGTCACGGACCCCCCCGCGCGTGTGACCGGCGGACCCGATCGTCCGCCTGTCACTCGCAATCGTCGGTGGAGAGGGAGAAAGGCGGGTGGCTTATGTAAACAAGCCGCCTGTCATTCTCCCCTGTGTAGGAATAGAAATCATACGGTTCTACTATGTAGGACCGTTGATCACTGTTCCTACACCTCAAGCCACAGCCAATCACAGTTAGAATCACGCCCCTAGGGACACACATAGCCCCTCCCTCTAAAAAAAGTTAACCCCTTCACTGCCTGTGTAATTTTACAGTAACAGTGCATATGTATAGCACTGATTACTGTAGTAATGTCACTGGTACCCCCAAAAGTGTCAAAAATGTCAGTCAAGGGTCCGATCTGTCCGCCGCAATGTCGCAGTCCCGCAAAAAAAAAAAAAAATCGCAGATCGCCGCCATTACGCGTTAAAAAAAAAACAACAAAAATGACAAAAATCTTTCCCTTTGTTAGTAAACGCAATAACTTTTGCGCAAACCAATCAAAATACGCTTATTGCGATTTTTTTTTACCAAACATATGTAGCATAAATCAAATTGGCCGAAAATGTTAAAAAATTTTGATTTTTACATTTTTTTTGGGGGGAATTTCATATAAAAAAATGTGAAAAATATTGTTATTTTTGAAAAATTGGCGCTCTTTTTTTGCTTATAGCGCATGATCAAAAAATCGCACAGGTGATCAAATACCACCAAAAGAAAGCTCTGTTTGTGGGGAAAAAAGGGACGTCAAATTAGTTTAGGTACAGCGTCGCACGACCGCGCAACTGTCCGTTAAAGTCACGCAGTGCCGAATCGCAAAATAGGGCCTGGTCAGGAAGGGGGTAAAATCTTCCGGGGCTTAAGTGGTTAAGGGGGAAAATCCTTGATGAATCCAAGTGGTTGATGAATGAAAGGGGTGGGCCTATGAGAACGCAAAACCTGCTTGAAGCAAGTCAGAAGCACGTCAATTGCAGGCCAGAAGGAGGTCACCTGCAGATTAGGTACACCCATCAATGAATTTTGAATAATCTTAGAAGCCTTCCAAAATGATACAAGTGATACAAGTGCTTGAGCAATACCATGTAATAAAAATAAAGGGATTACCCCATTGGTCTGTGTTCATCTCCTGCACCCAGGCCTCATCTTTCCGTAATAAAAGATGGATGTCGTCTAATCTTCGGTGCTTGCCGTCTCCTTCCCCAAACCCACCAGCGGAGATGATGACCTGGGAAGACACTGGACAGGAGCGGTGACCAAAACGGCGTAGACCACAGACAGAAGTGGTGAGAGGATTCACAGGGAGAGAGCCACGGAACTCCTGAGCTGGAAGCACTGAGAACTCTACATAGAGAAAACAAAAAAGGAGACTCAGGATTACAATCAGGGATCCCTCAGCTGGAGCACAGGGAAGATCTCACACTGGGGTCCGTTCAAAGGCAGATGGGAATCACACAAAGGCAGATGGGAATCACACACAGGGGTCCGGCTAATGGCAGATGGGAATCACACACAGGGGTCCGGCTAATGGCAGATGGGAATCACACACAGGGGTCCGGCTAATGGCAGATGGGAATCACACACAGGGGTCCCGGCCAAAGGCAGATGGGAATCACACACAGGGGTTCCGGCCAAAGGCAGGTGGGAATCACACACAGGGGTCCCGGCAAAGAAGAAAATCACAAACAGGAGTCTGATCAATCTCACATATCTCACACAGAAGACATATGGGAATCACACACAGGGGTCCGGCTAATGGCAGATGGGAATCACACACAGAGGTCTGGCTAATGGCAGATGGGAATCACACACAGGGGTCCCGGCCAAAGGCAGATGGGAATCACACACAGGGGTCTGGCCAAAGGCAGATGGGAAACACACACAGGGGTCTGGCCAAAGGCAGAGAAGAATCACACAAAGGGGTCTGGCCAAAGGCAGATGGGAATCACACACAGGGGTCTGGCCAAAGGCAAATGGGAATCACACACAGGGGTCTGGCTAAAGGCAGAGAAGAATCACACACAGGGGTCTGGCCAAAGGCAGATGGGAATCACACACAGGGGTCTGGCCAAAGGTAGATGGGAATCACACACAGGAGCCTGGCCAAAGGCAGATGGGAATCACACACAGGGGTCTGGCCAAAGGCAGATGGGAATCACACACAGGGGTCTGGCCAAAGGCAGATGGGAATCACACACAGGGGTCTGGCCAAAGGCAGATGGGAATCACACACAGGGGTCTGGCCAAAGGCAAATGGGAATCACACACAGGGGTCTGGCTAAAGGCAGAGAAGAATCACACACAGGGGTCTGGCCAAAGGCAGATGGGAATCACACACAGGGGTCTGGCCAAAGGTAGATGGGAATCACACACAGGAGCCTGGCCAAAGGCAGATGGGAATCACACACAGGGGTCTGGCCAAAGGCAGATGGGAATCACACACAGGGGTCTGGCCAAAGGCAGATGGGAATCACACACAGGGGTCTGGCCAAAGGCAGATGGGAATCACACACAGGGGTCTGGCCAAAGGCAAATGGGAATCACACACAGGGGTCTGGCTAAAGGCAGAGAAGAATCACACACAGGGGTCTGGCCAAAGGCAGATGGGAATCACACACAGGGGTCTGGCCAAAGGCAGATGGGAATCACACACAAAAAGGCAGATGGGAATCACACACAGAAAGGCAGATGGGAATCACACACAGGGGTCTGGCCAAAGGCAGATGGGAATCACACACAGGGGTCTGGCCAAAGGCAGATCATGGGAATCACACACAGGGGTCTGGCCAAAGGCAGATGGGAATCACACACTGGGGTCTGGCTAAAGGCAGAGAAGAATCACACACAGGGGTCTGGTCAATGAGAATCACACACAGGGGTCTGGCCAATGGAAATCACACATACGGGTCTGGCCAATGGGAATCACACACAGGGGTCTGGCCAATAGGAATCACACACAGGGGTCCGGCCAATGACAGATGGGAATCTCACACAGGGGGGTCTGGCCAATGGGAATCACACACAGGGGTCCGGCCAATGACAGATGGGAATCTCACACAGGGGTTCGCCCACTGGCAGATGAAAATCATACACCCATTGATAGATGGGATCACATACAAGGACCCAGCAAACAGACATCCAATCAGAAACAGGACAGATGGGACCATGCACACACATACAGAAATCAGAGTTTTGCTTTGTAGGGGAGGACACTCAATGTTATTCCCAGCATGAGATCCGTGTATTATGTAATCAGCCCGGAAGTTGGATCCGTTTCCTCTGAGTCTGCTGCCACGCTGTTCATACCATCCATCATACCTATGCGAGTATCGCAGAGCGGTCGTAGGGCCGTACAGTGCGCTAGAGTTCCTCGAGAGGCCGCCAAGATAAAGTAATGAGAACACTTGAGGTGGAGCTCCTGATGGAAATATAGAGACAGAGATCATGTACCGGATCAGCTCCAGAAAGAGAGATAGGGCCAACAATCAATATCTGACAAATTATCGGGCATGGTGCACCAACTTCCCAAGGGATACCATCCCAGGTACACAGCTGCTACCCCCAAAAGGGCAACTGATATCATGAGCAACAAGCCTAGTCTTCCCACATAAAGGGGCACAACTCTTTTTAAAATAAAAAGATAATTAAAAGGGAAAATAATCTCCATAAAATAGAACTAATGCAGCCACCACACCTATGAACTGGTAAGCTGCGCTATACGACATCTTTGTTTCTGGATTTAGATGCATTTTACCAGATCAGGAGGACACCACGTAGAAAACATTGCTAGGTTTTCCCACACTGAGAAAAGGTGAATTGTCTACATCCCTCTGTAATGGAACCGCGACCCACACTGTACTTGTGGACTTCCGTCAGTATACGGCTTCCTCCCAGTCGAGAACATAGATATCAGATTTTCCAGCCGCCCCCATACAAAGCTAGCCGACAACTTAGCTTGTACAAGTTAACCACTTAAAGCGGTAGTATCCCGCTTTTTGACACTGTTACCTACAGGTAAGCCTACAATAAGGCTTACCTGTAGGTATAATTAATATCTCCTAAACCGGCACGGTTTAGGAGATATTTGCAGTGCATGCAGCCGCTCACGCGAGCGGCGCATGCGCTCTGAAGGTCCGGGGGGACCTTCAGTTTTCCTAGCCGGCAGCTTGCCGGAAAATCACTCCCGCGCGCATGCGCGGGAGTGACGTCATCGCGGCTCAGGCCAATCACAGCGCCGGAGCCGCCGAACCCGGAAGAGACGCCGAGGGATCATGGCGGCGCCCACAGCGATGTCCGGGGGTCCGTGACGGGGCTTCGTTCTAAGGTATGTAATACATAATGAGCTAGTATGCGATGTATACTAGCTCATTATGGCTTTGTCTTGCAGGTTTTTGTTTTTTTTTTCCATTTTCGGGTTTACAACCGCTTTAAGCCCCGGAGGATTTGGCTGCTCAAAGACCAGGGCCTATTTTGCAATTCGGCACTGTGTGAATTTAACGGACAATTGCGCGGTCGTGCGATGCTGTACCCAAACGAAATTGACGTCCTTTTTTTCCCACAAACAAAAGTGATTTCACCTTGGGTGCTTATTTGACATCTGTTCCCCAATAGATCTTCATTTTGCATTATCCTTATTTGGGTCAGTAGCGCGGCTTTTTCCTATTTATTGATGTCTATGGCCCTCAAGTTGCATGAAAGTTGGACTAAAGTAGTGCATGAATTACTTTGAAGTTGCTGCAACTTTAAGTATATGAATGGGAATCATTGAAAAACATGGGGAACAACAGTTTGTGCGACTCTGATGTCCAAAGTTGAATGACAAGTTGCCCAAGTGTGAAAGGGGCCTGAATCAGAGGCAGCATGGCAGATAACGCCTGAGTTTTCTCCAGCCCAGAAAAGATCGCCGTCCATTTTAATTTCCCCTCTGCAATAATCCGCCATCCTCCATTCCTAGAGGAATCGCACTCAACTGTCTAACACACACAGAATTCATACCTCAGACTCATCAAATGGCTCCAGCGATTCGATGCGTAATTTTTCCAGGTCCGGAACGCACAAAACGGAGAATTCGTTCATGTCCAAAATACGACATTTCTCCCAACCCTGTGAGGAGAGGAAATATCAGAAATTAAAAGTGCGGTCCTCAAGTTCCCCAAATTTTTTTACAAAATTTTGCATTAGAGTCAATAGGGAAGGTGAAAACGAAACCCAAATCTGAAAATTTTTTATTTTTATCTATTTATTACAGGTTTTGGTGCGGGTAAAAAAAAAAAAAAATAATGGAATGCATTAAGGTAAAAAATGTTTAGGCTTTAGAACCACTTTAGGATAGGAGCCAATTGTCCAATCAGTATGTCTTTAAGGTGTGGGAGAAAACCAAAGTACTTAACACCTTCCCGCCCATCATTCTGCTACAGGCTTTACCGTTCTGAGAGGACGTCACATAATGTCCTCTCAGAAGGGGCCACGATCTGTCACCTGCTGTGTCCACCGAAAACAGCCAATGACTGATCAGCGTACTGGTTCGCTGCTGGTACCATGTGACCAATCGCAGCATGTCACATGACGGTTGTAAACAAGGGATGGCTTCCTTTCATGCCATCTGTAACTGAAACCGTGACCCCACAATGTGCTTCCATCAGAATACCGCTTCCTTCAGTCTTGAACATAGATATCAGATATTCTTGCCGCCCCATACTAAAACTAGACGAGAATAGCTTGTAAAGGTCTGGAACCTTTATTGAACAAACTCACATACAATATATACCACACAGGAGGACATCCCCCCCCTCCTGATCAGATTACCCCACCAGGTCAGGGGTTGCCTGATTACATTATCCTATGCAGATGAAATTGTGTACAGAAATATAATTAACCTGAACTAATTATCTAGTCATCTTGACAAACAATAGGTGAGTTAATTAACAATTTTACGCCTTCCTCTGGATCAACTGCAGGTATAGGATTGTGTATATGGGATTGTATGGTTGGGTTTTCTTTACTGTTTTCTTTTTGTTTGTTTTTTTATTGGTTTGGCCAGATGGACTTGTGTCTTTTTTCAACCTAACTATGTAACAATGGGACAGACAGGCTTAAAAGAAAACACATCGCACCTTAATACACAGACAATAGCAGGAGACCACCAGTAACAGACTGTCCGTTGAAGAACATGGAACAGAGGCCAATGTGACCAGCTCTTTCAATGAATATGTTCAGAATCAAACAGGAATAGTCCTCATATATTTCTTGAGATTACTGGTTTATAAATATTACTGTCCCATTCGAAGTAATCCAAACCATATTCTCAGTGTCCATTAAGTAGGGGCCCATCATTTCCTTGGTCACCCTGTGTCCCCATTATACACAGGGTGACTTACACATAAGAGGGGCCTAGGGAGCTGAGAGAGGGATTTCCCAACCTCTCTAAGGTAAGCTGGGTTCCACGGGCCCCCAACCAAAGATAAAGGAAAACTAATGCAGCCAGCACATTACCAATGATAAGCTAAAGTATAATACATTTTTGTTTATAGGTTTAAATACTCATTAACCACTTGCCGCCCGCCCACCGTCAAATTACAGCGGAGCGGTGCGGCTCTCGTTCTAGAACATCAGACGATGGCGCCCCAAAACGGGCACTCTTCCGGGCAAACTCAGCGCGGCCGCGCCTTGTCCTAGGAACCAAGTCATTAAGAACCTGTCCCTGATCTTGGTAAAGAGCCAATGACCTGGCTCTTTACCCATGTGATCGGCTGTGTCCAATCACAGCCGGTCACATGCAAATGAGGAAGTGCCATTTATTGGCTCTCCTCGCCTCACACTGTCAGAGTGTGTGGCGAGGAGAGCCAATCAGCGGCTCCGCCTCAACGGGGAGTCTAGGACAGGTAATCAGGGCACTGATCATCAGTGCCCTGGTTACAGTAAAGATAAAACAGTGCCCAAAAGTCACCCTAACAATGCCCATCAGTGCCTACATTTAGTGCCCACACTGAACTCAATCAGTGCCCACAGTGCTGCCAGTCAGTGCCAATCAGTGCCTTCTCCTCTGTGCTGCCCATCAATGCTGTCTGTCATTGCCCATCAGTGCTGCCCGTCAGTGCCACCCGTCAGTGCCACCCGTCAGTGCCACCCGTCAGTGCAGCATATTAGTGCCTCCTCATCAGTGCAGCCTATCAGTGCCACCTCATCAGCACACATCAGTGAAGGAGAAAAATTACTTATTTACAGTCAGAAAATAAGAAAAACTTTTTTTTTCTAAATTTTCTGTCTTTTTTTTTCTGTTTTTTTTTCTTTTTAGTAAAAAAAAAAAAAACCCAGCGGTGATTAAATACCACCAAAATAAAGCTCTATTTGTGTGAAAGAAATGATAAAAATTTCATTTGGATACAGTAGCCAACCAGGAACAACAGGATCTCCCCCGAAACAACGAACCCTCAAAGAGAAACCAAAAAAAAAGGGGGCTCTCTCTTAAACTGCAGCCTGCGATCCCTGTCACTAGGCAGAACAAAACTATGTTTCGGGGGAGATCCTGTTGTTCCTGTTTGGCTACGTTTGGCCATTGGGGCATTCAGGTTTTTTTGTTCCTGTCTTGTTCTCACCCCTCCATGTTTTGACTGCTTTGGGACATCCCTATGAGTCTATGATTAGGAGAGCTGCGTCTGTCGATGAACGATAGAGAAAACTGGATTTTTGTAAGAACTTAGCGTAAAATCCTTTTCTCTGAAGTTCATTGACAGACGCAGCACCCGCCCCTCTACTTTTGATTTATGGGGTCTTTTTCTGTCACTGCTTGCAACAAAACTGTTTGAGTATCGCAGAGCCTGGGGGGGTTATGCCTGCTGGGACAGCCCCTGAAGGCGTGGACAAGACTTTTTTCCGCCTAGGGCCTATTCCTAGTGGGAGGAGCATAAACCTATAGTCTATGATTAAGCAGAGCTGCGTCTGTCGATGAACGATAGAGAAAATGGCCTGGTCATTAAGGGGGGGGGGGGGGGTAAAACCTTCCAAAGCTGAAGTGCTTAAAGCATGTTGATGGGAAGTGTGTCTGGGCATGGCTATGATTTTGTTATGAAAGCAATGACCTCACAGGCTTTAAAGTGATTGTAAAGTCTCATTTGTTTCGTCTCATTTGTTTCCCTTATACAAATAAACACATTATACTTCCCTCCAATGTACAGAGGTTTTGCACCCGGTTTTGTGGCCCAGGTCCCACGCTCGCTCTCCTGGCCCCTCCCTCCTCTTGAGTGCCCCCACAGCAAGCAGCTTGCTATGGGGGCACCTGACCCGAGTCACAGCTCCCTGTATCCATTCAGACATGGAGCCCCATCTGGCCCCGCCCTCTCTCTCTCTCTCCTGATTGGCTAGCTGACTTTGATTGACAGCAGCAACAGCCAATCCGGAGGGAGAATCCCAGACGGCTGAGACACTCGCGAACATCTCCGGACAGAGAGAGACCTCGGGTAAGTATTAGGGGGGCTGGGGAAGCTGCTGCACGCAGAAAGTTTTTTATCTTCATGCATAGAATGCATGAAGATAAAAAAAAAATCCTTCTGACTTTACAACTCCTTTATATGGTTCAAAACTAGATAGGTTTAGAGACAGGAAGTAATGGTCCATCCTGGATCCGTTTTTGAGCCAAAGAGAAAGAAAAAAAAGAAACCGTAAAAAAAAAATAATAAAAAAAAAATAAAATAAAGAACGAAAGCAATACAGATACACACAAAAAAAAGGAAAAAACACACAAAAAAGGAAAAAAAAAAACTAAAGAAAAATACAAAAAAAAAAAATTGAGTAAGCTACCCTAAACACACCCAAAAAAAGTAGAGTAGATCATTTAATTCCCCAAAATCTGCTCAAACAACTTAATGAGAAAACGGAGAGTTTCTGCATTGGCAGGCATTGGAGTACAAAATAAAAACTTTTTGCCCTTTATAAAGTGAGCTCTACATACAGAAGAAAAGGACACTCAGTAGGAAGCAGTTGGTGAAGGATCCATAGCAGACAGGAAGGGACATAAATTAATGACGCACAATTCTGACCTCCTGCAGGAAGCGGTGCTCCTGATCCTCCAGCCACGGATACGCCGCCACTGAGCGCAGTGCAGAGTTCAGCGACACAAAGTGATTCATCATCACCTGACCAAATGGGTCACATGGTGAAAACTGCTCATATAAGACGAAGCGGGAATGAGGAAATCGTCTTGCTGCCCAGCCAATCACTTCTGTGGATCTGCAGAACAAATGAAGCAAAACGAATCTCATGTGATAGATGCCCTTCCCATTATACAATTATTTCACTCTAGTTTCATCATTACTTGACCTAAATACCATATTATATACAATATTACCCCAACGCAGTGATGGCGAACCTTGGCACTACATTTCCCATGATGCTCAACTACACTGCAGAGTTAATGAGCATCATGGGAAATGTAGTTCCAAAACATCCGGGGTGCCAAGGTTCACCATCACTGGGGGATGCCCTACCTAAGGTATATATTCCTTGCTTGTAAGCAACCTTCCTTGAAACTCGCCTGTTCATACACTATATTCCCAAAAGTATTGGGACTTTACACACGGGAACTTTAATGGCGTCCCAATCTTAGTCCGTAGGGTTCAATATTGAGTTGGCCCACCCTTGGCAGCTATAACAGCTTCAACTCTTCTGGGAAGGCTGTCCACAAGGTTTAGGAGTGTGTCTATGGGAATGTTTGACCATTCTTCCAGAAACACATTTGTGCAGTCAGGCACTGATGTTGGACGAGAAGGCCTGGCTCGCAGTCTCCACTCGAATTCATCCTAAAGGTGTTCTATCGGGTTGAGGTCAGGACTCTGTGCAGGACAGTCAAGTTCCTCCACCCCAAACTCACTCATCCATGTCTTTATGGACCTTGCTTTGTGCACTGGTCCAAATCATTTGGTGGAGGGGGGATTATGATGTGGGGTTATTTTGCAGGAGTTGGGCTTGGCCCCTTAGTTCCAGTGAAGAGAACTCTAAAGGCGTCAGCATACCAAGCCATTTTAGACAATTTCATGCTCCCAACTTTGTGGGAGGAGTTTGGGGATGGCCCCTTCCTGTTCCAACATGACTGCGCACCAGTGCACAAAGCAAGATCCATTAACCACTTGCCGACCGCCGCACGACTATTTACGGCGGCGGTCAGCCCCTCACAGGCAAAGCGACGTAGGTCTACGTCGCTAGCCTGTGAGGGTCTAGGGAGCGAGCGTGCTCCCGCTCGGTCACGGACCCCCCCGCGCGTGTGCCCAGCGGACCCGATGTCTGCTGGTCACTCGGCGATCGTCGGTGGAGAGGGAGAAAGGCAGGCGGCTGATGTAAACAAGCCGCCTGTCAGTCTCCCCTGTGTAGGAATAGTGATCACACGGTTCTGCTATGTAGGACTGTTGATCACTGTTCTTACACATCAAGCCACATCCAATCACAGTTGGAAGCACGCCCCTAGGGACACACATAGCCCCTCCCTCTCAAAAAAGTTAACCCCTTCACTGCCAGTGTCATGTTTACAGTAACAGTGCATATTTTTAGCACTGATTACTGTAGTAATGTCACTGGTACCCCCAAAAGTGTCAAAAATGTCAGTGAAGGGTCCGATCTGTCCGCCGCAACGTCGCAGTCCAGCAAAAAAAAAAAAAAAAATCACAGATCGCCGCCATTACTCGTAAAAAAAAAAAAAAAAAAAAAAAAAAGACAAAAATCTTTCCCTTAGTTAGTAAAACGCAATAACTTTTGCGCAAACCAATCAAAATACGCTTTTTACGATTTTTTTTTTTACCAAACATATGTAGCATAAAACAAATTGGCCGAAAATGTTAAGAAATTTTGATTTTTACATTTTTTTGGGGGAATTTCATATAAAAAAAATGTGAAAAATATTGTTATTGTTGCAAAATTTACGCTCTTTTTTTGTTTATAGCGCAGGATCAAAAATCGCACAGGCGATCAAATACCACCAAAAGAAAGCTCTGTTTGTGGGAAAAAAAGGACGTCAAATTCGTTTAGGTACAGCGTCGCACGACCGCGCAATTGTCCGTTAAAGTCACGCAGTGCCGAATCGCAAAATAGGCCCTGGTCAGGAAGGGGGTAAAATCTTCCGGGGCTTAAGTGGTTAAGATATGGATGAGTGAGCTGGTGCGCATTCAAATAATAATAACATTTCTGCGCTGTGTGTTAGAATTAGGCAGCTAACACTAAAGTGGTTTACCCAACCAACATAAAATAATACAAGAATAAAAACAGTGTAGCACACTAGATAAGTACAAATAAATGTTCATAAAAAGTCCAAGCAATCAGGTGTCCATAGTGAAGATCTTCAATGTGATGATTATCACTTCAAGGTGGAGTAATGTATATCACTCGTGAGTCACCGCCATCACCAAATAAGTTGGACACTCACCAGATGGTGCGCAGTCATGTTAGAACAGGAAGGGGCCATACCCAAACTGTTCCCACAATTTTGGGAGCATGAAATTGTCCAAAATGTCTTGGTATGCTGACGCCTTAAGTGTTCCTTTCACTGGAACTAAGGGGCCGAGCCCAACCCCTGAAAGACAACCCCACACCATAATCCTCCCTCCACCAAATGATTTGGACCAGCGCACAAAGCAAGGTCCATAAAGACATGGATGAGCGAGTTTGGGATGGAGGAACTTGACTGGCCTGCACAGAGTCCTGACCTCAACCCGATAGAACACCTTTGGGATGAATTAGAGTGGAGACTGCAAGCCAGGCCTTCTTGTCCTGACCTCACAAATGCGCTTCTGGAAGAATGGTCAAACATTCCCATAGACACTCCTAAAACCTTGTGGACAGCCTTCCCAGAAGAGTTGAAGCTGTTATAGCTGCAAAGGATGGGCCAATTCATTATTGAACCCTACGGACTAAGACTGGGATGCCATTAAAGTTCATGTGTGTGTAAAGGCAGGCATCCCAATACTTTTGGTAATATAGCGTTTATTTATAGCCGTATCAATCATTGCTTGAGGTGCACTATGATAACTTGAACAGAAATATTGAATGGACGCTACTTTTCATATACTCCGTTTCTTTAACAGTTTATTTTTATATTTTAGTATATACATATCTTGCAATTGTTCAGGATGTTCTTTTATGTTGTACTTAATATTTATACTCAGGGCTTTTTTTCAGCTGGAACTTGGTGGAACTCAATTCCACCACCTTTGGCTCAGGCCCTCTGCTCCCTGCTCATCACTATCACTTATAAACACAGGGTGGTGGTTGACGTCAACTGATGACGAAATGCGTCGGCGGTACCAAACGTAACGTCAACACGCCCCCCTTCTGTGCCGGCTCTGCCTTTCTGCTCTAGCGAGGGCGCGGGACGCCGCGATCCGGTCTACAGCCTTGATACATATACATGCGCTTGCTATCTGGAATATTGTAAGTTACTTTTCAAATAAATCTTGGTATTTTTTTATGGGATTACACTATAGTCTCTGTTTATATCTTTTACACATACTCAATCCTGCCTGGTTGTCTGAGTGAGCCCTGAGGACCATGCTTTGGAGGTGTTCAATGCGATTCTGAGGTTTACCATAACACACACACTTTTGGGGCCACTTCATTAATTTGAATGGGCATATCTTTCTGGTAAGCAGCTTCTACCTTACCATTGTACCGTGGTGTTCCTCACTCACCTTCCCGTTGTTGTCACAAGAGGAGAATTTTATAGGATCTTTTCTGGATCATTTTGCACAATTTATTTGGGACTTTTGTTTTTCACCTTATGGACTTTAATTATATGTAATTCACTTTACATATTGTTTTTTTATTATTCATAATTTTATTATATGTGGCATTCACATGTGATATAAGTTTATGGTTTAGCGCTACACTTAATATTTATACTAATATTGTTCTTTTATGTTGTACTTAATATTTTCCTTGAAAATTAATAAAATTACCCATTCCTTGACCTAAACACAAGAGAGATAGGAGAGATGGCATCTAAAACTATATTTTATTGAGGAATAGTTCCACATTTTTTTCCCCACGCTATAGAGCCGCCTCTCCCATCCTTGACCCATCTTCTGTCCTTTCCTTGCACCTCTCCTACAACAATCCCAACCCTATAGCTCATACTCACCCTAACCCAACAACCCCAACCCTATAGCTCATACTCACCCTAACCCAACAACCTCCAACCCTACAGCTCATATTCACCCTAACCCAACAACCCCAACCCTATAGCTCATACTCACCCTAACCCAACAACCCCCAACCCTACAGCTCATACTCACCCTAACCCAACATCCCCCAACCCTTCAGCTCATTATTCATCCTAAACCAACAACCCTCAACCCTACAGCTCATACTCACCCTAATCCAGGGATCCTCAAACTACGGCCCTCCAGCTGTTGAGGAACTAAACATCCCATGAGGCATCGTAAAACGTAAAACTCTGACATTCACAGACATGACTAGGCATGATGGGAATTGTAGTTCCTGAACAACTGGAGGGCCATAGTTTGAAGACCCCTGCCCTAATCCAACAACCCCAACCCTACAGCTCATACTCACCCTAACCCAACAACCCCCAACCCTTCAGCTCATATTCATCCTAACCCAACAACCCCAACCCTACAGCTCATACTCACCCTAACCCAACAATTCCATCCCTACAGCTCATACTCACCCTAATCCAACAACCCCAGCCCTACAGCTCATACTCACCCTAACCCAACAACCCCAACCCTACAGCTCATACTCACCCTAACCCAACAACCCCAACCCTACAGCTCATACTCACCCTAACCCAACAACCCCAACCCTACAGCTCATACTCACCCTAACCCAACAACCCCAATCCTAAAGTTCATACTCACCATAACCTAACAACCCCAACCCTACAGCTCATACTCACCCTTATCCAATAACTTCAACCCTACAGCTCATACTCACCCTAATCCAACAACCCCAACCCTACAGCTCATACTGTCCATAACCCAATATCCCCAACCCTACAGCTCATACTCACCCTAACCCAACGACCCCAACCCTACAGCTCATTCTCGTCCTAACCCAACAACCCCAACCCTAAAGCTCATACTCACCCTAACCCAACAACCCCAACCCTTTAGCTCATACTTGCCATAACCCAACATTCCCCAACCCTACAGCTCATACTCACCCTAATCTAACAAGCCCAACCCTACAGCTCATACTCGCCCTAATCCAACAACCCCAACCCTACAGCTCATACTCACTCTAATCCAACAACCTTAACCCTACAGCACGTACTCACCCTAATCCAACAACCTCAACCCTACAGCTCATACTCACCCTAATCCAACAACCCCAACCCTACAGCTCATACTCACCCTAATCCAACAACCTCAACCCTACAGCTCATACTCACCCTAATCCAACAACCTCAACCCTACAGCTCATACTCACCCTAATCCAACAACTCCAACCCTACAGCTCATACTCATCCTAATCCAACAACCCCAATTCTACAGCTCATACTCACCCTAATCCAACAAGCCCAACCCTACAGCTCATACTCGCCCTAATCCAACAACCCCAACCCTACAGCTCATACTCACCCTAATCCAACAACCTCAACCCTACAGCTCATACTCACCCTAATCCAACAACTCCAACCCTACAGCTCATACTCATCCTAATCCAACAACCCCAATTCTACAGCTCATACTCACCCTAATCCAACAACCTCAACCCTACAGCTCGTACTCAGCCAAATCCAACAACCTCAACCCTACAGCTCATACTCGCCCTAATCCAACAACCCCAACCCTACAGCTTATACTCACCCTAATCCAACAACCTCAAACCTACAGCTCATACTCACCCTAACCCAACAACCCCAACCCTACAGCTCATACTCATCCTAATCCCAACACCACCAATCCTACAGCTCATACTCACCCTAATCCAACAACCCCAACCCTACAGCTCATTCTCAAACTAACCTAATTGGAACCACTTTAGCTCCAGGCCTTTTTTTCGGCACTTTTTGTTTACATTTATCAATCAGTATGTTTTGCTAGAAAATTTCTTAGAACCCCCAAACATTATATCTATTTTGAAAACAGAGGCCCAAGAGAATAAATTGGTGGGTGTTGCAATTCTTTTATGTCACAGCCATTTTAAACGCATTTTTATTTTATTTTTTTAGGAGGAAAGTACACTTTTTTGAATTTTAATATACTTAAACACAATATAATACCCAATTGTTTGGTGAAATTTGAAAGATGACTTATGCCAAGTAAATGAATACCAAAGATGTCATGCATTAAAATTGTGCACACCCCTGCAACGGCAACAAACAATGTAAATTTTACTATTCATAGGCGACACTTTAAAAGCCTTTAAAGGTTACCACTTTAGATTTACAGAGGAGGTCTGGTGCTAGAATTATTATCCATGATCTGATGTTCAGGATACCTCGTGTGTGGGACAATCGTTGTATGTGTGCGTGCCGGACCGACACATGCGTTCGCCTTTGCTTGCAAGCACTTTAAAATTTTTCTTTTTTAATTATTTTTTTTGGATCACTTTTATTGCTGTCACATTTAAATATCCCGTGTGACAGCAATAGGCATGTGACCAGTGCTCTTTATGGAGAGATCTGGGGTCTATAAGACCCCTGATCCCTCCTCTGCCCTTAAAAGCATTTGATCACGCCAAGGTTGGTGAGATCAAACGCTTTTGATTTTTTAAAATACATTTTTTTTATCACTTTTATTGCTGTCACAAAAATGTAAACATCCCATGTGACAGCAATAGGCATGTGACCAGTACTCATTATGGAGAGATCTGGGGTCTATAAGACCCCTGATCCCTCCTCTGCCCTTAAAAGAATTTGATCACGCCAACGTCGATGAGATCAAACAGTTTTGATTTTTTAAAATACATTTTTTTTTTTATCACTTTTATTGCTGTCACAAGGAATGTAAACATCCCATGTGACAGCAATAGGCATGTGACCAGTACTCTTTATGGAGAGATCTGGGGTCTATAAGACCCCTGATCCCTCTTCTGCCCTTAAAAGCATTTGTTCACACCAAAGTCGGTGAGATTCCACAACTTTTAATTTTTTTAAATACATTTTTTTTTGATCACTTATTGCTGTCACAAGGAATGTAAACATCCCGTGTGACAGCAATAGGCATGTGACCAGTACTCTTTATGGAGAGATCTGGGGTCTATAAGACCCCTGATCCCTCCTCTACCCTTAAAAGCATTTGATCACGCCAACGTCGGTGAGATCAAACGCTTTTGATTTTTTAAAATACATTTTTTTTATCACTTTTATTGCTGTCACAAAAATGTAAATCATCCCATGTGACAGCAATAGGCATGTGACCAGTACTCTTTATGGAGAGATCTGGGGTCTACAAGACCCCTGATCCCTCTTCTGCCCTTAAAAGCATTTGAGAGATCAAACGCTTTTGATTTTTTAAAATACATTTTTTTTTATCACTTTTATTGCTGTGACAAGGAATGTAAACATCCCATGTGACAGCAATAGGCATGTGACCACCAGTACTCATTATGGAGAGATCTGAGGTCTATAAGACCCCTGATCCCTCCTCTGCCCTTAAAAGAATTTGACCATGCCAACGTTGGCGAGATCACACGCTTTTACATTTTTTTTTTATCACTTTTATTGCTGTCACAAGGAATGTAAACATCCCATGAGACAGCAATAGGCATGTGACCAGTACTCATTATGGAGAGATCTGGGGTCTATAAGACCCCTGATCCCTCCTCTGCCCTTAAAAGAATTTGATCACGCCAACGTCGATGAGATCAAACACTTTTGATTTTTAAAATACATTTTTTTTTTTTTTATCACTTTTATTGCTGTCACAAAAATGTAAACATCCCGTGTGACAGCAATAGGCATGCGACCAGTACTCTTTAAGGAGAGAGCTGGGGTCTATAAGACCCCTGATCCCTCCTCTACCCTTAAAGAATTTAATCACGCCAAAGTCGGTAAGATCAAAGGCTTTTGATTATTTTAAATACATTTTTTTTATCCCTTTTATTGCAGTCACAAAAATTTAAACAACCCGTGTGACAGCAATAGGCATGTGACCAGTACTCATTATGGAGAGATCTGGGGTCTATAAGACCCCTGATCCCTGCTCTGCCCTTAAAAGCATTTGATCATGCCAAAGTCGGTGAGATCAAATGCTTCTGATTTTTTAAAATGGCACCTTTTATGTCTGTGGAAACCAGAAGTGATGTTGAGCTGATTGCTTCGGGGGTTTCCTATATCATAGAGGTGATCAAAGAACTTCGGGTCCATGATCGCCTCTATGATCAACCATTTGGAAGTGCCGGCTGGTCAACTGGAACTCCCGGTAGGACGGGAGATCTTGGTAAAGGTGTGGAAGGCGGGACGGGAGATCTTGGTAAAGGTGTGGAAGGCGGGACGGGAGATCTTGGTAAAGGTGTGGAAGGCGGGACGGGAGATCTTGGTAAAGGTGTGGAAGGCGGGACGGGAGATCTTGGTAAAGGTGTGGAAGGCGGGGGGAGGGGGGGTCCCCTCCCGTCTAGTTAGCTTTTACAAGAGATCTGGTCGTAAGGAATACACAGAGCCTAGTGTTTCAGTATCTGCACCTACCTGGTGGGATCCATGTAGCACAGAACTACTTCTGCTAGTACAAGAGTGGGACAATTCCATCTCATCCCAGCACCATCCAGTGCAGAATCCAGGGCAGCAATGTCACCAAGATCCACGCCAAGGAGCTTATAGCCCTCTGAGAGAAGGACAGAACATCCTGGGGGGGTGGAAGAAAGAAAGAGATGCACTAAAGAATGACGACAAGAAGAGGAAGAACCACTGAAACTGGATAAAGAATGAACACAAAAGCGGAGTTGTGATCATTGAAAACCAATCACTTTTCATTTGAAGCAATATCTAAAGAGTAACTCCAGTTTTGTTGAGAAAAAAACATTTCCCTCAGGATAATCAATGTACAGTGCAAGGATTTTAACAAACCTTGCTGCCTTTTGTTATTCTGAAGAAATCCCAGTGGGAACGATTCACTAAGTGAGATTTTACCGCATCCGAGTATGCGGTAAAATAATTGCCCAACGTTCCGAAAAAAAAAAACTTGTGCAATTCACGAAGAAATTCTCCTTAACCACTTGCCGACCAGCCGCTTTACATATACTGGGGCATGTCGACTCTGTCCCACAAAACGACGTACCGGTCCGTCATTAGCGGGGGCGCGCCCACACACCCATTTACCCCAGGGGAAGCCAATTCGTGGGTCCGGAGGCCGCGATTGCCACCGGGCACCCACGATTGCCACCGGGCACCCACGATCGCTCCTCGTGGAAACAGAACGGCGGTCTGCCATTGTAAACACAGCAGACCGCTGTTCTGTCCATTATGAACACAGGGATCCTGTGTTCCTCTTATTTAGGAACACAGGTCTCTGTGTTTATGCAGCAAGCCCATCCCCCCCCCCCACCACTGTCAGAAAGCACCCACTAGGGACACATTTAACCCTTTGATCGCCCCTGGTATTAACCCCTTCCCTGCCAGTGTCAGAAGACCGTTCTCCTCCCTGGAACGATCACAGAGCACATGTGATCCTTCTATATAGGATCACATGTCTCTATGGTCACTTCACACGCCCCCCCACAGTTAGAATCTAGACTCTAGGGGGTGAGCGTGCCCGTCCCCGCTCGTCACCCGGGGAGCCAGTGCGTGTGACCAGCGGCTCCGATGGTCGCCGGCTACTCGCGATCTTCCGCAGCTGAGAGAGAAGGATGGACGGCTGATGTAAACACAGCCGTCTGTCATTCTCCCTGAAGTGATCACAGAGGCCATGTGATCCTTCTATATAGGATCACATGTCTCTATGGTCATTTCACAAGCCGCGCCCCCCCACAGTTAGAATCACTCCCCTAGGTTCACATTTAACCCCTTGATCGTCCCTGGCGTTAACCCCTTCCCTGCCAGTGTCATTATTACAGTAACGGTGCATATTTTCAGCACTGATTACTGTAGTAATGTCACTGGTTCCCCCAAAAGTGTCAAAAATGTCAGTTAGGGGTCCGATCTGTCTGCCGCCGCAATGTCGCAGTCCCGCAAAAAAAAAAAAAAAAAAAAAAAATCGATGATCGCCGCCATTACTAGTAAAAAAAATAAATAGAAATGACAAAAATCTTTCCCGTAGTTTGTAGATGCGATAACTTTTGCGCAAACCAAATAAAAATACATTTATTGGGATTTTTCTTTACCAAAAATATGTAACAGAATACAGAATGGCCTAAAATGATGAGAAAATGTGATTTTTATTTATTTTTTTGGGGGGGGATGTTATATTGCAGAATGTGGAAAATATTGTTTTTTTTTTTTTTTCAGAACTGTCGCTCTTTTTTTGTTTTATAGCGCAAAAAAATAAAAAAAATGCACTGTGATCAAATACCACCAGAAGAAAGCTCTATTTGTGGGGGAAAAAAAAATAAATTATTATTTGGGTACAGCGTCGCACGACCGCGCAATTGTCAGTTAAAGTAACGCAGTGCTGAATCGCCAAAAATGGCCTGGTCATTAAGGGGGCAAAACTTCAGGTACAGAAGTGGTTGATTAATGCATACATTTCCTTTTTTTTCATGTGACTTTAATGTATTTTTGTGTGGTATTTAACAAGTGTTTTTGGTGTTTTCGCTAAATACCGCATACGAGCAATAGTGAATTTACATTATCACATGCGTTAAGTGGTCACGTGACGGTCATAACGCATGCGATAACCTTTAGTGAATTGTGCCCTGTGTGTTTGTCTGTGTCCAGGTCCAGAGTGAATCTAATGGGAGTGGTTTCATAATTAATCAACCACCTGCTGCACTTGCAGGGTGTTAATGAGGAAAGTGACAATGGCATCTCTTTAGATGTGTTCCTATTGGGAGTAACTCTCCAAAAATGACATTTTTGTTGCAGGGGATGCCAGAAATCTGACTTGTATCTTAGTGCAGACTTCTGGGAAAATTGGTGAGCCAATCACACAAGCAGGAAATGATGTTTCTGGGGGTGTGGTCAGTATACATTCTGTGTACAGAACACCTCCAGGCGGCCATATTGCATTGCATTGTGCAGAAAATTACACAGCTGCAGATTGAAAAGGAAAGGTCATCTTTAATGCCATTCAATTACAATATGATTTGTGTCACAATTGTATACACTATATATATATATATACACACACACACACACACACACAGTACAGACCAAATGTTTGGACACACCTTCTCATTCAAAGAGTTTTCTTTATTTTCATGACTATGAAAATTGTAGAGTCACACTTCTAGAGGTAGTCACCTGAAATGGTTTTCTCTTCACAGGTGTGCCCTGTCAGGTTTAATAAGTGTGATTTCTTGCCTTATAAATGGGGTTGGGACCATCAGTTGTGTTGTGCAGAAGTCCGGTGGATACACAGCTGATAGTCCTACTGAATAGACTGTTAGAATTTGTATTATGGCAAGAAAAAAGCAGCTAAGTACAGGAAAACGAGTGGCCATCATTACTTTAAGAAATGAAGGTCGGTCAGTCCGAAAAATTGGGAAAACTTTGAAAGTGTCCCCAAGTGCAGTCACAAAAACCTTTAACCACTTAAGCCCCGGAGGATTTGGCTGCTAAACGACCAGAGGCTATTTTGCGATTCGGCACTGCGTGACTTTAACGGACAATTGCGCGGTCGTGCGACGCTGTACCTAAACGAATTTGGCGTCCTTTTTTTCCCACAAACAGAGCTTTCTTTTGGCGGTATTTGATCACCTGTGCGATTTTTTGATCACGCGCTATAAACAAAAAAAGAGCGTCAATTTTGCAAAAATAGCAATATTTTTCCCTTTTTTTTTATATGAAATTCCCCCAAAAAAAAATGTAAAAATCAAAATTTTTTAATATTTTCGGCCAATTTGTTTTATGCTACCTATGTTTGGTAAAAAAAAAATCGCAAAAAGCGTATTTTGATTGGTTTGCGCAAAAGTTATTGCGTTTACTAACAAAGGGAAAGATTTTTGTCATTTTTGTTGTTTTTTTTTTTAACGCGTAATGGCGGCGATCTGCGATTTTTTTTGCAGTACTGCGACATTGCGGCGGACAGATCGGACCCTTGACTGACATTTTTGACACTTTTGGGGTTACCAGTGACATTTCTACAGTAATCAGTGCTATACATATGCACTGTTACTGTAAAAATACACTGGTAGTGAAGGGGTTAACTTTATTTGAGAGGGAGGGGCTGTGTGTGTCCCTAGGGGCGTGATTCTAACTGTGATTGGCTGTGGCTTCAACTGTATGCAGAGTGATCAATGGATCTACATAGTAGATCCATGTGATCAGCTCTCATACAGAGAGGAGAATGACAGGCAGCTTGTTTACACAAGCTGCCTGACTTTCTCCCTCTCCCCCGCCGATCGCAGAGTGGCCGGCGGCGATCGGGTCCGCCGGTCACACGCGCGGGGGGGGTCCGTGACCACGCGGGAGCGGGAGCGCGCCTCCGGCGGCGCGCGCTCGCTCCCTAAACCCTCACAGGCGAGCGACGTAGACCTACGTCACTTTGCCTGTGAGGGGCTGACCGCCGCCGTAGATAGTCGTGCGGCGGTCGGCAAGTGGTTAAGCGCTACAAAGAAATTGGTTGACATGCGGACCGCCCCAGGAAAGGAAGACCAAGAGTCACCTCTGCTGCGGAGGATAAGTTCATCCGAGTCACCGGCCTCAGAAATCGCAGGTTAACAGCAGCTCAGATTAGAGACCAGGTCAATGGCACACGGAGTTCTAGCAGCAGACACATCTCTAGAACAACTGTTAGGAGGAGACTGTGTGAATCCGGCCTTCATGGTAGAATATCTGCTAGGAAACCACTGCTAAAGAAAGGCAACAAGCAGAAGAGACTTGTTTGGGCTAAAGAACACAAGGAATGGACATTAGACCAGTGGAAATCTGTGCTTTGGTCTGATGAGTCCAAATTTGAGATCTTTGGTTCCAACCACCGTGTCTTTGTGCGACGCAGAAAAGGTGAACGGATGGACTCTACATGCCTGGTTCCCACTGTGAAGCATGGTGGAGGAGGTGTGATGGTGTGGGGGTGCTTTGCTGGTGACACTGTTGGGGATTTATTCAAAATTGAAGGCATACTGAACCAGCATGGCTACCACAGCATCTTGCAGCGGCATGCTATTCCATCCGGTTTGCGTTTAGTTGGACCATCATTTATTTTTCAACAGGACAATGACCCCAAACACACCTCCAGGCTGTGTAAGGGCTATTTGACCAAGAAGGAGAGTGATGGGGTGCTGCGCCAGATGACCTCTGGCCTCCACAGTCACCGGACCTCAACCCAATCCAGATGGTTTGGGGTGAGCTGGGCCGCAGAGTGAAGGCAAAAGGGCCAACAAGTGCTAAGCATCTCTGGGAACTCCTTCAAGACTGTTGGAAGACCATTTTAGGTGACTCCTCTTGAAGCTCATCAAGAGAATGCCAAGAGTGTGCAAAGCAGAAATCAAAGCAAAAGGTGGCTACTTTTGAAGAACCTAGAATATGACATATTTTCAGTTGTTTCACACTTTTTTGTTATATAATTCCACATGTGTTAATTCATAATTTTGATGCCTTCAGTGTGAATCTACAATTTTCATAGTCATGAAAATAAAGAAAACTCTTTGAATGAGAAGGTGTGTCCAAACTTTTGGTCTGTACTGTACATATATATATATATATATACACACAATACACACACACACACATTATATATATATATATATATATATTTTTTTTTTTTTTCTACACAGTGGAGTTACCCTTTAAACAAGAATTTTGGTTGGTCACTAGGCAACAATTCTACTTTTGTTTCTCCAATTTAAATAAATCAGTTGCTAAAGCATTAAGGACCCTTTCACACTGGTGCGACTTGGGACTGCAAAGTCGCATGACAAGTCGTACCCCATAATGTCTAATGAATACCGCTCATATATATGTGACTGCAAGTCGCAGCGACTCCAAAAGTAGCCCCTGCACTACTTTGGTCCGACTTTGATGAGACTTGAGTTCCATAGACCTCAAGATTACACAGGCATTGCTTTAAGTCGCGTCAAAGTCGTGGGACTTTCAGGTCGCACAAGTGTGAAAGGGGCCTAAATGGCACATAGAGACATGACATGATGGATACTGTGCTGACCGGAGCCATCGTAGTCTGCCTTATCGCTAAGCATCCTCTTTAGTTCCTCTGTCCCTGCGATCACCCGACATTTTCTCTTCACCACTGCTGGAAAATCCACTTCCCAGAAACAAGTGCTTCCCCGCGCCTCCAGATTCCCGCACATCCGGAAATACAGCGAGTCAAATCCACATCCCAAAGACAGCACCTGTACAGAGGACAGGAGAGATCACACCATTACCATCCATCAACATCACGCATGTACTGTATACTGTCTGTGTTCCTCTTTATAGAGACCTTTAGGGTAATTACACGTGGTACTCATGTACAAACATCAGATACTACTGGCAGAAAAAAAATAAAAATGTGGGGAAGAGAGAGGAGAGGAAGAGGAGAGCCGGCCGGTTCATCAGAGAGCGGGGATCACCCGCTGTGACAGCTTTGATTTAAATTGCCCGGTGCTCGCACTCACACAAAGTCCCGCCTCTTGGACCGGCTTCTTTGATCGACAGCACACTGGTCCAATGCCGGGACCTGTGACATCTATCAAACGAGCCAATCCAGGAGGCGGGACTTTGTGTGACTGCGAACACCAGGCGATTCAATTCAAAGCTGTCACAGCGGGTGATCCCCGCTCTCTGATGAACCGGCCGGCTCTCCTCTTCCTTTCCTCTCTCTGATCCCCTGCGCTGATAGGCACTGATGAGGCAGCATTAATGGGCACCGGTCAGGCTGCACTTATGGGCACCGGTCAGGCTGCACTGATAGGCACCGGTCAGGCTGCACTGATAGGCACCAGTCAGGCTGCACTGATAGGCACCGGTCAGGCTGCACTGATAGGCACTGGTCAGGCTGCACTGATAGGCACCGGTCAGGCTGCACTGATAGGCACCGGTCAGGCTGCACTGATGGGCACCGGTCAGGCTGCACTGATGGGCACCGGTCAGGCTGCACTGATGGGCAGCGGTCAGGCTGCACTGATGGGCAGTGGTCAGGCTGCATTGATGGGCACCGGTCAGGCTGCACTGATGGGCACCGGTCAGGCTGCACTGATGGGCACCGGTCAGGCTGCACTGATCGGCACTAATTGGGCTGCATTGATGGACACTGATAAAGTTGCTGTTAATATTTATTTTTGTAACCCAATTCTGCATAAAACATTTACCAGTGTCATTTCAGGAGATAATTTATGAGGGCGTGTTTAGGGGGTGGAATTAGGGGCAGGGCAGGGTAGAGGTTGGGTGGGGCAACTGGTGGCGGGTAACCCTGAAGACCTGGCTAGTAGCCTTTGAGCCCTGCCATAGAACACAAGTATACTTCACTATAATTTGTATCAAACTATTATTTGATATGGCAGAAGACTAATATTAATATTAGTATTATTATTCAAGATCTGTTGAAATGAAGAGTCTTGTTGACATCTTTTTTATTTTTTTTTTGTATATTTTAGTTATTTAGGATATTATGTATGTTTTTTTTCCCCTGGTTTACTGTTTTTTGGTTTGTGGGCCTCTATTGGTGATGTAAATGTATAGGCAATCTTACAGTCTCCAGTTTCAGTAAATAAACCCCATTGTGCTTTTGGCAGAGGTTTCCCTCGCAGATCACTCGCCTGTCTGTGCGCACAATCCTTGGTGTCTTGGAGAAACTCCTTGATGCAGTGATTGATGGCCTGCGAGCGGACACAGTACCCCCTGCAGGACAAAAGGGAGACAGCAGATTATAGTGGTTGAATTGAATCAGTTAATCCCAAACTCACGCTCCCCATTCCAACAAGGCCATTTATCTCATTAACCGGACCGCCCACCACATATATACTGCGGCAGGCTGGCCCTCCTTCAGTCGTGCGTGGTCATTCCATAAGCCCCACCCCCATACAGTTAGAATCACTCCCCTAGGCTCACATTTAACCCATTGATCACCCACAATGTTAACCCCTTAGCTGCCAGTGTCATTAGTACATTAACAGTACTAATGTCACTGGTACTCCCAAAAGTGTAAAAAATGGCAGCTAGGGGTCCGATCTGTCCGCCACAATGTCGCGGTTCCGAGAAAAAAAAAAAAAAAAAAAAAAAAAAAAAAAAAAAAAAATCGCAGATCGCCGCCATTACTAGTTAAAAAAAAAAACAATAAAAATGACATAAATCTTTCCCGTAGTTAGCAGTATATTGGACACCAATCACAGTTTAATAATTTTCACTATTTTTTCTGCACCAGTAATTTCTTTAGCACCAGTATTTCTTTATACTATATGGTTTGATTTTTGCATCCTTCTTTATATATTTTTTTATGTATTCTGGTATATGACTGCAAAGTCAAAATAAGCACGAGTTAACCACTTAAGCCCCGGAAGATTTTACCCCCTTCCTGACCAGGGCCTATTTTGCGATTCGGCACTGCGTGACTTTAACGGACAATTGCGCAGTCGTGCGACGCTGTACCTAAACAAATTTGACGTCCTTTTTTTCCCCACAAACAGAGCTTTCTTTTGGTGGTATTTGATCACCTGTGCGATTTTTTGATCATGCGCTATAAACAAAAAAAAGAGCCTCAATTTTGCAAAAATAACAATATTTTTCACATTTTTTTATATGAAAATCCCATAAAAGAAATGTAAAAATCTAAATTTTTTAACATTTTCGGCCAATTTGTTTTATGCTACCTATGTTTGGTAAAAAAATAAAAAAAGATAAATCGCAAAAAGCGTATTTTGATTGGTTTGCGCAAAAGTTATTGCGTTTACTAAGGGAAATGGCGGCGATCTGCGATTTTTTTTGCGGGACTGCAGATCGGACCCTTGACTGACATTTTTGACACTTTTGGGGTTACCAGTGACATTACTAGAGTAATCAGTGCTATACATATGCACTGTTACTGTAAAAATGACACTGGCAGTGAAGGAGTTAACTTTATTGGAGTGGGAGGGGTTAAGTGTGTCCCTAGGGGCGTGATTCTAACTGTGATTGGACATGGCTACTGGTGTAGGAACAGTGATCAACGGTTCTACATAGTAGAACCGTCTGATCTCCATTCTTACACAGGGAAGAATGACAGGCGGCTTTGTTTACATTAGCCACCTGCCTTTCTTCCGGTGTAACGGAAGATCGCGAGTGCACACGCGCGTGCGGGGGGGGGGGGGGTCTGTGACAGCGCGCTCGCTCCCTAGAGCCTCACAGGTTAGCGATGTAGCCCTATGTCGCTTTGCCTGTGAGGGGCTGACCGCCGCAGTAAATAGTCGTGCGGCGGTCGGCAAGCGGTTAACCTGTTTATAGGGTGCACACAAATAGAGCTATAAGCAGTTATAGAGTTCTTTTATTTTAACCACAAGAGCACATTACACATATTTATACTCAGGATCACATATTTTAGCTGTTCAAGGATATGCGCTGTGAGTAATACTTGGTATTACATATTTTCCATTAATCACCCTCAGGGGTTGTCCACAGCAGCAATCCCACTGCCACATTTATTATACCAATTGGCGCGAGTGTTCTTATACATTTACAATTGAAGTATGCATATCCGATCCCTGAGAGTTCATTCCTTGTGGGCAGAACACATTGTATTTTTTTTCAATGAATACAAGGCATTCTTTGATTGGATTAGGAGGCGATTGAGACACCACCTCATCCAATCAGAGAATGGCTTGTATTTGTGAATAGAATACAAGGCATTTTGTGAATGGCAGTGGCGTGAAGCAAGCGACCCTATGTGGTCAGTATGCAGTGAAGCAGCCGCTCAGCACAGGACCCCGAAGATATCATTGATCATTGTAGTAGAGTGACTACTACAGCGATGGTCTGGGTCCCCAGTGGCCCTTCAGGCGTAACATATACAATGTGCCAAGCTGGAGCAATGTGACTATGCAATAAGGATAATACTGGATGTTCAGCTTTAGGATCGCATTCACAAAGGCACACTGTCCGCATCTGGGGCCACGCAGCCACAACAGCGTGCCTTTAAAATTTGGGTGAGCGGCTGTGTCCATGCAGCCGCTGCATCCCCATAACTTACATGGGCTCCCTTCATTCAGAATGTCACGGCTGAGGCCCCACCAACGCATCTACGAGCCTCAGCGTCCATGGGCCTTAAACAAATTCATTTCCTGGTTCGTTTTAGGATTTAACCACTCGCCAACTGGGCACTTCTACCCCCTTCCTGCCCAGCGCAATTCTCACCTTTCAGCGCTGTCGCACTTTAAATGACAATTGCGCAGTCATGCAACACTGTACCCAAACTAAATTTATATATATATATATATTTTTTTTTTTTTAACACAAGGAGAGCTTTCTTTTGGTAGTATTTAATCACCACTGAGGTTTTTATTTTTTACTAAAAAAGAAAAAAAAAAAAAAGACATGGAAAAAAATAAATAAATAAATTTTGAAAACAGGTCATTTTTCTTCTTTACTGATGTGCGCTAATGAGGCTGCACAGATGGGCACTGATGGGGCTGCACAGATGGGGCGGCACAGATGGGCACTGATGGGGCGCCACAAATGGGCACTGATGGGGCGCCACAAATGGGCACTGATGGGGCGCCATTGGTGGGCACTGATGGGGCGCCATTGGTGGGCACTGATAAAGGCAGCAATGGTGGGCACTGATAAAGGCAGCAATGGTGGGCACTGATAAAGGCAGCAATGGTGGGCACTGATGAGGCAGCTTTAATAGGCAACACTGATGGGCACTGATTAGCAGCACTGATTAGCAGGCGGACACTTTTGGGACTGATGTTTCTGTAACAGAAGCCGGTTATCGGCTTTTTCCTTTTCTCAGTGTGAGGAGAAAAAAGCAGATAAACGCCTTGTGTTTACTTCCGTGATCAGCTGTCATTGGCTGACAGCTGATCATGTGGTAAAGGGCCACTGTGATTGGCCCTCTACCCCGATCTGTGATCAGCCGAGTGTGAAGGACTCAACGATCAAAGAGCGCACCAAGATCACAGGAGGACGTCTATGGACACCCTCCCAGCACTGGAAGCCTGCGCTGTAGCTGTCCCAGGTTAAAAAATAGATTTCCTGTCCGCAGTCACGGGTTGCGGGAGGGTGTCGGTGTCTCACCTGTGGATGAGCGGGGATCTTCTGCTGGTCCGACTTACAAAATATTTCTGGAATTCATCGGTGAAGTAGCCCATTGCTGCCGCCGACACTTTACTGACGGTGCTGAAATCATTTGTGTTCTGGACCTGCAAAGGAATAATAATCATCAAACCTTTACGATTACCAAACATAGAGGTCACATGACTTCTCACCAGTCTGCCTGTAAGGCCTTGATCACACGGGCTTCACCCCAATGGGTGGGTACACCAAGCGTTGATCACACGGGCTTCACACACCAAGCGTTGATCACACGGGCTTCACCCCAATGGGTGGGTACACCAAGCATTGATCACACGGGCTTCACCCCAATGGGTGGGTACACCAAGCATTGATCACACGGGCTTCACCCCAATGGGTGGGTACACCAAGCATTGATCACACGGGCTTCACCCCAATCAGTGGGTACACCAAGCATTGATCACATGGGCTTCACCCCAATGGGTGGGTACACCAAGCGTTGATCACATGGGCTTCACCCCAATCTGTGGGTATTTGCATTTAGTAAATCACCCCGTAGTGTTTGTGTGCACTAAAATTAACTTTGCTGTATTTTTTTTTTTTTTAAGCCTACAGCGCCTGATATTCCCAGGCGGTCTCCCATCCAGGTACTAACTAGGCCCGACCCTGCTTAGCCTCCGAGATCAGAGGAGATCGGACGTGTTCAGGGTGATGTGGCCGTAGGCTGTATTATTTTTTAACTGACAATTTGCTCTTCATAAACCATTGCGCAAATATTGTGTGACCTAAAATTGGAACTAATGCCATTTAATTCTCCAGGGGGGGTCTGCTTTCAGAAAACGTATCATGTTTGGGGGGTTCCAAGTAATCTTCAGGCCTAAAAATTTAAATTTTTTTAAATACGTGCAAAAAACCCTGCAAAAATGTCTCTGGCTGCGAAAAGGTTAACCACTTGCGGACCAGCGAGGTACCCATATGTTGGTAAACTTCAAGTGGTTATACCGGTATGATGCCTGTTGGTCGGCTCTCTTGTAAAAGCAATCCTAGCGGCTAGGTTGCCACTGGATTGCTTTTACAAGCAGCAGGAGGGGACGTTATGACCCCCTTCCCCTCGCCCCCACCCACCTTTGCCAACCTTTCTCAGCTTTATCGGGCTCCCCCATGCCAGTGGGTGACCTGAGCTACCAGCTGGCCCTTCCCCTGGCTGATCAGAGAGCTGGCCAAAGCCGGGATGGGCTTTCATCAGCTCTTGGCTATGGTAACCTGGAAGCAATGAGCTGACATCACTTCCGAATGCCAACAGCGCCATGTTCAAAAATCAAAAAGCATTTGAAAACACCAATCTTATGCCTCGTACACACGCAGCGATTATCGGCCGACCGATCGTCCGACTTTTGTCCAGAGTGGTGTTTTGTTGGTTGGAATGTGCCTAGACTGCACACAAATTTTCTCAGCCAACAAAAACCAACTTCAGAAGTGATGTCATGTGATGGTTTACTTTCCGTGTGTTTTTTCTTCTCTGAGCATGCCCAGTCTTGCTCATCAGATTTTTGTCTGCCGAAATCTGTACTGACTGACGGAAAAATCGGCCGTTGTGTTGACGGCCAACAAAAATTTTATAGCCTGCACACCAGATTTTTTTCAGCCGAAAAGTCGGAGTCGGTTGTCGGAAGCATCATACTAACAAGACGAAAATCGGCCGATCGGACGTTGGCCAAAAATTCCCGGCCAATAATCGATGCGTGTGTACGAGGCATTAGTGTGATCAAATGCTGGAGGAGGGATTTGGGGTCTAATAGACTTCCGATCTCTCCATTAAGAGGACCTGTCACATGCCTATTGCTGTCCCAAGGGATTTTTTACATTCTAGCAATAGAATTAAAAAAAAAAATATGAATGCAACATAAAATAAAAATAAACAAAAATTGAAGTGCCATTGACCCCCCTTGCAAAGGCAAAGTCAAACGGACGATCGTCCCACCCATGTAAAGTATCACCTGGAACGTCAGATCATGGGCAGCAATTCTCCCACCAGACCTCCCCTGCGCATCTTAAGTGGTCAGCTGTAAAGACTTTTAAAGCGTTGCCCATGGAAAGTTAATTTTATGTCATTTGCCACTGTTGCAATTTTAAAGCGTGACATGTTTGGTATCTATTTACTCGGCATAACATCTTTTATATTTTACAAAAAAATTGCGTTATGTATTCTGTTTTTTTTTGCAATAAAATGCAAAAAAATGTATTTTTTCCAAAAAAATACAATAAAAAATTGTGTTTGAAAAACAGCCGCGCAAATGCCGTGTGACAGAACATTGCAAAACACCCACCAATTTATTCTCCAGGGCCTATTTAAAAAAAAAAAAAAAAAATTATATATATAATGTTTGGGGGTTCTGAGTAATTTTCTAGCAAAAAATACAGATTGTTACAATTGCTGTGAACAAAAAGTGCCAGAAAAGGCCTGGAATGTTTGCTCGCCCCATAAGGAAACGTAGCCTCCTCGCCCTCCAAATCTTTATACTTACCCTTGACCTTGACACTAAGACCCTGCATCCAGGTTTACATTCCCCCGCTGGGATCTGCACCGGATTTCCAGGTGTGAGCAATTCGGCCCCATAGACTTGTAGGGGGGCTGGACACTAGAGAAGTATTGTGGTCAGTATAGAGAATTAGGAGGTGGGCCGGGTGGCTACATCTGCTTAGGGGAGTAAGAGAAAGGACTTTACCAAAGCTTGCTGTACACACCGATACTCCACAAACTGAAGCCTGTGTGAACAAGACCTAATAATGCCGATAGCGGTTATCACACAGACGGGAAAGTATTCCAACATGGCTTATGTATGATTATTCCAGCTATCCGTGATCTAGTCATTCATTCATGCCCAACATCTCCATCACCCCGCATGCAACCTCCAATCACCCAATCTCTGATATGAAATAAGAGGCAACGTACACACACATGACTCTTCATCCTGGTAGTGTGCCTATTCCACTTCGATCCCTGGGGACAGTGCCAGCCTGCCTGGTCCCTGGAGGTATCACTGTGCCCGCTGTACTTCAATTCCTGGGGTACTGGTAGTGTGCCCAGTCCCTGGAGGTGGTATCACTGTTTCCGCTCTTGGTATAGTGGCAGTGTGCCCGGTCCCTGGAGGTGGTATCACTGTTCCTGCTGCATTCCAATCACTGGGTACAGTGGCAGTGTGCCCGGTCTTTGGAGGTGGTTTCACTGTGCCTGCTTGTACTCTGATTCCTTGGTATAGTGGCAGTGACCCGGTTTATGGAGATAGTATCACTGTTTCCTCTCTTGGTATAGTGTCAGGGTGCTCGGTCCCTGGAGATAGTATCACTGTGTCTGCTGGTACTCGGATTCCTTGGTATAGTGGCAGTGTGTCTGGTCCCTGGAGGTGGTATCACCGTTTCCTCTATGGGTACAGTACCAGTGTGCCCAATTCCTAGATATAGGATGACTGTGCCGCTGCACTCCAATCCCTGGGAATAGTGTCTGTGTGCCCGATCCCTGGAGGTAAGAAAATTGTGCCCACTGAACTCAAATTCAGTCCCTGGAGGTAGGTAGTGTGACTGTGCTCATAGCACTCCCAATCACTAGATATAATGCCAATGTGCTTGGTTCCTGCAGATATTACTGTGCCTGCTGCGCTCCAAACCCCAGGGATAGTAGCAGTGTGTTCGGTCCCTGAAGGTGATATCGCCGTTACCTCTCTTGGTACAGTGCTAGTGTGCGGGTCACCGGAGGTGGTATTACTGTTTCCTCACTGGGTACAGTGCCAGTGTGCCCGGTCCCTGGTATCACCGTTTCCTCTCTGGGTACAGTACCATTGTATCTGGTCCCTGGAGGTGGTATCACGGTTTCTTCTCTGGGTACAGTGCCAGTGTGTCTGGTCCCTGGAGGTGGTATCACTGTTTCTTCTCTTGGTATAGTGGCAGTGTTTCCAGTCCCTGGAGGTGGTATCACAGTTTCCTCTCTGGGTACAGTACCAGTGTGCCCAATTCCTAGATATAGGATGACTGTGCCTGCTGCACTCCAATCCCTGGGAATAGTGTCTGTGTGTCCGGTCCCTGGAGAGAGAAGACAAGACACAGAAGAGTGAAGACACAATCACCATCGAGTCAGACAGACATCTATATCATAATGCTGGCTTTACCACCCAGTGAGAATCTGATCCCAACAAAAGTTCATGCTTTTCAGACTTCACTGTCTACATGATTGTTCCAGGTCAGCGGATCAGTGAGTGATGATGCCAGGATGAGAGCCCTGGAATCTGCACCTTTTTAACAATCCTGTTCTTATTTGTGTAATCAGACACGTTTTAACATATCAGCAGCCCCGGGCTCTGCTCAACAAATAGGTCACCTTCACTGAACTAGAAAGTGGAGTTCTAACATTTTTTATTTTAACCTCCCTGGCGGTATGATTCTTTCCGATTTTAGGTGCTGAAAGCGGTACCATTATTTTGCATGTAATTCTTAAGAATGAGCAGCCCAAACCAACTATTTACATATGATTTTTTTTTACTGTGCGTTCTTCTTTATAACATCTCGGGTATGATAAAGTTTGAAACACAAAATCATAAATTATAATATACCGTATATACTCGAGTATAAGCCAAGGCCCCTACTTTTACCACAAAAAGATGGGAAAAATGATTGACTCGAGTATAAGCCTAGGGTGAGAATGCAGGGCGGCGGGCATGGTACAGGAGAATGCAGGGTGACTGGCATGGTGCAGGAGAATGCAGGGTGACTGGCATGGTGCAGGAGAATGCAGGGTACTGGCATGGTGCAGGAGAATGCAGGGTACTGGCATGGTGCAGGAGAATGCAGGGTGACTGGCATGGTGCAGGATAATGCAGGGTGACTGGCATGGTGCAGGATAATGCAGGGTGACTGGCACGGTACAAGAGGATCCGGGGTTGTGGGCATACTACAGGAGATGCAGTGCTGTGGGCATGGTACAGGTGGACCATGCCCGCAGCACTGCATCCCTTGTAGTATACCCGCAGCCCTGCAGAATGGCAGGTAGTGCAGCAGTTTCCCTTACCTGTTCCAGAGGCGCCTTCATTTTCAAAATGGCGCTGCCCGGCGCCGACACGTCATTGCGCACGCGCCGTCACCGCTCGTATACTTTCGGCTATTCCCGGGCCTCTCCCGAGCGGCGGCGGCGCGTGCGCAATGACATGTATGCGCCGGGCGGCGCCATTTTTAACCACTTTACCACCGGAGGATTTTGCTGTCTTCCGTCCAGGCCACTTTTTGCGATTCGGCGCTGTGCGACTTCAACTGACAATTGCGCGGTCGTGCGACGCCGTACCCAAACGAAATTTACGTCCTTTTTTTCCCACAAACAGAGCTTTCTTTTGGTGGTATTTGATCACCTGTGCGATTTTTACTTTTTGCGCTATAAACAAAAAAAGAGCGTTTATTTTGAAAAAATAACAATATTTTTAACATTTTTTTATATGAAATTCCCCCCAAAAAAGATGTAAAAACCAATTTTTTAAAAAATTTTTGGCCAATTTGTTTTATGCTACATATGTTTGGTAAAAAAAATCACAATAAGCGTATTTTGATTGGTTTGCGCAAAAGTTATTGCGTTTACTAACAAAGGGAAAGATTTCTGTCATTTTTGGTGTTTTTTTTTTTAACGCGTAATGGCGGCGATCTGCGATTTTTTTTGTGGGGCTGCGACATTGCGGCGGACAGATCGGACCCTTGACTGACATTTTTGACACTTTTGGGGTTACCAGTGACATTTCTACAGTAATCAGTGCTATATATATGCACTGTTACTGTAAAAATGACACTGGCAGGGAAGGGGTTAATTTTATTGGAGAGGGAGGGGTTAATGTATGCCTGGTGCTTACTGACGTGTGTGGGGGGAGGTGACTGAGTGAGTCATGGACAGATCGGATGTCCAGCTATGCTGAACAGTCCGATCTGTCAGTCCCTGTCACTATGGAGATCCGCCCGCTGTGTTTACACAAGCGGGCGGATCTCCACACTAGATCCCCGGCGATCGGGGCAGAGCAGCGGCGATCGCCGCTGCTCCTCCCCTGGCCCGACTCCCGCTGTGAATGAAAACAGCGGGAGCGAGCCTCCGGCGGCGCGCAAGCGCCGCCCAGAAGGGGGAGTGTCTGACGACGTTAATACTACGTCGTCAGACGATAACGAGCCACTTTGCCGCAGTACTATTACCGTACTCGGTCGGCAAGTGGTTAATACTCAAGCACGTCGGAGCGGCCGGGAACTTTTTTTTTTTTCTTGACTCGAGTATAAGCCGAGGGGGACGTTTTCAGCACAAAAAAATGTGCTGAAAAACTCGGCTTATACTCGAGTATATACGGTAATAAATGACTATAAATAAGTTTATATATATATACACACACACACACACACACACACATATATATACATAAAAAGTACAGTAAAACTGCAGGAAAGGGCACTGGGGGTGGGGGGGGGGGGGGGCAAACTAATGTGAATTTATTTTATTTTGCATTGTATCAGTGTGTTTGGTGTGTTTCACATTTGAATTTGCCGCCGGTTCCACCCCCCTGAGAACGTCACATCGCAGGAGACAGAAGCCGGGGCACGGAGAAGATTGGGAGGAAGATCCGCCGCCGCACACCGCCGGGACACATCGCTGGATACCGGGGACAAGGTAAGTAATAGGGCTGCAACTAACGATTAATTTGTCTGTCGATTAGTCGACTAATCTAACGATTATTTTTATTTTATTTTGTTTGCTTAATTGAGTGTTTTTTTGATTAGCTAATTAATCCTGTAATTAATACAGACCCCTCAGTAAGCCCCCTCTCAGTACAGACCCCTCAGTAAGCCCCCCTTCCCAGTACAGACCCCTCAGTAAGCCCCCCTTCCCAGTACAGACCCCTCAGTAAGCCCCCTCCCAGTACAGACCCCTCAGTAAGCCCCCCTCTTAGTACAGACCCCTCAGAAAGCCCCCTCCCAGTACAGACCCCTCAGTAAGCCCCCTCCCAGTACAGACCCCTCAGTAAGCCCCCTCCCAGTACAGACCCCTCAGTAAGCCCCCCTCTTAGTACAGACCCCTCAGAAAGCCCCCTCCCAGTACAGACCCCTCAGTAAGCCCCCTCCCAGTACAGACCCCTCAGTAAGCCCCCCTCTTAGTACAGACCCCTCAGAAAGCCCCCTCCCAGTAAAGACCCCTCAGTAAGCCCCCTCCCAGTACAGACCCCCTCAGTAAGCCCCCTCCCACCTAGTACAGACCCCTCAGTAAGCCCCCTCCCACCTAGTACAGACCCCTCAGTAAGCCCCCTCAGTAAGACCCCTCCCAGCACAGACCCCTCAGTAAGCCTCCCTCCCAGTACAGACCCCTCAGTAAGCCCCCTCCCAGTACAGACCCCCTCAGTAAGCGCTCCCACCTAGTACAGACCCCTCAGTAAGCCCCCTCCCAGTACAGACCCCCTCAGTAAGCCCTCCCACCTAGTACAGACCCCTCAGTAAGCCCCCTCCCAGTACAGACCCCTCAGTAAGCCCTCCCACCTAGTACAGACCACTTAGTAAGCCCCCCCTCCCAGTACAGACCCCTCAGTAAGCCCTCCCACCTAGTACAGACCCCTCAGTAAGCCCTCCCACCTAGTACAGACCACTTAGTAAGCCCCCCTCCCAGTACAGACCCCTCAGTAAGCCCAACCCTCCCAGTACAGACCCCTCAGTAAGCCCCCCTCCCAGTACAGACCCCTCAGTAAGCCCCCTCTCAGTACAGACCCCCTCAGTAAGCCCCCTCCCAGTACAGATCCCTCAGTAAGCCCCCTCCCAGTACAGACCCCCTCAGTAAGCCCCCTCCCAGTGCAGACCCCCTCAGTAAGCCCCCTCCCACCTAGTACAGACCCCTCAGTAAGCCCCCTCCCAGTGCAGACCCCCTCAGTAAGCCCCCTCCCACCTAGTACAGACCCCTCAGTAAGCCCCCTCCCAGTACAGACCCCTCAGTAAGTCCCCTCCCAGTACAGACCCCTCAGTAAGCCCCCTCCCAGTACAGACCCCTTAGTAAGCCCCCTCCCAGTACAGACCCCTCAGTAAGCCCTCCCACCTAGTACAGACCCCTCAGTAAGCCCTCCCACCTAGTACAGACCACTTAGTAAGCCCCCCTCCCAGTGTAGACCCCTTAGGCTCACCTGCGATCACATGATGCTGCTGGAGTGGGAGGGATCATCAACGTTGGCGGCAGTCTGCAGCCACAGAGAATCAGCTCAGTTGATGCGCAGGTGCAGCTGCCCCGGGACATCATGCCGCTCACAGCGGCTGATGTAGAAGAGCCGGACACTCTGGACTGGAGCGCAGCGGGGGCCGGGGGCGGGGCAGTGCAGCCTGCAGCGGCCCCAATCAATAGAGCGGCCCGGCCGGCAATGCGAGCAGGGGGCGTGTGACGTGACGCGTCAACGCCTTTCACGCACGTCGACGAATTTTCGTAGTCGACGAGTCGTTGCAGCCCTAGTAAGTAACCCTGCTTTCAGGATCCAGCGATGCTTCTGGCGGTACCCCGAGTGTGGCTTGGGGTTACCGCTTTTGGCTCTGAAGTTTAACCCCGAGCTACACTCGGGAATACCGCTAAGAAAGTTAATGGTGGGTGGTGGGAACCCCTCATAATGGGGGCACAGCAGGTGTACAGACCTGACAATTCAGCAGCACAGGGATGGTGGGAACCCCTCATAATGGGCACAGCAGGTGTACAGACCCAGGAACTCAGCACAAAGGATGGTGGGAACCCTCATAATGGGCACAGCAGGTGTACAGACCCGGGAACTCAGCATAGAGATGGTGGGAACCCCTCATAATGGGCACAGCAGGTGTACAGACCCAGGAACTCAGCACAGGGATGGTGGGAACCCCTCATAATGGGCACAGCAGGTGTACTGACCTGGGAACTCAGCACAGGGATGGATGGAACCCCTCATAATGGGCACAGTAGGTGTACAGACCCAGGAACTAAGCACGGGGATGGTGGGAACCCCTCACAATGGGCACAGCAAGTGTACAGACCCAGGAACTCAGCACAGGGATGGTGGGAACCCCTCATAATGGGCACATCAGGTGTACAGACCCGGGAACTCAGCCCAGGGATGGTGAGAACCCCTCATTATGGGCACAGCAGGTGTACAGACCTGGGAACTCAGCCCAGGGATGGTGAGAACCCCTCATTATGGGCACAGCAGGTGTACAGATCTGGGAACTCAGCCCAGGGATGGTGAGAACCCCTCATTATGGGCACAGCAGGTGTACAGACCAGGGAACTCAGCCCAGGGATGGTGAGAACCCCTCATTATGGGCACCGCAGGTGTACAGACCCGGGAACTCAGCCCAGGGATGGTGAGAACCCCTCATTATGGGCACAGCAGGTGTACAGACCCGGGAACTCAGCCCAGGGATGGTGGGAACCCCTCATAATGGGCACAGCGGGTGTACAGACCCAGGAACTATGCACAGGGATGGTGGGAACCCCTCATAATGGGCACAGCGGGTGTACAGACCCAGGAACTCGGCACAGGGATGGTGGGAACCCCTCATAATAAGACAATGTGGGGGGGGGGGGCAGCCAGAGGAGCTGGAGAAATAGCAAGAAACTCCTACCAGCCTGGTCACATCATATGTAGTGTGTGAACAAGTAGTCAGGAAACACAAGAACTCCTCGGGGCCTTTTTAAACCCTTATAGTCTTCTGTTTCTTGCAAGTGAGCAGAGCCACCTCTCACATAAACCTTCTCAGGGGGTGATCCAGGGAAGGAAGGCCAGGATGCATTTTTGTGCAGCACATTCCAACACACTGCAGCACATATGAACACTTGGCGTTTATCCCGTGTGCTTCCAATTGTGGAGACTTAGTGCGCCTGGGAGGCACAGGTGCGGCATCCAACCCCATCGCCTACAGCCAGGGTGCAGTCTAGGACAGGATGAAATACGTTGTGGCTGGATAGAGATGACCGCTATACTGCGTGGTACTCACATTTAGGACATTCAGGAATGTAGAATCTTTCCCTGAACGTACCATGCAGTAAAGCGGTCAGCCCGGTACAGCCACAGCGCATTCCAGCCTGCCATAGACTTTGATGGGCTGCAGGCAGTGGGGCTGGATGCTGCACATGTGCCTCCGGGGGTGCACTAAAGCACTGGGATATGGTGCATATGGACCCAGCGCCTAGCTGCATGTGCACAAAGAAATGCATACCGTAGCATTTTAACCACTTAAGCCCCGGAAGATTTTACCCCCTTCCTGACCAGGGCCTATTTTGCGACTCGGCACTGCGTGACTTTAACGGACAATTGCGCGGTCGTGCGACGCTGTACCTAAACGAATTTGACGTCCTTTTTTTCCCACAAACAGAGCTTTCTTTTGGTGGTATTTGATCACCTGTGCGATTTTTTGATCATGCGCTATAAACAAAAAAAAAAAAAAGAGCGTCAATTTTGCAAAAATAACTATTTTTCATATTTTTATGAATGAAATTCCCCAAATAAATTTAAAAATCAAATTTTTTAACATTTTAGGCCAATTTGTATGGTAAAAAAAAAAAAATCACAAAAAGCGTATTTTGATTGGTTTGCGCAAAAGTTATCGCGTTTACTAACAAAGGGAAAGATTTTTGTCATTTTTGGTGTTTTTTTTATTAACGAGTAATGGCGGCGATCTGCGATTTTTTTTTTGCGGGACTGCGAGATTGCGGCGGACAGATCGGACCCTTGACTGACATTTTTGACACTTTTGGGGTTACCAGTGACATTACTGCAGTAATCAGTGCTATACATATGCACTGTTACTGTAATGATGACACTGGCAGTGAAGGGGTTAACTTTATTTGAGAAGGAGGGGTTAAAACGGAGTTCCACCTGAAAATGAAAGTTCGTTCCATCTTCATGCCCGGGGTCACCTGAAAAACAAATGGATAATCGCAATTTTTTTTTTTTTCTTACCTTGTTTAGAAGAAAATATACTTACCTTACTTCCTCTTCCTCCCCTCGGCGGCCACGGCGAGTCGTCACTTCCTGGCTTTGCAATGATTCCTGGGAGCTGAACGTCACCGCTCCCAGGAATCAATGCGCCTGCACCGGCCCCGACGTCAGTTCCGGTGCTGACGCCGTCATACCTTGCTAAACAGCTTCTGGGCATGCCCAGAAGCTGTGCAGGGGTGACGCTGCGGAACCGGAAGTGACGACGGGGCCGGCGCAGTGCATCGTGGGACCGAAGAGGACGCAGAAGAGGATCACGCTGGCTTCAAGCTGCCCACACCTAAGATGGCAGCGCTGGCCAATACTTTTTCAAGGTTTGTATTTCTTCGTGCAGGTAAGTGCGACCTGGGACAGATCAGAGGGTAGCCATTGTGGAATGTACTAGCCCTGACTGTCCTGGGGGTATTTTTATGTATTTTTTTTTTGGTTTTTAGGTGGAACTCCGCTTTAACCCGTTGCCGACCGCCGCAAGTACATATACTGCGGCGGTCAGCCCCGGCCAGGCAAAGTGACGTATATATACGTCACCAGCCTGTCACTAGCTTGTGAGCCAATAGCGGGCGAGCGCGCGCCCGCTGAGGAGCGCGCCTACCCGGCTCGTTCCCAGAAAAGTCAGTGCGTGTGACCAGCGGACCCGATGTCCACCGGTCACTCAGCGATCGTTCGCCGGGAAGGGAGAAAGGCAGGCGGCTAAGGTAAACAAGCCGCCTGTCATTCTCCCCTGTGTAAAGATGGAGATCAGACGGTTCTACTATGTAGGACCATTGATCTCCGTTTTTACACTAGTAGCCATGTCCAATCACAGTTAGAATCACGCCCCTAGGACACGCTTAACCCCTCCCTCTCCAATACAGTTAACCCCTTCCCTGCCAGTGTAATTTTTACAGTAACAGTGCATATATATAGCACTGATTACTGCAGTAATGTCACTGGTACCCCCAAAAGTGTCAAAAATGTCAGTCAAGGGTCCGATCTGTCCGCCGCAATGTCGCAAAAAAAAAAAAAAAAAAAAATCGCAGATCGCCGCCATTACGCGTTAAAAGAAAAAACACCAAAAATGACAAAAATCTTTCCCTTAGTTAGTAAACGCGATAACTTTTGCGCAAACCAATCAAAATTCGCTTATTGCAATTTTTTTTTATTACCAAACATATGTAGCAGAAAACAAATTGGCCTAAAATGTTAAAAAATTTTGATTTTTACATTTTTTTTGGGGAATTTCATATAAAAAAATGTGAAAAATATTGTTATTTTTGCAAAATTGACGCTATTTTTTTTGTTTATAGCGCATGATCAAAAAAAAAAAAAATCGCACAGGTGATCAAATACCACCAAAAGAAAGCTCTGTTTGTGGAAAAAAAAAAAAAAGACGTCAAATTTGTTTAGATACAGCGTCGCACGACTGCGCAATTGTCCGTTAAGTCACACAGTAAAAAAAAAAAAAAAAAAAAAAAAAAATCGCAAAAAAACCTCTGGTCAGGAAGGGGGTAAAATCTTCCGGGGCTTAAGTGGCTAAGTGTGTCCCTAGGGGAGTGGTTCTTACTGCGATTGGATGTGGCTTGTGGTGTAAGAACAGAGATATACGATTCTGCATAGCAGGACCGTATGATCTCAATTCTTACACAGGGGAGACTGACAGGCGGTTGTGTTTACATTAGCCGCCTGCCTTTCTCCCACTCTAACAGACAATCGCGAGTGACCGGTGGACATCGGGTCCGCTGGGCACACACGCAGGGGGGGGGGGGGTCCATGAACGAGCGGGGACGCGTCTCCAACGGCACGCGCTCGCTCCCTAGAGCCTCACAGGCTAGTGACGTAGTCCTACGTCGCTTTGTCTGAGGGGCTGACTGCCGATGTAAATATACTGTGGGCGGTCGGCAAGTGGTTAAAGGCGTGCGTTCACATGGCACATTATGCACACATTCACTCGTGCTGTGAACAAGGCCTAAAAAATAAAAGCAAAATGACAGGCATTCGAAGAAGAAGAATCAGACATGGATAGTGAGGTCAGCAGCAATATTGGGATTTTTGACTGTAAAACCCATTTCTCTGATGTTCATTGACGGACACAGCTCCTGATTCTTCTTAACCATTGGGTTATACTGCCCCCTACAGGAGTAGGAAACTAGGCAGGAAAAAGCTTTACTACACCTATGGAGCTGTCCCAGGGGGTATAATCCCTCTCTCTGCTATAGGCACTCAGTTTTGTTACAAGCAGTGTCAGAAGAAAACAGAGGGGTGGGTGCTGTGTCCGTCAATGAACATCAGAGAAATGGATTTTATGGTAAGTCAAAAATCCAATTTTCTCTTTCGTACATTGACAGACAACTACAAGTCTCAGCAACCACCCCCTCCACAGCCAGAGGTATGATGGTGCATGCTGAGACTTGTAGTCCCCCACAGCCTCATGTCAGGGAGAAGGCTGGGAGCATGACAACCCAGCAGGATCCACACCCAAACATACTCCATGCAGCCCCAATCCCTAATATCACCGCAATCATGTATCTCTTATTGTAACTTTCCTGTTATTCTCACCTTTACTATCACATCCCCCCTATTAGATTGTAAGCTCTTATGGGCAAGGCCCTCCAAATCCTCTTATAATGAATTATATTGCAAACATCCCCCCTATTAGATTGTAAGCTCTTATGGGCAAAGCCCTCCAAATCCTCTTATAATGAATTATATTGCAATCATACTATTTATATTGCAGACATCCCCCCTATTAGACTGTAAGCTCTTATGGGCAAGGCCCTCCAAATCCTCTTATAATGAATTATATTGCAAACATCCCCCCTATTAGATTGTAAGCTCTTATGGGCAAGGCCCTCCAAATCCTCTTATAATGAATTATATTGCAATCATACTATTTATATTTATATTGCAAAGCTGTTGGGTGTTTTATATATATATATATATATATATATATATATATATATATATATATATATATATATATATATATATATATAATAAATAATCATCATATCAGACACATGGTGCAACTTACCGCTCACCCCCAATCTCCCTCCTCCCGGCAACTCTATACAGTGATATGTGGTTCCTGGTGAAGAAACGTTCCTGCAGCCAGACACATAGGAAATGGCGACATCTAGCGGGGGAGATTTAGATTGCAGTTTATCTTTATTGTGATTGTACTAAGTTGGAACCATAGAAGTTAATCACTCAGTGCACAATATAATGTCACAGCTTTACAAAATGATAAAAGAAAAAAAAAAAAATGAAAATGACAGTAAGTGGTAATTACCAAACAGTCAGTAAGTGTTTTTTTTTTATTTTTTTTTTTGCTAAACAAGCAAAAAAAGACCAAAAATTGTTAAAAGAAAAAAAATAATTAAACATTTTTTTCTTAGTTTATGTTATAAAATGTGACAAATAAGTAATTTACTGATGGGCATTGATGAGGCTGCACTGATATACAGCACTGATTTGCGGCACTGATAGCTGGCACTGATGGGCATTGATGAGGTGGCACTGATATGCAGCACTGATAGCTGGCACTGATGGGCATTGATGAGGTGGCACTGATGTGCGGCACTGATAGCTGGCACTGATGGGCATTGATGAGGCTGCACTGATATACAGCACTGATAGCTGTCATTGATGGGCATTGATGAGGCTGCACTGATATACAGGACTGATATGCAGCACTGATGGGCATTGACGAGGCTTCATTGATGGGCACTATTGAGGTGGCACTGATATACAGGACTGATATGCGGCACTGATAGCTGGCATTGATGGGCACTGATGAGGTGGCACTGATGTACAGGACTGATGTGCGGCACTGATAGCTGGCACTGATGGGCATTGATGAGGCTGCACTGACGAGGTGGCACTGATATACAGGACTGATATGCGCCACTGATAGCTGGCACTGATGGGCATTGATGAGGCTGCACTGATGAGGTGGCACTGATATACAGGACTGATATGCGGCACTGATAGCTGGCATTGATGGGCACTGATGAGGCTGCACTGATGAGGTGGCACTGATGTACAGGACTGATGTGCGGCACTGATAGCTGGCACTGATGGGCATTGATGAGGCTGCACTGACGAGGTGGCACTGATATACAGGACTGATATGCGCCACTGATAGCTGGCACTGATGGGCATTGATGAGGCTGCACTGATAAGGTGGCACTGATATACAGGACTGATATGTGGCACTGATAGCTGGCATTGATGGGCATTGATGAGGCTGCACTGATGAGGTGGCACTGATATACAGGACTGATGTGCGGCACTGATAGCTGGCATTGATAAGCATTGATGAGGTGGCACTGATATACAGCAGTGATAGCTGGCACCGATGGGCATTGATGAGGCTGCACCAATGGGCACTATTGAGGTGGCACTGATGAGGCTGCACTTATGGGCACTATTGAGGAGGCAGTGATATACAGCACTGATAGCTAGCAGTGATGGGCACTGATGGGCCTGCACTGATATAAAGTACTGATATGTGGCACTGATAGCTGGCATTGATGAGGTGGCACTGTTATACATCACTGGTATGCAGCACTGATAGCTGGCACTGAGCACATGCACTCAACTTCTTTGGTCGACCATGGTGAGGCCTGTTCTGAGTGGAACCTGTCCTGTTAAACCGCTGTATGGTCTTGGCCACTTTGCTGCAGCTCAGTTTCAGGGTCTTGGCAATCTTCTTATAGCCTAGGCCATCTTTATGTAGAGCAACAATTCTTTTTTTTTTAGATCCTCACTCAGAATGTAATGGCAATACAATTTTTGTAAAGAATATAAAATTCTCCAGCTGATGACAGCAGAATATAATGTAAAATCAGTACAATTATTCCTAATATTATAAAGAAGTTTCTAGCAGATGACAACATAGTATAATGAATATAAAGTCTGTACAGTTAATGTACATTATATACATTGTCCAGAAGAAAGCAGCAAAGTGCAATGAGTGTAATGTGTATTGTCATTCCGTCATATACAGGGAAAGATGGCTGAAGAAAAGTATGAAGCTGACCGGTAAGTATTTCCAATGAAGGAGTTAGTGCTTCTCACAACAAATATAGGGCAGAACTTTTGAAACTCTCTTCATATGAATTTAACAAGACTTTCAAATATGAGTCTGTTAACACATTTGATTTGCTGAGATTTATACAATTTAAAGATTGTCCAGTGACCCATAACAACCAATCAGAACTCATTGCTTAGCAGGCATGACTCTGATAAAATATAATTAGGAGTGGAAGCCTTTTATCAGATTTCACCCAGATCCTTCCCTGGCCATGTAACACAGGAGGACTATCTCAGTTGTCAGAGAGAAGAAGCACGATAAAATACAAATAGAAGATGCTCTCCTCACAGTACATTGAACAAATGGTGGGTGCTTGAAGTGATTGCTATGGATGGTGAGCTGTGGATGAGAGCAGAGATGGTGACCTATGGAAGGGGAGGTGAGCTGTGGACGGGGGGGAAAGGGTGAGCTGTGGAGGAGAGTAGAGAGGGTGACCTGTGGATGGGGGGGTGAGCTGTGGACAGGGGAGTGAGCTGTGGACAGGGGGGTGAGCTGTGGACAGGGGGGTGAGCTGTGGACAGGGGGGAGAGGGTGAGCTGTGCATGGGGGGGGGGTGAGCTGTGGAGGAGAGTAGAGAGGGTGATCTGTGGACGGGGGGGGGGGTGAGCTGTGGACAGGGGAGTGAGCTGTGGACAGGGGGGAGAGGGTGAGCTGTGGACAAGAGTAGAGAAGGTGACCTGTGGACTGGGTAGTAAGCTGTGGACTGGGGAGTGAGCTGTGGACAGGGGAGTGAGCTGTGGACAGGGGGGAGAGGGTGAGCTGTGGACAAGAGTAGAGAAGGTGACCTGTGGACTGGGTAGTAAGCTGTGGACTGGGGAGTGAGCTGTGGACAGGGGAGTGAGCTGTGGACAGGGGGGAGAGGGTGAGCTGTGGACAAGAGTAGAGAAGGTGACCTGTGGACTGGGGAGTGAGCTGTGGACAGGGGAGTGAGCTGTGGACAGGGGGGAGAGGGTGAGCTGTGGACAAGTGTAGAGAAGGTGACCTGTGGACTGGGGAGTGAGCTGTGGACAGAGGAGTGAGCTGTGGACAGGGGGGAGAGGGTGAGCTGTGGACAAGAGTAGAGAAGGTGACCTGTGGACTGGGGAGTGAGCTGTGGACAGGGGGGAGAGGGTGAGCTGTGGAGGAGAGTAGAGAGGGTGACCTGTGGACAGGGGAGTGAGCTGTGGATGGGGGGGAGAGAAGGTGGGCTGTGGACAAGAGCAGAGAAGGTGACCTGTGGACAGGGGAGTAAGCTGTGGACAGGGGAGTGAGCTGTGGATGGGGGGGAGAGAAGGTGGGCTGTGGACAAGAGTAGAGAAGGTGACCAGTGGACAGGGGAGTAAGCTGTGGACAGGGGAGTGAGCTGTGGACAGGGGGGAGAGGGTGAGCTGTGGACAAGAGTAGAGAAGGTGACCTGTGGACTGGGGAGTGAGCTGTGGACAGGGGAGTGAGCTGTGGACAGGGGAGTGAGCTGTGGACAGGGGGGAGAGGGTGAGCTGTGGACAAGAGTAGAGAAGGTGACCTTTGGACAGGGGAGTGAGCTGTGGACATGGGGGAGAGGGTGAGCTGTGGACAAGAGTAGAGAAAGTGACCTGTGGACAGGGGAGTGAGCTGTGGACAGGGGAGTGAGCTGTGGACAGGGGGGAGAGGGTGAGCTGTGGAGGAGAGTAGAGAGGGTGACCTGTGGACTGGGGAGTGAGCTGTGGACAGGGGAGTGAGCTGTGGACAGGGGGGAGAGGGTGAGCTGTGGACAAGAGTAGAGAAGGTGACCTGTGGACAGGGGAGTGAGCTGTGGACAGGGGGGAGAGGGTGAGCTGTGGAGGAGAGTAGAGAGGGTGACCTGTGGACTGGGGAGTGAGCTGTGGACAGGGGGGAGAGGGTGAGCTGTGGAGGAGAGTAGAGAGGGTGACCTGTGGACTGGGGAGTGAGCTGTGGACAGGGGGGAGAGGGTGAGCTGTGGAGGAGAGTAGAGAAGGTGACCTGTGGACTGGGGAGTGAGCTGTGGACAGGGGGGAGAGGGTGAGCTGTGGACAAGAGTAGAGAAGGTGACCTGTGGACAGGGGGGAGAGGGTGAGCTGTGGAGGAGAGTAGAGAGGGTGACCTGTGGACAGGGGATTCGCTGTGAACAGGGGGAGAGAAGGTGGGCTGTGGATGGGGGAAGGTGAGCTGTAGAGGGGAGGGGAGGGGAGGTGAGCTGTGGACTAAAGTAGAGAAGGTGCCAATAAGTGCCCATCAGTAATACCTGTCAGTGCCCATCACAGGTGCCAATCAGTGCCCATCAGTATTGCCTGTGAGTGCACATCACAGATGCCAATCTGTGCCCATCAGTAATGCCTGTAAGTGCCTCCTCAACAGTGCTACCTATCAGTGCCATTTATTAGTGCCACCCACTCCCAGGGATTCATCACTATCCTATGAATGATACCTTCTAGGGCAGTGATGGTGAACCTTGGCACCCCAGATGTTTTGGAAGTACATTTCCCATGACGCTCAACTACACTGCAAAGTGCACAAGTATCATAGGAAATGTACTTCCAAAACATCTGGGGTGCCAAGGTTCGCCATCACTGTTCTAGGACAACAATTGATTGTGAACTCCACGGATTATATCAAGCGCTATGGACCCATTTGCTATATGGTACTTTGGTACACATCCTCCGGTGAGCTTATTCCTATATTCACGCGTTGGTGTGGGATTCCCTACCTGGTTTGATTACCTGTACCAGTTTTGGATGGTTCCACTTATATGCTTCACTTCTCAACACTTGGGACTTATTATTATGTTTTCACCTTTAAATTTATTTTTATTTTTCTTCACTTTTGTCATTTTTTGGTACACTGTCATTGCTTTGTATCAGTTACTATCTAGCGCTGCACTTTATATTAGCATAAAAGAGCCATCAGTAGAAAGAACTCCCCCTTCCACAGGGATCAGATATTGTCTTTATTCTAAAAAAATCTCAGAATCAACACATGGAAGGCCGGGTTATCCCCGCTCCGACATGGAAGTCAGACGACTTTGCCGTACGACTTCATGTCCGACTTCCAGCGCTGATAGTCGGCTGCTCCCCACCCCTCCACAGGGGGGCAGAGCAGAAAGCTGTCAGAACTGAGTGATCAGCAGTGTTTGATCGCTTGGTTCTCAGTGTAGAGGGGGAAAAATAAAAGAATCCCACACTTCTCTTTTAATGCATAGAAACCATTAACTACTTTAAGTCCACCCTAGAGCAGTTTTAGTCCCGGTTCACACTTGTGCGATGCGGGAAGCCTGCGAATATGCAGCGTGTTCCCGCATCGCGTTCCCGCATTGCATCTGCACATCTGGCAGTTCACACTGCCATATGCGATACGCAGGGGGAGTCAATTAAATGTTAACGACACCTGCAGTTTGATCGCATATCGCAGTGCGAACTGTCAGATCTGAGAGTTCGCACAGGATCGGATCACACAAGTGCGATCCGATCCTGATGCGGCTGAAAAAAAGGGTCATGTGCGAGTTTGGTGCGGATACAGTGCGAATTTAGCCATACAAAGTGTATGGCTGAATTCGCATCCGCACATCCGATCGCATGTAATGAAGGAGCAGTGCGCTCCGAATTACATGCAATCGCCGCACTCGCAATAGTGTGAACCGGCCCTTACTGCTACAGGGCGGCACCTGTGTGCCACGCACTTCTCTTCCCATAGTAAAAGCATCTCACAAAGTTGAAGGGTTAATGGTGTTTTATGCTGTATATTCTTCTCTATTCTTCCTGCAATTATGCCTGATTTATAGTCATAACATCTTGTTTGTTAGGCTATGTCTGACTCTGCAGAAATAGTTGCCCATAAGAACATGTTGATAGATAAATTTGTTATGGGAACAGTTTAACCACTTGTCTACCGGGCACTTAAACCCCCCTCCTGCCCAGGCCAATTTTCAGCTTTCAGCGCTGTCGCACTTTGAATGACAAATGCAACACTGTACCCATATGACATTTTTATCATTTTTTTCAAACAAATAGAGCTTTCTTTTGGTGGTATTTAATCACTACTGGGTTTTTATTTTTTGCTGAATAAACAAAAAAGGCCGAAAATTTTGAAAAAAAAAAAAAGTTCTTATAGTTTGTTATAAAATTTTGCAAACAGGTAATTTTCTCCTTCATTGATGTGCGCTGATGAGACGGCACTGATGGGCCCTGATAGGCACTGGTAGGCTGCACTGTTAGGCACTGAGAGGCTGCACTGATGGGCACTGATAGGTGACACTGATGGGCACTGATAAGGCAGCACTGATAAGGTGGAACTTATAAGGCAGCACTGATGGGTGGCACTGATGGGCAGCACTGATGGGCGGCACTAAAGGGCACTGGTAGATGGCACTGAAGGGCACTAATAGGCGGCACTGATTGGCACTAATAGGTGGCACTGATGGGCAATGATAAGACACTGGTAGGAGGCACATGATGGGGCACTGATAGGTGGCACTGGTGAGCACTGATGGGTGACACTGGTAGGTGGCGCTGGTGGGCACTGGTCGATGGCACTGGTAGGTGGAGCTGGTGGGCACTGGTGGGTGACATTGGTGGGCACTAGTAGGTGGCACTGGGGGCACAAATAATACCTCTCCTTTTTGGCAATTCAGGTCCGTGCTGTAGCCTTCATTCGGCTATAGCGCGGACGTCAAGTAGTTAAAATTGTGTAGTATGCCAAAAAGTATCACATACCTCCCAACTTTTTGAGATGGGAACGAAGGGCACCTATTAGCAAAACTACATGGGCATAGGACACACACCCTGTTACGCCCCTTTAACCAGTTCTGGACCGGAAGAATTTGCCCCCTTAAAGTGGTTGTAAACCCACTTTGATGACTTTTACCTATAGGTAAGCCTATAATAAGGCTTACCTATAGGTGCTATAAATATCTCCTAAACTTGCAGTGTTTAGGAGATATTGACATTGCATAGAGCTTTCTTTTGGTGGTATTTGATCACCTGTGTGATTTTTATTTTTTGCGCTATAAACAAATAAAAAGCGACAATTCTGGAAAAAAAAAACTATATATTTCACTTTCTGCTTTAAAACATTCCCAAAAAAAAAATTAAAAATCTAAATTTTTTCATCCTTTCAGGCCAATTTATTTTCTGCTACATATTTTTGGTAAAAAAAAATCCCAATAAGCGTATTTTGATTGGTTTGCGCAAAAGTTATCGCGTCTACAAACTAGGGGAAAGATTTATGTCATTTCTATTTATTTTACTAATAATGGCGGTGATCTGCAATTTTTGCGGCGGACAGATCGGAACCCTAACTGACATTTTTGACACTTTTTGAGGGGACCAGTGACATTACTACAGTAATCAGTGCTATAAATATGTGCTGTTACTGTAATAATGACACTGGCAGGGAAGGGGTTAACATTGTGGGTGATCAAGGGGTTAAATGTGAGCCTAGGGGAGTGATTCTAACTGTGGGGGGGCGTGACTTGTGAAATGACCATAGAGACATGTGATCCTATATAGAAGGATCACAGGCGCTCTGTGATCATTCCAGGGAGAAGAACGGTCAGATGTGTTTACAACAGCCGACCGTTCTTCTCTCTCAGCGGGGAATGATCGCGGGTGTTAGGCGGCAATCAGAGCCGCCTGCCCCATGCATCGGCTTCCCCTAGCTGCAGGCTACGTCAGTTTGCGCAGGGGCCTCCCTGCCACAGTAAAAAGGCGGCCGTTCGTCCGGAAGAGGTTAAAGAGGGGAGGGGGGGGAAGCATTTTACTCTTGGACCCAGGCAGCACAATGTCTTGGGCCAGCCCTGGCCGGTACCAATAGCTTTTGTTATCTCCTCCCAGCCTCGGGCCCAGAATTCCAGCTTTAATTTCATTGGCTGCTGTGGGGAGAATGTTCATATATTAACCAGAAATAAATCACACCCGATTGGCATCTTACACGCAGTCCCATTGTACCGTATGTGGGACTTCTGCTGGTGGCCAGATTAAGAGTCTTTCCCATTTTTAAGACCTAATCAAACAAGACGTGTTTTTTTATTCATTTAATAAAGAAGATACAGAATTGTTTTTATATACACAGATATAAAATTAAAAAACAAATTTGAGTTTAGTGCTTCCGGCCATATACAAAATATGAACAGGATTTCCGTTGTGCGATCATTTCATACAATGTGGGACGGAATGGCTTTGGTTCAGTGATCCATGTGCATTTGGCGTTTAGGTCGATGATTTGAGTCTGAAATTGCTTGCCGGTATTCAGAAGATATTCAGGAGATAACGCAACCTCCTTTCCGCTTCACCCCCGTCATGGAGAGGATGAATCCCAGCCGACTTTCATTGTATGGAGGGTAACGCACCTCATTGAGTTTCTCACGACCATCGCTGCGCAGAAGGCACGCCCGCTTATGAGAAAAGGTGTCGAAGGTATATTTGCCGTGATACATGCCCATCCCGCTGTGTCCTGCAAGATAAAAGACAGATGATGTACTATGGCGATACAGAAAACACTACACAGAATAAGGAAAAATGATGGAACGTAGCTTCTCAACTGACTGTATCCACAGGTGTGGTCATAAATGGGAATTTTCAGACCCTTTGGGCTCAGGAAATAATTTCCCCCCATGGTGAAACTGACCACGGTTGCCTCAAAGAGATTTGTTTTGTCGTCTCTGGACCAAAACTCATGGAGATATGGAAAATGCCAAGCTTGAAAGACAAGGCATTCCTCACCTGGGTCATCTTCATAACTGTGTTCTATGATGGTGTTATTTGGTGTAATAACGTGATCAAGTTAGTCATTGGTGCAGTGGCGGCTGGTGCATGATAATTTGGGAGGGGCTTCAAATCCACCCCCCCAGCGGGACGGACCGCGGCTGCCTCAAAGAGATTTGTTTTGTCGTCTCTGGACCAAAACTCATGGAGATATGGGGATTACCAAACTTGAAGGGCAAGGCATTCTTCACCTGGGTCATCTTCATAACTGTGTTCAACGGTGGTGTTATTTGGTGTGATAACGTGATTAAGTTAGTCATTTGTTTAGTGGCGGCTGGTGCATGATAATTTGGGGGGGGGGGGGAGGGGCGGCAAATCCACCACCTTCCCCCCCTAGCGTGATGGATGGCTGGCCGGCAGGCAAATCCACCCCCACTCCCCCAGCCGGACGGACCACCGGCCAGACAGCCAGCATTCTTACCTCCTTTGGCCGTGCGTCTCCTCCCTCTTCCTGGCCAATGGCCAGTAAAATCGTTTCTCTTTTCAGCCAATCAGGAAAGGGTTTTCACGACCCACTTCCTGATTGGCTGGGAGGAGAATCAGTGTGATATTAGTGAATATTCATTTGCTATTGTCATACAACTGGGTGGGCTCAGGGCGCAGTGCTCTGCGCCCCGAGCCCACCCTTTTTTGAAGCCTATTAGAGCCTCTGGCTCTAATCAGGTGCTTAAAAAAAAAAAAAAACCTGACCAATGGATACATAGGCTTTGATACAGTCCTGGTGATTGGCAGAGACAGACTGTCTCGGTGCATTCTGGGATACTGTATAAAAGCCAGGAGCACATGTGTGTAATGTTCTGGTACCTTTGGTACCCTATTTCCTCTTTTCCTGAGTGTATGCGCCCCACCATTCTCCTTTGGTAAGGTGTGCATACACCTTTAAGACTGATGCTGTCATCACTGAGCGCCGCTGGAGCGGCTATTTCAACCTCCGGCGGTCTCACTCACATTGTTCGTTCAATGTGCCTTGATGCTAACCTGCCTTGAAGCTCTCATGCTTGCAAGCATACCTCGCTGTTGGAACCACGCTGCGCTGATCCCTGTATCCCGCTACCGGATCATCCGCTCTTGCCGAACCTCTCCTCTGCTACATTGCTACTAGTGATAAGTACCCCACAGGGGAAACCTCTATACCCTTCATACTAAAAGCTTACACTATCTAGCGCTGCATACTAAGACTATTACTACATCTGCATTATCTAAGATTGCTAGCTCTTGAGCCTACTAACATCTGCTCTTGCACTGGGTTGATCTCTCCTGTATGTTCACCTGCTACTCTATCATCTGCTACCATACATGATTGCTAACCTATCTGCATCCCATCTGCTACTATCTTACTTTCAAGAACATTCCTTTCAAGTGTCTGTCATCTACCATCTCTACCCAACCTGTCTCTTCAGCCTATCATCACTATATTACTATATACATAAGTCACTCTAGGAACATCTTATTGAGTGTGTGTATCTACTTGCTGAATTGAGATCATCCACACATGATGAGTCTTGGGAGTTGGGATTGGTGTCTCAGCGTTTCTCTACATGACTACTGAAGTGGAATATTTCTGCAGCTGTAAATCCACATTATACATAAAACGCAGGAGCGTTACAATGTGCTGCGGGGTCTTTGGCTGGTGAGCAGAGTCCCGGAGGGAGGGTGGCGGGTGCCTCCTCCTCTGTAGCAGTGGCATCAGGAGGTCGTCCTGAGGGCCGGAGGAATGGAGCTGAACCCAGAGGTCCAGGAAAGATGACTGAAGGGGAGACACTGGAGACCCTAGAAAAACAGTATCGTGAGTACAGGGGATCGTGTCAAGGGGCCTGACCTGAGGAAGGCCACCCCCAAGTAGGATAGTCGTGGACGGGTGTCAGTGGTCAAGAAAGAGGATACTAGGAGGGCGTCCTGAAGATAACTTTAGTTCATCAAGTCATCTGGAAAGAGACTTAACCCTAAATCCACCTAAGTGGCAAGGTGGATCAACAGCCTGGCTGTATCAACAGATAGATATCCTCCAAACCTTGTGCATAGTTAATCTTGAGTATCCCACTATTCCCTTCTCTCATCCCTAATTTATAAAATATAAACACAAAACAACCAAATACCCCTGGAGTGAAGTGATAGACTGTGAATGTCAAAGCTGCTATCAGTAACCCAAGGGGACCCGAAAGTGTGAAAATCCAGCAGTCCTTAAGGGGGCAGTGCTACTATGGGTTGGTATTTATGACAGATATTTTATCTGGCATGTTGTGGGTACTTGAGGACTGAGGCGTGAAACAACTGTCAAGGATAAAATAATGGTCATATCCGGGGCTTTTTGTTCCCAGAAATTAGGTGCAGGAACTCAACCACGACCCTCAAACCCCCCAACACACACACACACAAACACCCTCCACTCCGCATCAAACAGTTTGGTCAAAATGTTGCAAACAGTGGAATGGTCTTAAAGGGGAAATACCAGAAGTGCATTACATACAGAGTGTAAAGTTGGGAGGGAGGGGGGTGGAAACAAACAGAATGCAGAGTTCAGGGGTGTGCTACACACAGAGTGCAGAGTTCAGCCTTCTTCCACAGCTGCTTACCTCTGCATTCCCTATCCACATCTCACTTTCACCCCTCTTCAACTCTGAGCCCCAATTCTACCCCCCCCCCCCTTTTCCACTGCCCCCATCTTCTCCTCCCCACCTTAAAAGCTCCCCCATCTTCCACGTGCCTTAATTTTGTTGCTGTATTAAGCTGAAGAACCCAGCTGGCTCTAGTACCTTCCTGCACACTGGTGGTTCTGCCTCTCTCACTTGCCTGGAGATCATCCAGGGCGTTGTCAGCATATGCAGAGCACCCCGGCACCTGCATCTTCCTGGTCTCCATCCTGCACTTAGTAGGAGCTGCTCAGGAGAACAGATTTGTGGGAGACGTTGGGAGACAAGCTGTCACTTGTAAATACAAAAGCTGGACTTCAGTGTTTTCAATTTATAGTAGTGAGCAGGGAGCAGAGGGCCTGAGACAGAGGTGGTGGAACTGGGTTTCACCACTTCCAGCTGAAAAAAAGCCCTGGTCAGATCTCTATTTAGGAGGACTGGATGATCCTAAAAAAAATAAATAAAAGGGTAAGTAAACCTAAACCCACTCTCTGCCACATTATCCACTTGCCGACCGGTCACGTTGGCCGCACTGCGGCAAAGTGGCTCGATATCGTCCAGCGACGTAGACCTACGTTGCTGGACTCCTCCCCTTGTGGGCGGCATGCGCGTGCCGCCGGAGGCTCGCTCCCGCTGTATTCAGTCACAGCGGGGGTCGGGCCAGGGGAAGAGAGGCGGTGATCACTGCCGCTCTTCCCCGATCGTCGGGGATCGAGTGTGGAAATCCGCCCACTTGTGTAAACAAAGCGGGCGGATCTCCTAAGTGACAAACAGTGACAGATTACAGGATTCAGCATAGCTGAACCTGCGATCTGTGCCTGTATCACACAGTCCCCTCCCCCCACACACGTTAGTAAGCATGAGGCATACATTAACCCCTTGATCACCAATAAAAGTTAACCCCTTCCCTGCCAGTGTCATTATTACAGTAACAGTGCATATTTTTAGCACTGATTACTGTAGTAATGTCACTGGTCCCCCCAAAAGTGTCACAAATGTCAGTCAAGGGTCCGATCTGTCCGCCACAATGTCGCAGTCCCGCAAAATAAATAAATAAATAAATAAATAAATCGCAGATCGCCGCCATTACTAGTTAAAAAAAAAAAACAATAAAAATGACATAAATTTCCCGTAGTTAGTAGCTGCAATAACTTTTGCGCAAACCAATCAAAATACGCTTATTGCAATTTTTATTACCAAACAGAAAACAAAATTGGTCTAAAATGTTAAAAAATTTAGATTTTTACATTTTTTTGGGGGGAATTTCATAAAAAAAATGTGAAAAATATTGTTATTTTTTCTAAATTGTCGCTCTTTTTTGTTTATAGCGCAAAAAGTAAAAATCGCACAGGTGATCAAATACCACCAAAAGAAAGCTCTATTTGTGGGGAAAAAAAGGACATAAATTTAATTTGGGTACAGCATCGCATGACCGCGCAATTGTCCGTTAGAATAACCGAATCGCAAAATATGGCCAGGAATGGGGTAAAATCTTCCGGTCTTAAAGCGGTTAAAAATACGCTCATTGAGAATTTTTTTGTCAAAGACATGTAGCTAAATACATTTTGGCCTAAATATATGACAAAAATTTAATATATTGGATATTTTTTAACTGTCAAAGTAGAAAAATATTGTTATTTTTTCAAAATTGTCGCTTTTTTTTTTATTATTATCGCAAAAAATGAAAATCACAAGGTGATCAAATACCACCAAAAGAAAGCTCTGTTTATGGGGAAAAAAAAGGACGTAAATTTCGTTTGGGTACGGCATTGCATGACCGCGCAATTGTCAGTTAAAGTTGCACAGTGCTGAATCGCAAAAAGTGGCCCAGATGTAAGACAGCAAAATCCTCCGGTGGTAAAGTGGTTATAAACCTAATCTATCTAACCCTGTAAAGCAAAAATCCCTGTACTTACCTATTCTGCAGGCGATCCGGTCCCAGCATTAGCTGTGAGCAGCGGCTTCAGTGTGGAGGCGGGTACAGGAGAGGCAGCTGACAACGGAAGCCCCATAGTAAGTCTATAGGTGATGTCACTTCCCAGCCATTTCAGTCGTTACCAGTCCTCTTCCTGCACAGTTTTCAGTGGCTTCTGCCACTGAAAACCGGATCAGTTTGGATACAGAATAGGTAAGTACAGCAATTTTTGCTTTACAAGGTTAGATAGATGAGGTTTGGAATGTGGCAGAGAGGAGGTTTAGAGTCAGTTAGTTTTTGCCTGGACTTACATTTTAAGGTGGAAAAACTAATGGAGATATGGAAGATGCCAAGCTTGGAGAACAAGGCATTCTTCATCTGGGTCATCTTCATAACTGTGTTCTTCACCTGGGACAGATTTGTGACAAATGATCTATGGTGGTATAATCTGACCCAAAATTATATGACTGAGCTAATCATTACTGCACACATCCCTTGCCAGCTGGTAAAACCAATTTTAGGTGGAAATGCTCTGCTTGGTCAAGTGACCACAACCACCACGGTACCACAGACAAACATGACGGCACTTTTTGATACCTGAACTGAAATCAATGACAAACCGCATTTGTTCTAAAAAAATATAAGTTAGCTTTTCGAGTTAGACATGTAATGAAGTAAGGTCCTTGTAACAGAAGTCACATTGGGTGGGGGGCCCGCGGAACCCAGTTTACCTTAAAGAGGTCAGGAACCTCCTTTTTAAGCTCCCCAGGCCCCTCTTATGTGCAAGTCCCCCCTGTGTTTATTAGGGGCCCAGGGTGGCCGAAAAACCCAGTCTGGTCTGCAGGGCCGCTGATAGGGGGGACCACCAGCCCTCTTGTAGGGGGCCCGAGCACACAGGGGGGCCCCACACAGAGAGGGGTATTAGTGATGGACAACAAATACAGAAATCTTCCTCCAGCACCTGAATCTGATCTCTGGCCCTCTCCCTGCTATCAGCTTTTATCTTCTGAGAAAGAGACGTCCCTCACTAATCCCCCTCTCTGCGTGGGCCCCCCTCCCAGCACTGGCTCTAATGTTATCTCTGCTCAGGAGTTTATTTGTAACTTTGTTTCTCTCCCGCTGTCTCTGATCACTGAGCTCCAATTGCCCAGCCTGTATATTTTTTTCATCTCATCTTCATTTTTATTTATTAACAGATTTTTTTTTTTTTTTTTTTTTTTTTAGATTTAGCAGCAATTATGTGAGTTATGTTATATTTGTGTCTGCTAATAGTGATTTTGTTGTAATTTTAGCTAAATATATCTTTAATATTTTCTTGGGGGGGCCCTGCCAGGTAGTCCGTACGGGGCCCCACGATTTCTAACAGCAGCCCTGCTGGTCTGCCCTAACCAGACTCACAGTACAACCACACCGGACGCAGCATTTCCTTTTACCTCTGTTATCCTGGGTCTTATATGTTTGGTTTGTCTTGAAAGTTGGAGAGGCCCTTAAGAAATTTATGAAGATAAAATTAATTTCACCTTTTCAGACTGCTGGAATATTGTAGGCGTTTGTTTGATAGACTGTTGTCAGATAGTTTGAGGTGGGGTGGGATATGTTATGTCACGTGTTTTTCTGCTAAGCATGTCTCTCCCATTGTTAATTGCTAATTGGGCCACCAATTGTTTCTGACTGTCTTCTCATCTATGTGTGTATACATATGAGAAATTGTCTGGTCACCTAGGCTGGTTTAAGTTACTAGTTAACCGCTTAACGGCCGCCCACCGCACTTATGCGGCAACAGGTAGCCGCTCCTGGGCGAATTGCCGTAGCTGTACGTCGCTCGCTCTCAGGAAGATAGGAAGCAGGCGTGCGCCGCCTCGCTCCCGCTCGTCAGCAGGGAACCTGATGCAGCGTGCAGGTGGCTCCGATTGCCGCCTGACACCCGCAATCGCTCCGCGCTGAGAGAGAAGAACGGTCAGCTGTTGTAAACACAGCCAACCGTTCTTCTCCCTGGAATGATCACAGAGCACCTGTGATCCTTCTATATAGGATCACAGGTCTCTATGGTCATTCCACAAGCCATGACCCCCCCAGAGTTAGAATCACTCCCCTAGGTTTACATTTTAACACCTTGATCACCCATAATGTTAACCCCTTCCCTGCCAGTGTCATTATTACAGTAACAGTGCATATTTTTAGCACTGATTACTGTAGTAACATCACTGGTACTCCCAAAAGTGTCAAAAATGTCAGTTATGGGTCCGATCTGTCCGCCGCAATGTCGCAGTCACAAAAGAAAAAAAAATATCACAGATTGCCGCCATTACTAGTAAAAAAAAACAAAACAAAATTACATAAATCTTTCCCATAGTTAGTAGACGCAATAACTTTTGCGCAAACCAATCAAAATACGCTTATTGCGATTTTTTTTTTACCAAAAATATGTAGCAGAAAACAAATTGGCCTAAAATGTGGAGGATGTCAGTGGTGTCATCCACTAACATCCGTATCCTGAGTCCTGCTGGAGGATGACAGCTGTCCGCGCTGTGTGCGGAGACACAGCTGTCAGGTCCCCATACATCTCTATGGGGGAATCGGATTGGAACGGACCGTCGGTCCGTTCTCATCCGATCCAATCGACGGATGGAAAATAGGGTTTCCATCCGTCCAGATTTGATGGATCAGATCATATGTCAGCGGACAGGTCTCTGCTGACATCCAATGCCCCATAGGGATGCATGGGGGGAGCCGTTCAGATCCGCCAAAAAAAAATGGAAAGGCGGATCTGAACGGTCTGCCTGTGTGAAAGAGCCCTAATAGAGAAGCTGAACCCAGATGTCCTGCAGAGCTGACTGGAAGAGAGACACTGGAGAGGATCTGATTCTGCCTACAGTGAGTACAGATCTGTGTCCTAGAGCTTATCCTGTGAGGGCCACTCAAGAAGTCAACATACAGAAAACCCTACAAGGACAGTGCTACATGAGGATTTTACTATGGCAGTGTCACTTGTCTGAGCTGCAAATCTCTGCTTCTTTGGCTAATCCCCAATTATCAGTCAAACACTTGGACTGTAGATGAAGCCAGAAGACCACAACTTTGCCTACAAAGTCAAAACACAGAGAAATCCTGCAATGGACAAGCTAAAGGCATCTTCTACTCACCAACTCCTCCAAATGGCAGAGACATGATGGTGGTTTGCACAATACCATCGTTAGCACAGAAGCTACCACTGCTTGTCCTGTCCAGGAATTGATTGATGATCTGCCCAAGAAAAAAAAAGGATTTTATTAGTTCCTTATTCTGTCAAGGCTTAGTACTGGACAATTTATGGTGTGCATGCAGTTTAATTCCTCTCCCACATACACCTCCAGTTGTATGTAGGTGACCTGCAATCTGCATAAAAAGGGACACATTTCTCTGTGCCCAATATACATGCCCATTATCATTACACTCCACGTACAGTAGCTGATATATCAGTGTTTCTCTTCATCCCCCTTACCAAAAAGCTTGCAGGATGTTTAAGGCTTATTTTATATTTTTATTATTACTACCCCTTATACAACTGCTGCATAGGGGCTTAGAGAAACCTTTGGGTGTCATATGAGAGGCATATGTCTATATTCTGCACTGTGGTCTGGAGACCATTTTTGTAAGAAAAATGATGGGATTCTGTCTAGATACTGCAATGGGGTCCATTAACCCTTTTTGTAGGTAATAGGATGGGTTTGTGGGTAGGTACTGCAATGGGGTCCCAAAAACCCTTTCTGTAAGTAATATGATGGGTTTGTAGGTGGGTACTGCAATGGGGTCTTTAGACCCTTTCTGTAAGTAATATGATGGGTTTGTAGGTGGGTCCTGCAATGGGGTCTTTAGACCCTTTCTGTAAGTAATATGATGGGTTTGTAGGTGGGTACTGAAATGGGGTCTTTAGACCCTTTCTGTAAGTAATATGATGGGTTTGTAGGTGGGTACTGAAATGGGGTCTTTAGACCCTTTCTGTAAGTAATATGATGGGTTTGTAGGTGGGTACTGAAATGGGGTCTTTAGACCCTTTCTGTAAGTAATATGATGGGTTTGTGGCTAGGTACTGCAATGGAGTCCAGTGACCCTTTCTTTAAGTAATATGATGGGTTTCTCTCTAGTTACTTAACTTGGGGCCATTTGAAATCACAGACCAAAGAACTTTCTCTGTATGTTATATGAGGGGCCTATGTCCAGTTGTTACACTGGGCCTGCGGGTCCTTCCTGTATGTTATATTAGGAGCCAGTGGCATTGTGTCTAGATTCTACACTGGGGCCCAGAGACCCTTCCTGTAGGCAATATGATGGCTATGTATCTAAGTACTGCAATAGGGTCCGGAAACCATTTTTGTACATAATGTGATGGGCCTGTGACTAGGTATTGCAATAGGGTCTGGATACCCTTTCTATAAGTAATGTGATGGATTTGTAACTAGGTAGTCTGATGGGGTCTGGAGACCCTTTCTGTAAGTAATATTATGGGTTTGTGTCTTGGTACGAAAATGGGGTTCAGGGACCTTTATGTATGTAATATGACAGGGCTCTGTCCAGATGCCCTTTGTGCATGTGATATTAGAGACTAAAAGATTTTTTGTCTGTATGTTATACAGTGTCACAGTCAGGGGTTAGACACAGAGGCCAGTAGCTATAGCAGTGGAAAGGTTCTCAAAGAAATAAGCACAATAAATACACAAGCATGTCCCCCTGGTGGGTGACGCAGGCTCACGTGAGGTTGGGGGTTTAAGCACTAACTGGTCTTCATCAGTGCTCCTAAAGGTGCAAATAGGTTTTACAGTGTGCTAGTGCCAGGTTGTGGCCCTCAGGATCACTCTACCAGGAGGTGAGCAAGCCAGAATCTGTTAACAGATATAGCAGGTAGGAATCAAGCAAAAGCGAAGTCTGTGAATATACCAAAGGTCGGCAACACGTGGTTGTAGGTTTGGGATCAAGTGGAAGCATAGTCAAGGAACAAGCCAAAGGTCAGTAACAAGTGGTTGTGAAGATATGGATGGTTGCAGGAGCGCAAGATATTGGCTGGAAAAGAGCACAATAATCTGGAAAACAAGAAGTGCAACGACATGGCTTAAAGAGGAAGTGGGAGCACCAAGGAGTTCAAGGTTCACTAGAAAATAGATTTAAAGTTAGGTTGTCCAAGGGATCAGGCAAGGTCCAGAATCTCAGGTGGCACAGTAGGAAGAGCCACTGCCACCCGCAACAGAGGTCACGGGTTTGGATCTGGATCCTGACATACAGTATGAGGGACCCGTGTTTTGTTGTGAGCTGAACTGGGTCCAGGGAAGCTTTCTGTATATGATATATATAGGACACGTGTCCAGTGGCTTTACCAAGCCTGGGACCCATACTGTATGTTATATGATGGGCCAGTGTGCAGGTACTACCCTAGGTCCAGGGACCCTTAGCTACACCTCTAAACCTCTGATATATGTACTTATAAACACACACAATGTACTCAGGGGACTGAGCTGTATAGAGCAGTGGTCCTCAACCCTGGCCTACAGGGCCCACTAACAGGCCAGATTTGCAAGATAACTGAAATACATCCCAGGTGATATCATTTGCTGCTCAGTGATTGCAGTACTCTAGTCTCCATCTCCCCAAGGTAATACTTAAAATCTGGCCTGTTAGTGGGCCCTGAGGACCGGAGTTGAGGACCACTGGTATAGAGGATACATGAATAGCGGCAGACACATAGATGCACTGACCTGTGAGCTGGCAGAGAACGCATAGGCAGCGAGAGGCTTTTCTCGCTTGTTGATGAATTGAATGGCTTCTTCTAACCCGGAAACTGTGAGAATGGGAAGAATTGGTCCAAAAATCTCTTCCTGCATCACTCGATCTGACTCCGTCACATCCAAAAGGATGGTGGGTGCTGAAATGAGAGTCGATAGGTAAATCTTTCCGTATATTTATTCCATATATCTGCCCTTTTTACACTTGCACACTTCGACTCTACATAAATGTAATACATCAAACTGGCTGGCACTGACATCGTAGATTGGCACCAAGGCAGGCATCACTAAATTTCAGGCCGCATCCAGATCCGGACACAGTCACTGTCCCATCTGGGCCATCGAGGTTGTGCCATTGAGGAGCCAGTTCTTTCCTCCAGCCTCCGCCTTTGTCACTCTAACAGTAGAGTGGAGAGCAGGAGGCACAGCAGCACTGAGTGCAGGGTGGTCTTAGCAAACCAATCACCAGCTTGTTAATATAAAACAATTCTGTCAGCTCCCGCCCTCTGTCCAGTGCTGCTGTGCCTCCTGCTCTCCACTCTGCTGTGTACCTGTATTACATAGTTACATAGTTGGTGAGGTTGAAAAAAGACACAAGTCCATCCAGCTCAACCTATGATATGTGTGTGCGAGTGTGCGTTTATGTCAATAGTACATTGTATATCCCGGTATGTTGTGATCATAAAGGTGCCCATGTAATTGTTTTTTGAAATTATCGATGCTCCCTGCTGACACCACTGCTTGTGGAAGAGAGTTCCACATCCTTACCGCTCTGACAGTAAAGAACCCTCTACACGGTTTAAGGTTAAACCGCTTCTCTTCCAATTTCAGTGAATGGCAACGTGACTTTTTAAATTCTCTTTCACTGAATAGTTTGTTTCCTATGCTAGGGTCACCAGTACAATATTTGTACATTGATATTATATTTCATATTTGATTAAATATTTGAAATTTCAAGCGTCTCTTCTCCAGAGAGAATACGTTCAATGCTTGTAGTCTTTCCTCATAGCTGATGTCCTCCAGTCCCTTTATTAGCTTTGTTGCCCTTCTCTGGACTCTCTCCAGTTCCTTCGGGAGGACCGGTGCCCAGAACTGGACGGCATACTCCAGATGCAGCTGGACCAGAGTCTTGTAGTGTAGTGTTGCTGTGAAGGGGGTTCAGAAGAAGGACACCACTGTGGGGGGGGAGGTTATGAAGAGGGCAAAGGAGGACACTACTGCGGGGGGATGATATAAAGGGGGCAGGGAACACTACTGTAGGGAGGGGGGATGATGTAAAGGCATGCAGGGGGGCACTACTGTGGGGGGGGGGGGTGTTGCTGTGAAGGGGGTTCAGAAGAAGGACACCACTGTGGGGGGGGGGGGGGTATGAAGAGGGCAAAGGAGGACACTACTGTGGGGGGATGATGTGAAGGAGGGCAGGGGAAACGACTGGAATTGGGGTAGATAAGGGGCGCAGGAAACACTACTGTGGGGGGGGGGGTGATGTAACGGCACGCAGGGGGTCTCTACTGTGTGTGAGTGTGTGTGGGGGAGGGGTGTTGATGTGAAGGCTTGCAGGGGAACCCAATTGTGTGTCTGTGTGTGTGTGGGGGGGGGGGGGTTGCTGTGACGGGGGTTCAGAACACTAAGAAGGGGATGGAGAGGGATGGTATGAAAGGGGGAGGCGGGGGTGAGAACACTACTGTGAACAGGGGCTGACTGACAACTTTCAGCCCAAAGGGCAAGTACAAACCAGAGGCCCATGGTGTAGCGACTCGGCCCCCCCTCCCACTCTCCCTCTTCCTGGCCTCCTTCTGACCCCCATTCCAGGCTGAAGCTCCGCTCCAGGTACTCTCTACCCACCGGTCGAATCCGGGTTCCCATCCTGACCAGCAGGGGGCAGTTGTGAGGAGTTGGTACAGCTCGGTTGGGGCTGACCTTGGTAGAGTCTCCAGTGGGGCATTAAACCGGCCTCTGCTCAGACGCAGTTTACACCATCCATGTTGGGGGGCTGTGCTCTGTCCTTGTCTTCATCCCGCACTCAGTAGGTCAGCAGTGGGGACTTTTTACTTCTCTTCACCAGGAATCCTTTAGGCAAGTCTGTGGTGGGAGCAGTGCAGCCTTTTTACAGGGCATGAGAGCTGCCCCGAGGGCAATTGCCCCCCCATGCCCCCTGGCCCAGTCCTCCCCTGACTATGAAGGGGGGGAATGATAAGGGGGGCAGAGGACACCACTCTGGGGGAGGAGGATGATGTAAAGGTGTGCAGGGGACACTACTGTGGGGGGTAGTGTTGCTGTGAAGGGGGCTCAACACTACTGGAAAGGGGATGCAAAGGGGGCTGAGACTACTACTGTGAATGGGGGCAGTGAGGCAGTGTTGGGGTAGTTACTCAAAAAATGTAGCTAGTTACTAGTTACTTCTGTAAATTGTAATGAGATTACTTTTCTAGTTACTGCATTTGAAAAGTAACTTCACTACTTATTACTTTACTTTCCTCTTTCTTAAATGACCGTGTAGAAGAAGATACATGACACTCTTTCTGCATAGAGTTTATTGTATAAACACAGGCTTTGGGAAACATGAGAACAAAACCTGAAAAAAACAGAATAAAACATAAAGTGCAACAAAAAGTCATAAACTTCATCCCTCTCTATTCTTCGAAATAACGATTGTATCGCACGGCTTGGGTAACGCAGGAAAGCGCGTTCCTATAGCCTAGTAAAGTAGTGTAGTTACCAATATTAGTATTGTAACTAGTTACATTACTTCGTTACCAAAAAAAGTAATGTAGTTACTGTAATCAGTTACTTTGTAACTCGTTACCCCCAACACTGCAGTCAGGACACCGCAGTGAATGGGAAACTGATGCAAAGTGAAGGAATGGAATATAGAGGGTGGGGGGGGGGGGGGCTGAGGACACTAATGGGAGTATGGGATTGTGATATAGGAGAGGGCTGTGACCAGACCCCTGTGAATATTATAATAATATAATTCAATATCCTTGCACTAAGAGGTCTATTTAATTATAATATAAATATCATTGGGTGATATTGCCCTGGCATTGCCTTTATGGTACTCTACTGCCATCTGCTGGAAACTTTGCAAAGTACCCAGTACAATTATACTGGCATTGAACTAAATGAACTCTGTTGTCATCTGATAGAGATTTTTCCTATTATGTGGCGTGACTGTTCTGGCATTGAAATAAATGGACTCTGGCCCGAATGGATCAGGCAAAATATACTGACATTGCTTTATCTATATTCCACTGCCTATTGCTGGATTATTTTCATAATCTTTAACCTTTAGAGTAATAACATTTTATTCACTGCCAGCATAATATCCGACCTACTGCCATCTGCTGGAAGCCTTTTATTAATATTCATTGGAATAATTACACTGGCATTACATCCATTATACTTTGCTGCCATCTGCTGGAGATTTTTTATATTTTTTGGAATAATTTTACTGGCATTATATCAGTGGTGGTCAATTGGAAAGTTATAGAGGGCCACACAGTAGCATCCCATTTTCACAGCTCGACACCCCAATTTTTTTTATTTTTTTTTTGCAGAGCATCACAATGCACACTGCGGAAGTTGAAGTACAATTACCCCCAACACTAGTGTCCATAGACGCAATATTAACCCCCAGCATTGGTGTCAGTGAATGCAAAAAAAAACCCAAAACTGGTGTTAGTGGATGCAATAAGAACCCCCCCCCCCCCTCTCCCCCTCTAACACTGGTGTGAGTGGATGCAAAAATAATCCCCAGCATTGGTGTCAGTAACACAATAATAGCTCCCAGCTTTGGTGTCAATGAATACAGCAACAGCCCCCGCTAGTGTCAGCACTATTGACTTTTATAGTCACTGTAGTGAAATGTAACCCCCCCACCCAGCATTGGTTGCCAGTGGCAGTGAAATTGAACCCCCCCCCCTTTCCCGACTCCCACATTGGTGGTCACAGGTTGCAAAGTGTAACCCCCCACCTCCTGCATCAGCGGTCAGTGAAAATTAACCCCCCACACCTACATTGCTAATCAAGGCAATAAAAGTTAACCCTCCTCACCCCATTTTTTTTTTTTTTTTTTTATTATTTGGAATAAGTGTACCGTCCTTACAAACATTTTACTCTGCTGCCATCTGCTGTAGATATTATTATTATTTGGAATAAGTGTGCTATCCTTACAAATAGTTTACTCTTCTGCCACCTTCTGGAGGCTTCTTTATATTATTATTTAAAATATGTGTACTGGCATTACATTAATTATACTCTGCTGCCATCTGCTGGAGATTTATTTTTAAAATATTTGGAATTACTGTACTTTTCTTCCACTCATTATACTGCCATCTGCTGGAGACTTTTTATATTACCTGATGTGATAGTACTGGCATTGCATCGATTGAACTCTTCTGCAATTTAGTGGAGACTTTTCATAAACCTGATGTAAGCCTACATTCACACGGCCAATTATCGGCAAGAATTAGCGGTTTTAAATGCTGCCTGCCAGGTTTTTTTTCTCTGTACCGCTGTTTGCATTTTGGCTATTGGTGATTGCAACATAATAGTTACATTATTGTATTTATTGTACACTACCCAGCTACATGGTATTAGTATTCTATTTATCACCCCCCACTGCTATGTGATCAAGCATGAGTGTAGCATTATTGTGCTCTGCTGCCATCTGCTGGAGAATTTACATACATATATACACACACACACACATACATACACACATATTATATATATATATATATATATATATATATATATATATATATATATATATATATATACACACATATATATATATACACACACATATATATATATATATATATACATACACATATATATATATATATATATACACACACACACATATATATATATATATATACCCCCTCAACAACTAACTTCCCCACCAGCAACAATAGATCCTGCATGCAACAATAGACCCCTACAACAAAACACCACCCAGCAACAATATAACCTTCCCCCCAGCAACAATGGACTCCCTGCAATTAAATACCACCCAGTAACAAAATGCCCCCAGCAGCAACAACAGATCTCCCAGCAGCCAGCATCAATAGACCACTCCCTCAACAACCAACCCCCCCCCCCCCCACCAGAAACAACAGAGCCCCCAGCAACAACGGACCTTCTGCAACAAAGTACCACCCAGCAACAATAGACTCCCCCAGCAACAATAGATCCCACATGCAACAATAGACCCCCCCAGCAACAATGGACCCCTGCAACAAAATACCACTCAGCAACAATAGAGCCCCAGCAGCCAGCATCAATAGACCACTCCCTCAACAACTGCCCCCCCCCCACCAGCAACAACAGACCCCTTAGATTCCCACCAGTGACAATAGACCCTCCAACACTCCCCAGCACTCACAAAATACATTCAGTGGTGGAGGTGCTGCAACTACTTTCCCCTGCGTTTCCCTGCTGAAAAAAATCCCTGGGTGTATACAACTGACAAAGGAATACAAATTATACCAAAAGCTTTCCCCTTTAAATACAAAGGATAACCAGATAAAAAAAAAAAAAAGGTTTTGGTTAATCTCTAAACTTTTTATATTCATAAAAAATATTTACTATTACCAATTTACAGCGGGAAGGGGGCGGGGCTCCACGTAAGCGACCAGAATGTCTAAATAATGGGGAGATCCGACACCCCGACTGCGAACCTTTCACTGCTAGGACCATGGTGACCTGGACTAATCTGGTCATTTAACCACTTTTGGACTGGAAGGATTTCCCCCCCATTAATGACCAGGCCATTTTTTGGGATTTGGCACTGTATTACTTTTACTGACAATTGCGAGGCCGTGCGACGCCGTACCGAAATAAAAAAATTTCCACAAATAAGAGCTTTCTTTTGGTGGTATTTGATCACCTCTGCATTTTTTTTTTTTTTTTTTTGCACTATGAACAAAAAAGAAAAAAAAAAAAAAAAGAGCAACAATTTTGAAAAAAAAAAAAAAGCAGGATTTTTTAACTTTCTGCAATAAATTTTTTTAAAAAAAAAATCTATTTTTTTTTATCAGCTTAGGCCAATTTGTTTTCTGCTACAGATTTTTGGTAAAAAAAAAAATCCCAAAAAGCGTATTTTAATTGGTCCGCGCAAAAGTTATAGCGCCTACAAACTACGGGATAGATATTTGGACTATTTATTTTTTTGTTTTTTATTCGTAATGGCGGCGATCTGCAATTTTTAGCGGGACTACGACATTGTGGCAGACAGATCGGACCCCTAACTGACATTTTTGACACTTTTGGGGGGACCAGTGACATTACTACAGTAATCAGTGCTAAAAATATGCACTGTTACTGTAATAATGACACTGGCATAGAAGGAGTTAATCCAGTGGGTGATCAAAGGGTTAAATGTGTACCTAGGGGAGTGATTCTAACTGTATGGGGGAGGGGCTTCTGAAATAACCATAGAGACCTGTGATCCTATATAGAAGGATCACAGGCGCTCTGTGATCATTCCAGAGAGAAGAACGGTCAGATGTGTTTACAACATCCGACCGTCCTCTCTCAGCAGGGAACGATCGTGGGTGTCAGGCGGCAATCAGAGCTGCCTGACCCGCGGCATTGGCTTCGCTGCTGACGAGAGGGGGCGGGAGCGTGCCGCACGCTCGCCCCCTAGCTGCAGGCGCGCGACCGACGTACAGCTGCGTTGGTTCGCGCAGGAGGGGCAGTAAAAACTGCGGCGGGCGGTCGTTAACAGGTTAAAAAGTGCACACGGAAAGGAATACTTTGGCATCTGTCAGTGTTTGGCGTTTATAAACAAAGCCGTGTGATGACCAAATCATAGCCTAAAGGGGAATCATATGATGGGAATGACAAAATGTAAATATAGATTTTAAAACTTTTATTTATTTTTTGACACAGCACAGCCTTCTGTAAGAAGAGATAAAAAGACTAAATACATAAAGCGCTCAGGAAAAACAGGTAGAAGTCTGTGGTATAAATGATGGTCGGGGTGGTCAGTCCCATCTGCGGCTCTCCTGACAGGGGGGGGGGACATAGTGGGCATCCCTGGGGTCACGGGTGGGCATCCCTGGGGTCATGGGTGGGCATCCTTGGGGTCATGGGTGGGCATCCTTGGGGTCATGGGTGGGCATCCCTGGGGTCATGGGTGGGCATCCCTGGGGTCATGGGTGGGCATCCCTGGGGTCATGGGTGGGCATCCTTGGTGGTTCTAGTGGCACCCCCCCCCCCCGAGGGTCTGCACTGGTAATCAATGATCTGATTAGCAGTGCAGAACCCCCCCCCCGTCAGGAGAGCCGCAGATCGGCTCTCCATAACTCGTGCCTGTCAGGCATGTACTGAGGAAACGGCGATCTGTCTTTGCTACATAGGCAAACCATCGTCCTGCCTGTCTTGGGAACGATCGGCAGGTCCTGGGCGGACATCAGGTCCACTGGACCCACTGACTGGCTCCCGCTGTGTCCAATCATAGCGGAAGCGGGTCACCAGCAGCATGCATGGGCGCCCCCAGACTTGGAAGAAAAGAAAATCACGTACAAGCACTGTATGTGATTTCGCGCTAAAGGGCCGCCCTGCCGCAGTATATGTACGTATGGGGCGGTCCTTAAACGGTTAAAGTAGAAGTTCAGCTAAAAAATAACTAATTCTAAATCTACTGGCAACCACATTCTAAAACAAATTTTAAAAAAATAAAAAAAATGTAAAAGAAAATAAATAAAAAAAATTAAAAAATAAATAAAAATAAATAAATAAAAAATTTAACCACTTGCCGACCGAGTACGGTAGTACTACTGCGGCAAAGTGGTTCGTTATCGTCTGACGACGTAGTATTAACGTCGTCAGACACTCCCCCTTCTGGGCGGCGCTTGCGCGCCGCCGGAGGCTCGCTCCCGCTGTTTTCATTCACAGCGGGAGTCGGGCCAGGGGAGGAGCAGCGGCGATCGCCGCTGCTCTGCCCCGATCGCCGGGGATCTAGTGTGGAGATCCGCCCGCCTGTGTAAACACAAGCGGCGGATCTCCATAGTGACAGGGAGTGACAGATCGGACTGTTCAGCATAGCTGGACATCCGATCTGTCCCTGACTCACTCAGTCACCTCCCCCCCCCCTACACGTCAGTAAGCACCAGGCATACATTAACCCCTCCCTCTCCAATAAAATTAACCCCTTCCCTGCCAGTGTCATTTTTACAGTAACAGTGCATATATATAGCACTGATTACTGCAGTAATGTCACTGGTACCCCCAAAAGTGTCAAAAATGTCAGTCAAGGGTCCGATCTGTCCGCCGCAATGTCGCAGTCCCACAAAAAAAATCGCAGATCGCCGCCATTACGCGTTAAAAAAAAAACCACCAAAAATGACAGAAATCTTTCCCTTTGTTAGTAAACGCAATAACTTTTGCGCAAACCAATCAAAATACGCTTATTGCATTTTTTTTTTACCAAACATAGGTAGCAGAAAACAAATTGGCCAAAAATGTTTTAAAAAATTGGTTTTTACATCTTTTTTGGGGGGAATTTCATATAAAAAAATGTTAAAAATATTGTTATTTTTTCAAAATAAACGCTTTTTTTTTGTTTATAGCGCAAAAAGTAAAAATCGCACAGGTGATCAAATACCACCAAAAGAAAGCTCTGTTTGTGGGAAAAAAAGGACGTAAATTTCGTTTGGGTACGGCGTCGCACGACCGCGCAATTGTCAGTTGAAGTCGCACAGCGCCGAATCGCAAAAAGTGGCCTGGACGGAAGACAGCAAAATCCTCCGGTGGTAAAGTGGTTAAAAAATTGCTATACGTACCTTTTCTGAAGCTGATCTGGTTCAGTCCCCAGATGCCGTGTGCAGGAGTCAGCCAACAAAATCGAAATATATTTTAAAACTTTTACCTTTTATTATTTTGTTTTAACCCTGCATGGTCTTCTTTAAAAAGCGCACACAGAAAGAAATACTTTGGCATCTGTCGCTGTCAGCTGTTTACAGACGAAGCCGTGTGATCGGGTCATAGCTCAAATGATAATCACATGATGAGGCATGACAAACACTAAATATATTTTAAAGGTTGTATTTTTTTTTTTTTTTAGAGCTGCACTAACTTCTTTAAAGTAAAAGTTCAGCCAAAAAGCAACTACAGTATTTAATCGGCGTATAACACGCACTTTTTCCTCCTGAAAATATAGTGCAGATAATGCATGTGGGTTATACGCCAATATTTAAAAAAAAACAAAAAGCTAATTGGGGTAGGGCGCCAGGCAGGGCCGATCCTAGGCAGAGGGGGGGGGGGTGCCCAGGGCCAGGCCAAGGGGAGGAGGGGCGAGCGGGAATCTCCGGCTTACCCCGCAGTCACTGTCATATCAAGTCTCCCGGCTTATGATAGACAGAACACTGGTCCAATGCCGGGACGTGTGGCATCTATCATAGGAGGCGGTCCAGGGGGCGGGACTTCAGATGACTGCTGGGTAAGTGGGAGAACCCCGCTCTGTGTAATCTGGCGGCTCTCCTCTCCCTGCGTTGATGGACACTGGTAAGGCTGCACTGATGGGCACTGATCAGGCTGCATTCATCGGCCCCAGTGAGGCTGCTTTCATTGGCCCCCAGTGAGGCTGCTTTCACCGGCCCCCAGTGACGCCGCTTTCATCAGCCCCCAGTGAGGCCGCTTTCATCGGCCCCCATTGGCACTGGTGAGGCTGCATTCATGGGCACTGGTGGGGCTGCATTCATGGGCACTGGTGAGGCTGCATTCATGGGCACTGGTGAGGCTGCATTCATGGGCACTGGTGAGGCTGCATTCATGGGCACTGGTGAGGCTGCATTCATGGGCACTGGTGAGGCTGTATCATGGACCCCGGTGAGGCTGCATTGATGGGCACTGGTGAGGCTGCATTGATGGGCACTGGTGAGGCTGCATTTGATAAAAAGTTCTGAGCTACCCTTATTTTGCTTCAAATTTCTTTATTTAAAAATTTTTCCTGAAACTTTCCTCTTAAAATTAGGGTGCGGTAACTGTAAATCTACTCGCAGCCACATTTTAAAACAAATCTTTCTAACCAAAAATCGCTTTACATACCTTTACTGAAGCCGATTCAGTCCAGTCTCCAACACCAGTGGGCAGGGGACTGCTGACAACAGTGGGGAAACGCCTGGGAAGTAACGTCATTCACCATAGTTACTATGGGGCTTCCTTTGTCGGCTGCCTCTCCTGCACCCGCCTCCACAAAGAAGCCTCCGCTGACAGCTCAGCGTGGGACCAGAGCGGCTGCAGAAAAGTATGTGTAGCGATTTTTGGTTTACAGGGTTAGATGGATTAGTCTTAAAATGTGTCTGCCAGTAGATTAGAGTTAGCTGGACTTCTACTTTAATCTCTTGCTGCCCACATGACGCATGTGTGCGGTGACAAAGAGGATAGACTTTGCACCCACATGCCGCACGTATTCGTCGATGGGTGCCAGAGCTTTCTGTGCTAGGAGCACACTCACTGCACGCTTCCAGCGCACGGACCGAGATGTCGAAGACAGCTCTCGGTCCATACTAATTATTGGGAAACTGTAGGACCGCCTCCTGATCATGTGACCACTGTGGTCACAAGATCGGCAGATCCTTTCTGCCCTTGGGCATACACACCCTACTAAAGGCACACCAGGGTTGGGTGGTTTGACAGACCCAACTGGGACAGGGGCTTTTGGAGGGCACTGTAGGGTAGCCTCTTGTCTACTGACTATGGGCTCTGGCATTTGAGGGAGCTACGAGAATTCAGGAAGATGTCCTATTATATAATGCAAGATGACAGGTTAGGAAAAGGATGCCATTATGGTCTCTGCCAACTTGAAACTCGGTGAGAAGGTAGATGTGAAAAGAAAGCTGGTTAATGAGATTTGGACAGCCCTGGGTCTTCTTGAATACTGGTGCTGAACTGTCCGGGTGGTCACTGACACCTAGGTGACTATTTGTTAGCTTATTGTTTAATTAAAATACTGTTTACATTAACGGTTCCTTAAATGTTCTAATGATATTACTGTTTACAGTTTGCATTGTTTAGGATAATGTGATCAAGTTCTTACCCGATCCAGTGTGGTATATATTCTGTGTGAATTTACAGTAAAGTTAGTTCGAGTTTGCACCTAAGCTAGTGTCGCCTAGTTCTTGAGTGCAGTTCTCAGCTAGAATATCTGATTCCTGGTTCCAGAGTGGACGAAGCTTTATCTTGGTGGAAGCACCCAGGCAGGGTGCCAGGCGGTCCATTACAGGCAGAAATAGGTTAACAAGTGCACACAGAAGGAAATACTTTGGCATTTGTCACCGTCAGTTTACAACAAAGCCATGTGATCACCAGTTCATAGCTCAAATGCTGATCCCATGATGGGAACACCATCGGCATGAGTGTGGTCTGCTCACTGCTAGATCAAACGCTGATTAGCATTTCCTCTGCACAGGGTATGCTGGAAGGAAACTTTATTCTGCAATGGCAGACGTGAATGTGAAATGTTAGACACGTCTCGGGACACATTTGATTCTAAGCTTTTCTACCCAGTAATATTACATGATACAAATATACGATGACACACATCAACGTAAGGACACATAAAATAGGATTACCTTACCAATGTATTTTTCTGTGTCGTCGGTCTGTCCGCCCGCCACTATCTTCCCGTCTTTGAGTAGGGATGCCACTCTTTGAAAATGTCGGTCATTAATGATTCTCCCAAAGTCTGGCGACTGCTTTGGATCTTCTCCATAGAACTCCTGGATGGTGGCCCGTAATGCCGCCACCAATTTTTCTTTAATCTGGTCAGAACAGAGGACGTAATCTGGCGACAGGCACGTCTGACCGGCGTTGAGGAACCGGGACCAGGCGATGCGCCTGGCGGCGTTCTTGATGTCAGAATCGTCGTGCACATAACATGGATTCTTCCCACCTAATTCCAGCGTTAGTGGCGTCAGGTATTTGGTTGCTGCCTGCATTACTATTTTACCTACATTTGGGTTCCCTGTGAAGGAAGAAAGTGGAAATCAGTGCCTACAAGTTTCGTCATCTCCTAATCTTTACTGTGAAACTTCCATAAGAGAAATATGGGGCTGACCACCTTTTTAAAATTGCTAGTCGCCTGGCTGCAGTGTTCATTCTGTGCTTTCAGCACTTAAATTCATGGAGATGTCCGTGACAAAGTATTGAAGCCAGAGGGTCAACATAACAACCAGGCAACTTGCACTGCCAGACCCCTGTCCTTAGCCCATTTGAGTCTATTTCCAGCTATCCTCAGCCCGGGCTCCTCTCCTACCATCTTTATCCTGGGCCCCTGTCCTACCACCCTCACGCAGGACTCCTGTCCTAAGCCCCTCAGCCTAAGAACGTGTCCTTTCACCCTCTTCTCTATGCCACCGTCTTGCTACCTTTGACCTGGGCTATTGTCCTGCCATTCTGTCCCTGGACCCCTGTCCCTTTCCTCTGGTCCAGAATTGCCTCCATCAACCCGGGACTCTGTCAAGCCACCCTCGTCCAGGGCCGTTGAGCAGCTATCCTCACTCAAACGTATACCCTACCCCCATTGCCCTAGGCCTCTCTCCTGTCATCTTCATTCTAAGTCTATATCCTACTACTCTCAGCCTGAGGTGTTGTGCTGACATGCTTGGCCTGAGCCTCTTGTCTTGCCACCCTTCACTTTATACCACTGGTACCACCTCCCTCACCCTAAGCCCATATTATCTCGCCTTTGCCTTGGGCTCCTGTCCTGCCACCCTAGCACTAAGCCCATGTCCTGTCAACACTATCTTGGAAATCTGTCCAGCCTCCATTGCCCTGGGCTCCTGCCTTGCCACTCTCAGCCTAGGGCACTGTCCTGTCCCCCTCGCCCTAAACCCATGTCCTCCCACCCTGCACTTTTTGCCACTGGCCCACCACCCTCAACCCTAGCCCATTTCATGTCACCGTTTCCTTAGTCCCCTGTTCTGCCACCACCTTCACCCTAAGCCCATGTCTGTCAGCGTTGTCTTGGGACTCTGTGTGGCCACCATTGCTCGGTATCCCTGTTCTTCCACCCTTGCCCTGGGCCCATGTCTTGCCACACTTTACTGTGTGCCACTGTCCTTCACCTTGCTCTGAGCTTATTGTCACTTTTGCCCTGGGCCCTGATCTGCCACTCTCAGCCTGTTGTCTGTCCCTCCTGCCCTGGGCTAATGTCTTGACATCCTTCACTTAATGCCACTGCCTTACCCCCTTCCCTCTGAGCCCATATTGTGTCACCTTGTCCTGCCACCCTCACCCTTGTCCATGTTCTGCCAGAACTACTTTGGGATCCTGTCCAGGCACTGATGCTCTGGGCCCCTGTTCTGATGTTCCTCATCCTGAGCCCAAATGCTGCCACCCTCACCCTGGACCCCTGTCCTACCACCCTATGATCCATAGAAAGGTTTCCTCTCCCTCAGCATGGTGGGATAGATGCTGTTCTATCAGACACATTTTATTATGTTTCTGGTTACCTGTAAAGAAAATATAATCAAATCTTTCTGTCAGGAGGCTCATAGATTCTTCCACCCCACCACAAACCACTGCGAAACAGTCCTGGAAGAGGAAGAGACAGGGGACAAAATCACTTAATGTGCTGTCGTTATATTATTGGTCTCACCATCTCAAGTGCCCACAGGTATAATATCGTCAATTTGGCCAGCTACAGCCAAAGCAGGAATCTGTACAACTAACTTCAGCAGGTGAACAGATTTTCAGAATGAAAAGTGAGGACCCCTAACAGATTATGCCCACCTCCAAAAGAAATGTCCCCCTTTATAGCTTCTCCCTCTCTCCTAATGTCTTCCAACACTATTCACTTCTGCAGCCCTTTTCCAAAGCTTCTCAGTCTCTACACCTCCTGCCACTTTTTTTTACCAAAACTGTTTAGTACTGCTATCCTCCAACTCTGGACAACCTTCCTCCAACACTGCTCACCTCTGCACCCCCTGCAATTCATTTCCTCCACGATTCACCCCTGCATGCTCTGCAAACCCTCCTCTATTACTGCACATCTCTACTCCCTATGCAACCCTCTTCTAATAATGCTTACCTGCTTTCCCTTGCACTCCTCTTCCAGCACTGCTCACTCATGCACCCCTCTTCTAGCAATGCTCACCCCGCATCCCCCTTAAAGCACTACTCACCCCTGCATACCGCTTCCAGCACCGCTCATTTCTGTACTCCCCTTCCAGCACTGCTCACCCCTAAACTCCCCTTCCAGCATCGCTCACCCCTGCACTCCTCTTCCTGCATCGCTCACCCCTGCACTCCCCTTCCAGCATCGCTCACCCCTGCACTCCCCTTCCAGCATCGCTCACCCCTGCACTCCCCTTCCAGCATCGCTCACCCCTGCACTCCCCTTCCAGCATCGCTCACCCCTGCACTCCCCTTCCAGCATCGCTCACCCCTGCACTCCCCTTCCAGCATCGCTCACCCCTGCACTCCCCTTCCAGCATCGCTCACCCCTGCACTCCCCTTCCAGCATCGCTCACCCCTGCACTCCCCTTCCAGCATCGCTCACCCCTGCACTCCCCTTCCAGCATCGCTCACCCCTGCACTCCCCTTCCAGCATCGCTCACCCCTGCACTCCCCTTCCAGCATCGCTCACCCCTGCACTCCCCTTCCAGCATCGCTCACCCCTGCACTCCCCTTCCAGCATCGCTCACCCCTGCACTCCCCTTCCAGCATCGCTCACCCCTGCACTCCCCTTCCAGCATCGCTCACCTCTGCACTCCCCTTCCAGCATCGCTCACCTCTGCACTCCCCTTCCAGCTTCGCTCACCCCTGCACTCCCCTTCCAGCATCGCTCACCCCTGCACTCACATTCCAGCATCGCTCACCCCTGCACTCACCTTCCAGCACTGCACACCACTGCACTACCCTTCCAGCACTACTCACCCCTGCACTCCCCTTCCAGCACTACTCACCCCTGCACTCCCCTTCCAGCACTACTCACCCCTGCACTCCCCTTCCAGCACTACTCACCCCTGCACTCCCCTTCCAGCACCGCCCACCCCTGCTTGCTCTCTAACACTACTTGATTCTTGCAACTTCTTTCCTGATTTCTTGCTGCTTATCGGTAATGGACTTAGGGTAGGACTCCTCCTCAGCGGAGGTACAGAGACCTGTGAGTGGTGCTGGTGGAGGAGCCAAATGTGGCTTTTATCCACAGCTGCCCTAAGCCTGTAGGCCAAACTGCAGGAAGAATAGCAATACCCAAAAGTATTATGGCTGGTGGGCAGATGGAGGTGCGGCAGAAGGTGATTACCCAACAGCCATGGGGCCAGGGACACCATTATTGAAAATGGGAAGGAGATTAGGGACACCATTGATGAAACACAGACGAAATTGGGGACACTTTTTACCTGGGGACACCTTCCTAAGATCGGAGACTGTCCCCAGAAACCAGGGATGTCAAGTCACCTTACAATATGTATGTGTGCGTGTGTGTGATGACCCCGTAACAACTGAGCAGAGGTTTTCTGCAGCAAACTGGACTACATTGGTTGCCATGGGGTACAACACATTGTCCCTGGATCTACCTAGTTGACATATTTCCCTTGATGTAGAGGGAATGGACACCAGTCTATGATATTCCAACAGTGTGATGTGTCCCCCTCACTCCGATATCTTGGTGTAAATGGTGCAATAATCACCTGATTAAGGTATTGGGCAAGACCTTCGGACAGAACTTTCTCCGTGTTTTGGCTGATTTCGGATGGCTTTAGGATGGCACAATTACCTGCAATAATGAAACAAGATCAGTTTATGAAGCTACAACCTGAGTGGAAAAGCCTGTCTCCTGCCAGCATGTGGTAGAAAAGGACCCATGCTGTGTGGAAGCAGGGGTCTCTCTACTAGGGATGGGCTCAAACGTGTTTAGTAGGGATGATCGAACTTTTCAAAAGTTCGGTTCGACCAGAACACCCGAACTTCCCGAAGTTCGGCCCGGTTTTCAGAACCCCATTGAAATCAATGGGACCCGAACTTCGGTAATCAAAAAACACCATTTTGAAGCCCTAAAACCCAATAAATGCCCCTAAAAAGTGCCTAGGGTTCTGGGTCATGCCCCAGGGACTATTAATCACACAAAAAAAGTTCTTAAAGATTTTCATTTTTTATAGAGAGCCAATTATTGAAAAAAATATTGAAAAAAAAAAAATTAGATCTCTTTGGATTTAGTGTCTGGGGGTCTAAAAAGTGTACCTGTGAAGTTTCAGCTCTGTAGCATGTCCAGAACCAGAAAAAAAAAAGTTTGTTTGTATTAGAATTGCAATAGAACAGGGATATGGCTCTGCTATTTTCACACCTTGCCGGTTTTGTAGCTGGCGTTTTTTTGGGCATTTTTTGGGCGTCTTTGGAGGCAGGCATGACATCTGTACTTCTGTGTAGGGGTATATATACACACACACTTATATGTATATATACACACATACACATATATAGGTGTGAAAGTAGCAGAAACCTATCTTATATACTGGGGGGCGTAGTCACTAATGATTGGCCTCTGGACCCCCTAGTCACTCCAATCACATTCCTAGCATTCTCCTGCCCCCTCAATTGGCTTTTACTGATGGTTCTGGTCCAATCACGGGCTTTTAAAGCCCAGTTCCTGTCCCATTGCATTTTGGTCGGTTCTGGTTGCCGAATTCCGAACTTTTTCAGCAAAAAGTTTGGAATTCGGCCAAACCTCGAACAGTCAATGTTCGGGTCGAACCGATGGTCGACCCGAACCGTTCGATCATCCCTGAGCAATCCCGCCAGGGAGCCTTCACTGCACACCACCAATCATAGGAAGTGCTGCCGGCCCGCAGCTGCATATACACATGCTGCCTATGACTGGCAGTGTGCAGTGACGGCTTCCTGGTGGGATTACTCACATGGGTTGGGACCAGGGCCGGATTAAGAGCATCATGGGCTTGGTGCTGAGGATTTTGAAGGGCCTTAAGGGCCGTGCCTTAGCATGCACCCTGAGGAAAAGGGGGGGGGGGCAGCTGCGCAGGGCTTAATACAACATGGGATGCCCTCTCTGAAGCCCATAAACACATCCATGCATCGGCAACTGTCCCTCTGTGTACGTCCTTTGTGCTGTGTGGGGAGGTTCTGAGGGAGCTGCCTGGGAAAACGTGCTTTCACTTGTAGCACAGAAGCCAGACTCCTGTGTTTGCAAGTGACAGTAAAGAGCAGTAACAGTGAATCTGGCCAGCCCGGGCCTATATTAAGGTAGGAGCCTGGAGCTGCAGCTCCAATAGCCCCTATGTTAATCTGGCCCTGGTTGGGACTACGTTCCAAGCCCATCCTTACTCTCTATAATGTCTGACATACCCCCTGCCGAGTCAGAGGTAGTTATCATGGAGCATGAGATTTACTGATTGCAGAGCTGTGGGCCTGTGCCGGACCTCTGCAGAGAGACCATTGCTTCCACAAAGACAGCAAGGGTCTTCTTCACAGGCTATGACTGCTTTCTAAGGGAAGACATCGGTAAGACTTTATACAACTTCTAAATTAATGCACCCAAGATGTATTTATCGGATTTAGTTCACACTGGTGCGATCACAGACATCGAATGCGATTTTCACCACATTGCTGTGCACATCCCATGCAATATCTGTGCGATGTGAATTCAGCCATACAAACTGTATGGCTGAAATTGCATTGTATTTATATAAAATAGTGCAGGACCCTTTTTTAGTCCGCACTGGAATCGGATGTCTCCTCTGCCCTTAAAAGCATTTGATCACACCAAGATCGATTTTCAGATGCTTTTCTATATTAAAAATGACACCGTTTACATCCGGGACAACTGGAAGTGACAAAGTACAGGTCACTTTTGGTTTCCCTGATCGGGGACCTTCCGTTTCTTGAACAGCTCTATGGCATGTCAGGAGAAGCACTGGCTTCAGTTCTGGGTTCTCCAGTGGGACAGAGAGGCACCGCCAGGCGGTGGGAGGGGGGGACCGATCCCATTGCCTGCAAAAGCAATCCAGCGGCTATTTAGCTGCTAGGATGGCTTTTACAAAAAAGCCATCTACCGGCAGAAAATATTGATTCCCGGGATGATGCCTGTAGCTGCAGGCATCATGCCGGCATACCACTGCTGCAATGTTAAAAACATAGCCCTGATCGGGGACCTTCCGTTTCTTGAACAGCTCTATGGCATGCCAGGAGAAGCACTTCAGTTCTGGGTTCTCCAGTGGGACAGAGAGGCGGTGGAAGGGGGGGGGGGGGACCGATCCCATTGCCTACAAAAGCAATCCAGTGGCTATTTAGCTGCTAGGATGGCTTTTACAAAAAAGCCATCTACTGGCAGAAAATATTAATACCAGGATGATGCCTGTAGCTGCAGGCATCATGCCGGCATACCACTGCTGCAATGTTAATATACATATTGTGGTCTTCAAGTGATTATTCTAATGTTGCCATGCTGTTAGGACTTTTATCATGGACCATGCATGCAAGGGATTAATACTGCTGGCTTCTCAGGTCTGACAAACTACACTGATGAACCTACCAGCAGCTATGGCCCCAACCAGGGGGATAAGAGTCAGCTGGACGGGGTAATTCCAGGGGGAGATGATGAGTACCACACCAAACGGCTCCTTCCGAATAAACGCTGAATCCAAATACAAGGCCTGCAGGGAGAGAAAGAGGAATCACCCTTCATCAACAGACGATATGATACATTGAGGAGATACCAGACGTGCCAGTGCCGGGACAAGTTCTTCTAGCACCCAGGGCAAAGATGCCAAATGACACCCTTCCCCCCAATTGTATGAGCATTATGAGCCACCAAAAATCTGCCCCCCCCCAATAAAAACGTAAGTGCTAATCTTCAAAAATCTCCCCCCCCCCCCCAAAATGCCCCTCTTCCAGTACAAATCCCCCCCAGCTCAAATCCTCTCCTTCGCAGCACAAATCCTATACCCTCCAAAATTCCCCTCTGAGGATATATCCTCTCCCCCACTAATCCCCTTCTTCCAGCACACCCCCCCCTCCTCCCCCCAATCCCTTATCCTAGCACTAATTCTCCCCCCATGTTTCCCCCCAGAACAAATCCCCCCCCCAGCTCAAATCCTCTCCTTCCCAGCACAAATCCTATACCCCCCAAAATTCCCCTCTGAGGATATATCCTCTCCCCCACTAATCCCCTTCTTCCAGCACACCCCCCCCCTCCTCCCCCCAATCCCTTATCCTAGCACTAATTCTCCCCCCATGTTTCCCCCCAGAACAAATCCCCCCCCAGCTCAAATCCTCTCCTTCCCAGCACAAATCCTATACCCCCCAAAATTCCCCTCTGAGGATATATCCTCTCCCCCACTAATCCCCTTCTTCCAGCACACCCCCCCCCTCCTCCCCCCAATCCCTTATCCTAGCACTAATTCTCCCCCCACGTTTTCCCTCAGAACAAATCCCCCCCCCAGAACAAATCCTCTCCTTCCCAGCACAAATCCTATACCCCCCAAAATTCCCCTCTGAGGATATATCCTCTCCCCCACTATTCCCCTTCTTCCAGCACACCCCCCTTCCTCCTCCCCCCAATCCCTTATCCTAGCACTAATTCTCCCCCCATGTTTCCCCCCAGAACAAATCCCCCCCCCCCCCAGCTCTAATTCTCTCCTTCCCAGCACAAATCCTATACTCCCCAAAATTCCCCTCTGAGCATATATCCTCTCCCCCACTAATCCCCTTCTTCCAGCATACCCCCCCCCTCTTCCCCCACAATCCCTTATCCTAGCACTAATTCTCCCCCCACGTTTCCCCCCAGTACAAATCCCCCCCCTGCTTTAATTCTTCCCCAAATCCAAATCTCCCCTTCTAGCACAAATCCTACACCCCCAAATTGCCCTCTGAGTATAAATCCTCTCCCCCACTTATACCCTTCTTCCAGCACACCCCCCCTATCCCCTATCCTAGCACTAATTCTCCCCCCACGTTTCCCCCCAGTACAAATCCCCCCCCCTGCTCTAATTCTTCCCCAAATCCAAATCTCCCCTTCTAGCACAAATCCTACACCCCCAAATTGCCCTCTGAGTATAAATCCTCTCCCCCACTTATACCCTTCTTCCAGCACACCCCCCCTATCCCCTATCCTAGCACTAATTCTCCCCCCACGTTTCCCCCCAGTACAAATTCCCCTAATCATCCCTACTAGCACAAATCCTCCCTACCACTACCAAATCCCTCTTCCTTACACAAATCCCCCCCTCCCCCTCCAATTCACCCCTTCTAGCACAATCTTTCAAATCCCCAACATGCCCAGGGCAGTTGCCCCTCCTGCCCACCCCTTGTCATGGTCCTGAGGCATGCATCATAGAACAGTTGTTGAGGCCTCACCATATTCGTGGAGACTGGCTCATCTTTCATCCAGGAGCTCAAACTATTTATTGCCAGATTAATCTCGTTCTTCACCAAGCTCAGTTCCGTGACCTCCCCTTCAAATGATGACTGCAAAATGAGAGAAGACCCCTGGGATTACCAGTTTGGAAAAGCCCAATCACAAGGCCTGTGTTAACGGTCTTTGGGCTTGCGTTGATGAGATATTTCTAAAATCAGAATTTATTGACAGATATATTTAATCTGCAGTTCACCTCTTTCTGACCTGCTTCAATAGGATTTTGCATTCCCATAGACTTGCATGGGATTGCAAAATCTACTTGAAGCAGGAGAAAGCCTGCCGACACAGCCCCTTAACCACTTTACCACCGGAGGATTTTCCTGCTTTACCTCCAGGCCACTTTTTGCAACTTGGCACTGCGCGACTTTAACTGACAATTGCGCGGTCATGCAACACCGTACCCAAACTAAATTTATGTCCTTTTTTTTCCCCCACAAACAGAGCTTTCTTTTGGTGGTATTTGATCACCTCTGCGCTTTTCATTTTTTGCAATATTAATAAAAAAAAGAGCGAAAATTTTGCAAAAAAAAATTGACATTTTCTACTTTGACAGTTAAAAAATATCCAATATATTCAATTTTTGTCATATATTTAGGCCAAAATGTATTTAGCTTTAGGTCTTTGACAAAAAAATTCTCAATGAGCGTATTTTTAACCGCTTTATGACCGGAAGGTTTTACCCCATTCCTGACCAGGCTATATTTTGCGATTCTGCACTGCGTTACTTTAACGGACAATTGCGCGGTTGTGCGACGCTGTACCCAAATTAAATTTATGTTCTTTTTTTCCCCCACAAATAGAGCTTTCTTTTGGTGGTATTTGATCACCTCTGCGATTTTTACTTTTTGAAAAAAAGTGAAAATTTTGAAAAAAAAAAAAAAAAAAACAATATTTTTTACATTCTGATATATAACATTCCCAAAAAAAAATTTAAAAATCAAATTTTTTTAACATTTTAGGCCAATTTGTTTTCTGCTTCATATTTTTTGTAAAAAAAAAAAAAAAAAAAAATCACAATAAGCGTATTTTGATTGGTTTGCGCAAAAGTTATCGCGTTTACTAACTAAGGGAAAGATTTGTCATTTTTATTGTTTATTTTTTTTTACTAGTAATGATGGCGATCTGCGATTTTTTGCGGGACTGCGACATTGCAGCAGACAGATCGGACCCCTAACTGACATTTTTGACACTTTTGGGGGTACCAGTGACATTACTACAGTAATCAGTGCTAAAAATATGCACTGTCACTGTAATAATGACACTGGCAGGGAAGGGGTTAACTTTATTGGTGATCAAGGGGTTAAATGTATGCCTCATGCTTACTGACGTCTGTGGGGGGAGGGGATTGTGTGACACAGACACAGATCGCAGGTTCAGCTATGCTGAATCCTGTAATCTGTCACATAGGCGATCCCCCCTCGTTTACACAAGCGGGCGGATTTCCTCACTCGATCCCCGACGATCGGGGAAGAGCGGCGGTGATCACCGCCTCTCCTCCCCTGGCCCAACTCCCGCTGTGTCTGAATACAGCGGGAGCAAGCCTCCGGCGGCGCGCGCGCGCCACCGAGAGGAGGCGGGATCCAGCGACGTAGGTCTACGTCGCTGGACGATAACGGGCCACTTTGCCGCAGTACCAGCTCAGTGAGCGGTCGGCAAGTGGTTAAACAGCAAGGGATGCCATACATGGCAATAACCAGGTGACGACTGGAGTAATGCTCATACCCAAGAGGCAATGATTAGTTATTGATTAGATCAGGGTTCTCTAAACTGTGCCGCGCAGGCCTGATCTGGCCCTTTGCTTACCTTTATCTGGCCCTTGGGACACTATTCCTTCCACTGATATGAGCATACCTCCCAACTTTCTAAAATGGGAATAAGGGACACCTATTAGCAATAGTATGTAGGCATAGGACACACCCCCTTAAAGGGACAGTTGGGAGCTAGGTATGAGGCACTATACCGTCCACTGACACCAAAGACTGGGCACTATTTTTCCCACTGACACCAACAGTGGGGTAATATTCCCCCCACTGACACCAGAATCGGGGAACTAATATTCCCACTTACACCAATTATGAGGCACTATTCCTCCCACTGATACCAGCGGTGTCATTTTGTTTACTCCCACTGACCACCAAGCCTTTGGCATTGTTTACTCCCGTCGAAGCCAAGGTATTTTCTTTTTTTTTTCAAATCATAGTTATTGTTTTCTATGCACTTATACAAAAAGCAAACAAAGGAACAAACAATGTAAAGAAACATGGAATATAAAACTAAAAATAATCTAATTAGATAATATATTCTATAAATTATATTTATTAATAATTATAATATAATATATATATATATATATATATATATATATATATATATATATATATATATATATATATATATATACACATATATATATATATACATACACATATATATATATACATACATACATATATATATATACATACATACACACACACACACACACACACATATATATATACATATATATATATATATACACACATATATATATATATATATATATATATATAATGTAATATATTATAATATATACAGTGGGTACGGAAAGTATTCAGACCCCCTTAAATGTTTCACTCTTTGTTATATTGCAGCCATTTGCTAAAATCATTTAAGTTCATTCTTCTTCCTCATGAATGTACACATAGCTCCCCATATTGACAGAAAAACACAGAATTGTTGACATTGTTGCAGATTTATTAAAAAAGAAAAACTGAAATATCACATGGTCCTAAGTATTCAGACCCTTTGCTGTGACACTCATATATTTAACTCAGGTGCTTTCCATTTCTTCTGATCATCCTTGAGATGGGTCTACACCTTCATTTGAGTCCAGCTGTGTTTGATTATACTGATTGGACTTGATTAGGAAAGCCACACACCTGTCTATATAAGACCTTCCAGATCACAATGCATGTCAGAGCAAATGAGAATCATGAGGTCAAAGGAACTGCCTGAAGAGCTCAGAGACAGAATTGTGGCAAGGCACAGATCTGGCCAAGGTTACAAAAAGATTTCTGCTGCACTTAAGGTTCCTAAGAGCACAGTGGCCTCCATAATACTCAAATGGAAGACGTTTGGGACGACCAGAACCCTTCCTAGAGCTGGCCGTCCGGCCAAACTGAGCTATCGGGGGAGAAGAGCCTTGGTGAGAGAGGTAAAGAAGGTATGGGGTGCTATGTGTACATTCATGAGGAAGAAGAATGAACCTAAATGATTTTAGCAAATGGCTGCAATATAACAAAGAGTGAAAAATTTAAGGGGGTCTGAATACTTTCCGTACCCACTGTATATTATATATATATATACATATATACACACACACATATATATATATAGTGTGAGGGTGAGGTGTCGATGCCCGCCTGGAGGAGGTATGAAAGGACTAGCAGGGTAGAGAAATGATAAAGAGAATAAGTGTCAGATGAGAACAAAGAGAGATTGTGCTGTTAGCAGAGGCCCGGTGGGCATGTGTAGATGGGCAACGAGGTTTTGGAGTAGAATCATTAGAGACTGGTATAATAGTAGTCAGAGTTTCATGCTTCTGGGTTGGGTTATCCATGGCTACCATTGCTTTTGGAATTTATCCTCTGTTAAGTGTGCTTTGGAAAAGAGGTATTCCATGTTGCAATGTTCATTGATGGCATTAATTAATGCAGTGATGGGTGGCGGAGAGGGGTTTTTCCACGCCCTAGCCAATACTATGCGTGCCGAGATTAGGATATGATGCGTAATTGGGAGGCATTTTTTCGGGGCGATGGAAGAGGACTGAGACCAAAGAGAGCCATTTGTGGGGTAAAGACATTGAGAGGACTTAGTCACACTAGAGAGAAGGGCCGATACCCTTTTCCAGTAGGGGAGAATTATTGGGCATTCCCACCAAATGTGGAGAATATCTCCGATTGCATCACAGTTCCTCCAACAATTCGGGGAGCAGAAGGATGAGATGTTTGCAAGTCTGTCCGGTGTGTAATACCATTTATATTTTCATAAGAGTTTCCCAGTGTGAGACATTTCTGGATAAAGTGGGAGGCAATCGAAGAGTGCGATGCCATGTTTTAGAGGGGTAGCCAAGACATTTTCTACTCCCACTAGCTACAGTCCGCCCCCCCCCCCCCCTAAAGTGTGAAGGGCAGTAAATTGGACCCTAATGCCCCGTAACGATTATCGGGCCGACCGATCGTCCGACTTTTGTCCAAGTTGTGTTTTGTTGGTTGGAATGTGCTCTAGACTGCACACAAATTTTCTCGGCCAACAAAAATCGACTTCAGAAGTGATGTCATGTGCTGGTTTACTTTCCGTGTGTTTTTTCTTCTCTGAGCATGCCCAGTCTTGCTTATCAGATTTTTGTCTGCCGAAATCTGTACTGACTGACGGAAAATCGCCGTTGTGTTGACGACCAACAAAAATTTTATAGCCTGCACACCAGATTTTATTCGGCCGAAAAGTCGGAGTCGGTTGTCGAAAGCATCATACTAAACAAGCCGAAAATCGGCCGATCGGACGTTGGCCGAAAATTCACGGCCAACTATCGACGCGTGTGTACGGGGCATTATTTCAAAAGTTTGGAGACCCCTGGATTAGAGGTCAGTGTTCACCACAGGCAAACTGGTCCATTCACCCATCACATGTTCTTCCTTGTGCGTTTTTGGCAGGATTGGGCAGCTATTTCATATCTGTGGGTGGTCCTAGCCCATCATCCACTGTTTGAAGAAACGGGCGATTGGACAGATTTGAGCACCAATCCCAATAATTGTTGTTTCTACTGAAATAATTAGCACCTGCCAACATCTGCCTGCACCAAGCATTCCCCCCCGAGGCAACAAACATGAACACTGGCCCTAATGGCAAATATTAATGCCAAATGCTTGTACAGATCCAACAAGCCCACTTTGAAGGTTTTATAGAAGTCTTAAATGCCTGTGAATATGGCAAGGTAAATTGACCCTACCATTTATCATTATTAACCCAATTATCTTACCTTATTCAGATCTTTCTTCAGACATTGGAGTAGTTCTGTCTTCTTCTCATCCAGGAATCGTCCAAGAGCCTCCAGCTGTGCCACCCTGAACTCTGCAGGTCGGGTTTTTCCTTCACTGAAGCTGCGCCTGAGACGCTCCAGAGTGCCGCTGTAGGACGTCATGATGCTATTGACAAAAACAGAGGATTATTTGATGTAAAATAAATCAGTAGGAGGAAAATAGCCAAAACTTCGACATGGATGAAAGGATTTGGATAAAAGAAAATCAAGGATGGGGCATTGGCTTTGATTCAAGCAAGTAGAAGATGGACTGTAGGACATGAATGGTAAGATGTGTGCAGGCAGGTGCAGTCCATTTTTCTCACTGTAGGTGGAGCTCGACCGCAGCAGTATTGCATTTGGGGGGGGGGGGGGGGGGGAGTCAAGAGAAACTTGGTTACTCTATGGTTTCCTGGGTCAATGGGGAAGCTATCTGATTGAATGCTGCTGCCCCGTGTGACTCTGGCAGTCATCTTGGGTCAGACAGAGTTGATTGAAGGCCCTGGCTCTTGGGCTTGGCGTGCTTCTCGTGTGTGGATAGTGTAGGGACAGGTCACTTGTGTGACAGGGACAGTGATTAGCAGCAGGGAGATGTTCCAGACGAGCAGGGAAAGGATTGGGACATTCTACGATTCCTGGAAACCTCCACCTTGGGGCATGGACTGGCAAGGCCACATACCAACCCACAATACACATACTGTCAACACATCTAAGTCCTGCTCTTCTACACACTGCTGATATATTATGTGAGTTTTCCCGGTTGGGTGCCTTCCAGTCGAGTTTGTTGTGAACTATTGGAACTATTGGAAACTATTGGAATCTGAGTGAATCATTCTACGATTCCTAGAAACCTCCACATTGGGGCATTGGAACTATTGGAAACTATTGGAATCTGAGTGAATCATTCTACGATTCCTGGAAACCTCCACATTGGGGCACGGACAGGCCAGGCCACATACCAACCCACAATACACATACTGTCAACACATCTAAGTCCTGCTCTTCTACACACTGCTGATATATCATGTGAGTATTCCCGGTTGGGTGCCTTCCAGTCGAGTTTGTTGTGAACTATTGGAAACTATTGGAACTATTGGAAACTATTGGAATCTGAGTGAATCATTCTACGATTCCTGGAAACCTCCACATTGGGGCATTGGAACTATTGGAAACTATTGGAATCTGAGTGAATCATTCTACGATTCCTGGAAACCTCCACATTGGGGCACGGACTGGCCAGGCCACATACCAACCCACAATACACATACTGTCAACACATCCAAGTCCTGCTCTTCTACACACTGCTGATATATTATGTGAGTATTCCCGGTTGGGTGTATTCCAGCCGAGTTTGTTGTGAACTATTGGACTCTTGAGTGTTTACTCCTGCCACAGCACACTGCACCTCCCCACACGTGGATAGAAGGACATGGATGGTGGAACATAGATGGAGGGATCTGGATGAATGGTCATAGACAATGGAACATAGAAAATGGTATATAGATGGAGGGTCAAGGAAAGTGGGACATGGCTGGTGGGACATGGACAGAGGAATTTGGATAGTTGGACTTCTACAGTTAACCAAAGATGCTGAGATATACATGAGGGACATAAAGCATGGAAATGGAGACTAAGACATAGATGGTGGGACGTTAATGGAGAGGAAAGAGACAGAGGAGATCAGTGCACAAGACAGAGGAGAACTGGTCTTAATACTAACTGAGAGAAGGTTGTTGTTGGACATAAGGGAGGTGAGTGCAAGAAACAGAAAGGTTTAGTGTGTGGAAAATTAACTGAGGAGGTCAGCGCAGGAAGCCATCAGAGGAGGGCAGCGCAGGAAGCCATCAGAGGAGGGCAGCGCAGGAAGCCATCAGAGGAGGGCAGCGCAGGAAGCCATCAGAGGAGGGCAGTGCAGGAAGCCATCAGAGGAGGGCAGTGCAGGAAGCCATCAGAGGAGGGCAGTGCAGGAAGCCATCAGAGGAGGGCAGTGCAGGAAGCCATCAGAAGAGGGCAGTGCAGGAAGCCATCAGAAGAGGGCAGTGCAGGAAGCCATCAGAGGAGGGCAGTGCAGGAAGCCATCAGAGGAGGGCAGTGCAGGAAGCCATCAGAGGAGGTCAGTGCAGGACGCCATCAGAGGAGGTCAGTGCAGGACGCCATCAGAGGAGGTCAGTGCAGGACGCCATCAGAGGAGGTCAGTGCAGGACGCCATCAGAGGTGGTCAGTGCAGGACGCCATCAGAGGAGGTCAGTGCAGGAAGCCATCAGAGGAGGTCAGTGCAGGAAGCCATCAGAGGAGGTCAGTGCAGGAAGCCATCAGAGGAGGTCAGTGCAGGACGCCATCAAAGAAGGACAGTGCAGGAAGCCATCAGAGGAGGTCAGTGCAAGAAGCCATCAGAGGAGGTCAGTGCAGGAAGCCATCAGAGGAGGTCAGTGCAGGAAGCCATCAAAGGAGGTCAGTGCAGGAAGCCATCAGAGGAGGTCAGTGCAAGAAATCATAAGAGGAGGTCAGTGCAAGAAGCCATAAGAGGAGGTCAGTGCAAGAAGCCATCAGAGGAGGTCAGTGCAGGAAGCCATCAGAGGAGGTCAGTGCAAGAAGCCATCAGAGGAGGTCAGTGCAAGAAGCCATCAGAGGAGGTCAGTGCAAGAAGCCATAAGAGGAGGTCAGTGCAGGAAGCCATAAGAGGAGGTCAGTGCAGGAAGCCATCAGAGGAGGTCAGTGCAGGAAGCCATCAAAGGAGGTCAGTGCAGGAAGCCATCAGAGGAGGTCAGTGCAAGAAATCATAAGAGGAGGTCAGTGCAAGAAGCCATAAGAGGAGGTCAGTGCAAGAAGCCATCAGAGGAGGTCAGTGCAGGAAGCCATCAGAGGAGGTCAGTGCAAGAAGCCATCAGAGGAGGTCAGTGCAAGAAGCCATCAGAGGAGGTCAGTGCAAGAAGCCATAAGAGGAGGTCAGTGCAGGAAGCCATAAGAGGAGGTCAGTGCAGGAAGCCATCAGAGGAGGTCAGTGCAGGAAGCCATCAAAAAAGGTCAGTGCAGGAAGCCATCAGAGGAGGTCAGTGCAGGAAGCCATCAGAGGAGGTCAGTGCAAGAAGCCATCAGGAGGAGGTCAGTGCAAGAAGCCATCAGAGGAGGTCAGTGCAGGAAGCCATCAGAGGAGGTCAGTGCAGGAAGCCATAAGAGGAGGTCAGTGCAGGAATCCATCAAAGAAGGTCAGTGCAGGAAGCCATCAAAGGAGGTCAGTGCAGGAAGCCATCAGAGGAGGTCAGTGCAGGAAGCCATCAAAGGAGGTCAGTGCAAGAAGCCATCAGAGGAGGTCAGTGCAAGAAATCATAAGAGGAGGTCAGTGCAAGAAGCCATAAGAGGAGGTCAGTGCAAGAAGCCATCAGAGGAGGTCAGTGCAGGAAGCCATCAGAGGAGGTCAGTGCAAGAAGCCATCAGAGGAGGTCAGTGCAAGAAGCCATCAGAGGAGGTCAGTGCAAGAAGCCATAAGAGGAGGTCAGTGCAGGAAGCCATCAGAGGAGGTCAGTGCAGGAAGCCATCAAAGAAGGTCAGTGCAGGAAGCCATCAGAGGAGGTCAGTGCATGAAGCCATCAGAGGAGGTCAGCGCAGGAAGCCATCAGAGGAGGTCAGCGCAAGAAGCCATCAGGAGGAGGTCAGTGCAAGAAGCCATCAGAGGAGGTCAGTGCAGGAAGCCATAAGAGGAGGTCAGTGCAGGAAGCCATCAAAGAAGGTCAGTGCAAGAAGCCATAAGAGGAGGTCAGTGCAAGAAGCCATCAGGAGGAGGTCAGTGCAAGAAGCCATCAGAGGAGGTCAGTGCAGGAAGCCATAAGAGGAGGTCAGTGCAGGAAGCCATCAAAGAAGGTCAGTGCAAGAAGCCATAAGAGGAGGTCAGTGCAGGAAGCCATCAGAGGAGGTCAGTGCAGGACACTATCAGAGGAGGTCAGCGCAGGAAGCCATCAGAGGAGGTCAGTGCAGGACGCCATCAGAGGAGGTCAGTGCAGGACGCCATCAGAGGAGGTCAGTGCAGGAAGCCATCAGAGGAGGTCAGTGCAGGAAGCCATCAGAGGAGGTCAGCGCAGGAAGCCATCAGAGGAGGTCAGCGTAGGAAGCCATCAGAGGAGGTCAGTGCAAGAAGCCATTTGAGGAGGTCAGTGCAGGACACTATCAGAGGAGGTCAGTGCAGGACACGATCAGAGGAGGTCAGTGCAGGACACGATCAGAGGAGGTCAGTACAGGAAACTGACAAAGAAGGCCATTGCAGCAGTATAGTAGAGATCAGTGGACAAGAAATTAGCAAAGAAGACCAAAGCAGTGCAACACTAGGACAAAGAAGGACAGTAGGACATAGGAGATATTGGTGTATCGAGCAGGCCAGGAATGAAAATATGGGACATCAAATATATAAGCTACATATGTGGTGGGAATAGATGGGGTTATTAGGAGGCACGGAGGCCTTTATCCTCTACAACACTGAATCTGATTGCAGAGATCTCAGATAACACCCAGCTTGTGATTGGAGTCTTGCCTTCGTTTATCAGAGCGGCCTTTGTTTCCTTGGCTCCAGCCTGGCACTGGGTGCAGAATTTGAGTAAATCTTATGAGCTCCACCTTGGAGTGTTACCAGCTGGCACATTGCCCTCCCTGTGTTATTTTCTGTAATTACATAACACTTTATTGATAGCAGGATTATGTGTTTATTGTATTTATATTCATGTCAGGATGTTTTGGTATATTGCAAAAATTGCTTCACAAATGTTTTACAATATTACAATACGAATACAGTCATTACAGAATGCATGTGCAGAGCTTTGGACATCAGTGGGTACAGGGAGCACTGACATTGACACATACAGGAGTGAAGAGTGCAATCCCAGCACAGTATGCACCCAAATAGAATACACAGAATACAAGCAGTGTGTGGCTCGATGTGTACAGGACACAGTGTGTGGCTCGATGTGTACAGCATACAGTGTGTGGCTCAGTGTGTTCAAACTACCGCATGTGGCTTGCTGGGTAAAGTATGCAGGCAATGGGCAACTCAATGTGTACATCATACAGTGTGCATCTCTATATGTACAGAATACATAAAGTTAGTGTCTCAAAGTGTACAGCATTAAGTGGGTGGCTCAGTATACACAAAATACAAGCAGTATGTGGCTCAGAATGTACAGAATACAGTGCGCGGCTCAGTATGTATAGCATAAAGCTTGTAGCTAGGTGTGTAGTGGATACTGGCAGTGTGTGGCACAATGTATACAGCATACAGCATGTGGCTCAGTATATACAGCATACAGGGTGTGCCTCAGGGTATACAGCATACAGCGTGTGGCTCAGTGTATACAGAATGCAGGGTGTGGCTCAGGGTATACAGCACACAGGGTGTTCCCCAGGCTATACAGCATGTGGCTCAGGGTATACAGCATACAGCGTGTGGCTCAGGGTATACAGAGTACAGCGTGTGGCTCAGTGTATACATCATATAGTGTGTGGCTCAGTGTATACAGCATATAGTGTGTGGCTCAGTGTATACAGCATATAGTGTGTGGCTCAGTGTATACAGCATATAGTGTGTGGCTCAGTGTATACAGCATATAGTGTGTGGCTCAGTGTATACAGCATATAGTGTGTGGCTCAGTGTATACAGCATTCAGCATGTGGCTCAGTGTACACAGCGTGTGGCTCAGTGTATACAGCGTGCAGGCAGTGTGCGGCTCAGTGTATACAGCGTGCAGGCAGTATGTGGCTCAGTGTATACAGCGTACAGGCAGTGTGTGGCTCAGTGTATACAGTGTGCAGGTAGTGTGTGGCTCAGTGTATACAGCGTGCAGGCAGTGTGTGGCTCAGTGTATACAGCGTACAGGCAGTGTGTGGCTCAGTGTATACAGCGTGCAGGCAGTGTGTGGCTCAGTGTATACAGCGTGCAGGCAGTGTGTGGCTCAGTGTATACAGCGTGCAGACAGTGTGTGGCTCAGTGTATACAGCGTGCAGGCAGTGTGTGGCTCAGTGTATACAGCGTGCAGGCAGTGTGTGGCTCAGTGTATACAGTGTACAGGTAGTGTGTGGCTCAGTGTATACAGCGTGCAGGCAGTGTGCGGCTCAGTATATACAGAGTGCAGGCAGTGTGCGGCTCAGTGTATACAGAGTACAGGCAGTGTGTGGCTCAGTGTATACAGAGTGCAGGCAGTGTGTGGCTCAGTGTATACAGCGTGCAGACAGTATGCGGCTCAGTGTATACAGCGTGCAGACAGTATGCGGCTCAGTGTATACAGCGTGCAGACAGTATGCGGCTCAGTGTATACAGAGTGCAGGCAGTGTGTGGCTCAGTGTATACAGCGTGCAGGCAGTGTGCGGCTCAGTGTATACAGCGTGCAGGCAGTGTGTGGCTCAGTGTATACAGCGTGCAGGCAGTGTGTGGCTCAGTGTATACAGCGTGCAGGCAGTGTGTGGCTCAGTGTATACAGTGTGCAGGCAGTGTGTGGCTCAGTGTATACAGTGTGCAGGCAGTGTGTGGCTCAGTGTATACAGTGTGCAGGCAGTGTGTGGCTCAGTGTATACAGCCAGTGTCTGTAGCAGCTTGTATTACCTGTGATCTTGCTCTCTCCCCAGACAGCTGACACTGAGAGGAAGGAGTACGATGAGGAGGAAGTAGGGAGGAGGAGGAGGAGGAGGGACACAGTTCTTGTGTAATGAATTCCTTATCGGTCACATTGTGTTTGTTGTGCAGATTAATGAAGCTTTGCATGTGGATACAAGTGTCTTTGTGTACTCCCTGAGCTCGCCGGTGTCCCTGGAGATGCCACCATTTCTATTATCCACACGGATCACACCGGAGGGATCTCCCATCCCAACCACAAAACTCCGGACTGTTACCCAATGTGCTGACTGCGATCACCAAGGCTGCATGTACACGGCTTATAGAAACACTCCCATTTACGCTGGATCTTCCCTCCAGAAGCCAGAAAAAAAAATCCAGAATAAAAAATAAAAAAAATGCACATTTTGCGTGTTATTACTATTTATGTGCGTTTTTTACTCACATAAGGCGTTTAGAGCAGTGTTGCCAACCCCCCTGGAGAGAAATTTACTGGCAGAACGTCCAAAATTTACGGACGGCACCAATTTTTTCTGACATGACAACAATGTACATAAACAGGCTTTTTTCAGTGCTAAACCGTGCAAATATCAATACTTAAACTATAAAACATGTAGATAGTGCTATTAGCAATGTGTTTAGGTTAACCGGTTGCCGACCGCCGCACGACTATATACTGCGGCGGTCAGCCCCGGCCAGGCAGAGTGACGTATGGGTACGTCACTCGCCTGTCACTGACTTGAGAGCCAATTGCGGGCGGGCGCGCGTGCCCGCCGCGGCTCGTTCACTGACAAGTCAGTGCGTGTGACGGCGGACCCCGATGTCCGCCGGTCACACTACGATCGCTCCGGTGAAGGGAGAAAGGCGGAGCGGCTTATGTAAACAAGCCGCCCGTCATTCTCCCTGGTGTAAAAATGAAGATCAGACGGTTCTACTATGTAGGACCATTGATCTTTGTTTTTACACCAATAGCCATGTCCCTATACAGTTAGAATCACGCCCCTAGGACATACTTAACCCCTCCCTCTCCAATACAGTTAACCCCTTCCCTGCCAGTGTAATTTTTGCAGTAACAGTGCATATGTATAGCACTGATTACTGCAGTAATGTCACTGGTAACCCCAAAAGTGTCAAAAATGTCAGTCAAGGGTCCGATCTGTCCGCCGCAATGTCGCAGTACCGACTAAAAATCGCAGATCGCCGCCATTACGCGTTAAAAAAAAAAAAACACCAAAAATGACAAAAATCTTTCCCTTTGTTAGTAAACGCGATAACTTTTGCGCAAACCAATCAAAATACGCTTTTTGAGGTTTTTGTTTACCAAACATATGTAGCATAAAACAAATTGGCAGAAAATGTTAAAAAATTTTGATTTTTACATTTTTCTGGGGGAATTTCATATAAAAAAATATGAAAAATATTGTTATTTTTGCACAATTGACGCTCTTTTTTTGTTTATAGCGCATGATCAAAAAATCGCACAGGTGATCAAATACCACCAAAAGAAAGCTCTGTTTGTGGGAAAAAAAGGACGTCAAATTCGTTTAGGTACGGCGTCGCATGAGCGCGCAATTGTCCGTTAAAGTCACGCAGTAAAAAATCGCAAAAAACCCCATGGTCTTTTAGCAGCCAAATCCTCTGGGGCTTAAGTGGTTAAACAAAAGTCAAAAACCATATTTCTCCATTTACATGAATATCAGGTTAATCTAACCCAGCCAGCACAGTGTTCCCCCATATATCAGAGTGTGCAGGATTTCCCTTACAGTGTAACTCTGACATAAAGAGGAATGCTGCAGATCTTGATTTAAGGGGGAACTCTGATTTAAGTGGGTGCTCTGGTGACCAGAAACCGCCTTATATCAGAGTCCACTGCATTGCCCTTTACATCAGAGTTCCCTTTTATATCAGGGTCCGCAGAGTTCCCCCTTCGCACTGTAAGGGGAGAATCCTGCAGACTCTGATGTAAAGGGGAACTCCAGGAACTCTGATGTGGGGGGCAATCTGGTGACCAGAGACCACCTTCCACAGAGTGAATACATTAAGATATGGGGGGGGGGTTACTAATATAGAGGGATCTTTATATCAGTGCACCCTTACATCAGTGACCACCCCATCAGACTGGTCTGGCGGCTCTGTCACTGACCTCCTCTCAGGTGCACTGTGCAGGGATCAGTCAGACGGCTCTGGTCTCCACTCCACAGGCCCCACACATCTGACTTCTCCCGTGACCCCCAACCCAGCGGCACTCTCACTCTTGACTCCTCTCCAGAGTCCAGACTCCCCTGCAGACATGATAAAAGACAAGAGATGGTTAGAGACTGCGGACATGGTACAGGAGGTGGTCAGAGGCTGCGGACATGGTACAGGAGGTGGTCAGAGGCTGCGGACATGGTACAGGAGGTGGTCAGAGGCTGCGGACATGGTACAGGAGTTGGTCAGAGGCTGCGGACATGGTACAGGAGGTGGTCAGAGGCTGCGGACATGGTACAGGAGGTGGTCAGAGGCTGCGGACATGGTACAGGAGGTGGTCAGAGGCTGCGGACATGGTACAGGAGGTGGTCAGAGGCTGCGGACATGGTACAGGAGGTGGTCAGAGGCTGCGGACATGGTACAGGAGGTGGTCAGAGGCTGCGGACATGGTACAGGAGGTGGTCAGAGGCTGCGGACATGGTACAGGAGGTGGTCAGAGGCTGCGGACATGGTACAGGAGGTGGTCAGAGGCTGCGGACATGGTACAGGAGGTGGTCAGAGGCTGCGGACATGGTACAGGAGGTGGTCAGAGGCTGCGGACATGGTACAGGAGGTGGTCAGAGGCTGCGGACATGGTACAGGAGGTGGTCAGAGGCTGCGGACATGGTACAGGAGTTGGTCAGAGGCTGCGGACATGGTACAGGAGGTGGTCAGAGGCTGCGGACATGGTACAGGAGGTGGTCAGAGGCTGCGGACATGGTACAGGAGGTGGTCAGAGGCTGCGGACATGGTACAGGAGGTGGTCAGAGGCTGCCGACATGGTACAGGAGGTGGTCAGAGGCTGCGGACATGGTACAGGAGGTGGTCAGAGACTGCAGACATAATACAGGAGATGGTCAGAGCCTGCGTGGACATGGAAGTGCCCTCCTCACCCCCTCACAGTAGTTTCTTCCTATGTCCCCCTTCATATTAGCTCTCCACATCAGTGTCCTCCTCCTAAGTCCCTTTCACCTCTCCACAGCCACATCAGTGACATTACTGCAGAGTGAAGCTGTGACACTGATGTGCCTGTGGAGAGGTGAAGGGGGCACAGGAGCAGGACACTGATGTCCTCTGCCCCCAGGCCCTGACTGACTCATCTCTCTACTCCAGTCTGCAGTGCACTGCTAGCTGTCGGGGAGGCTCAGGAGCCGCACTCACCACTAGTCCTCTGCCTCTGCTGTCACACTCAGTCTGCTCTGCCCACTCCACTCCACTCCACCATCCGTCCAGCTGCCAGCAGCATCTTCTAGTTGTTCTAGTCCACAGACTGACTGAGTCCACTCCACACATATTGTCAGTCACTGGCGCAGTGGTGGCCCGCGCCTGGCGGCCGGCGGGAAGACTTGAATGACGGCGGGGGGCGGAGGCAGGGGCAGGCGCAGACGGACCGTGGCACTCGCAACCAATCTGAGTCTGCTGCATCTCTGCTAGTGCTACAGAACTCGGGGAATCTCCGGAAGAACTGCGCGCCGCGCATGCGCAGTTCTAACCTTGCCGCCGCCGCCGTAGATTTACTGCCACTTTTCTCCTGCTACGGGCATTTACGGGCAGGAGAAAAGTGCCCTGTTTTTACGGGCTGTCCGTAAATCTACAGGCGGTTAGCAACACTGGTTTAGAGACATATGAGCGTAAACTCAATCATTGGTTAAAAAAAAATTGTATTTATTTTATAATAATAATTGATATTCATTTTTTTTTTTTAATTATTATTTTTACTTTATTAAGTGCATATGCATGTTTGCATGTCATTATACATTGGTGCTGTCATAAGTATAGAGTATTAACGTATACAAAAAATAGATGGAGTATGTGCCCGGGCTATCCTAAACACAAGCATAGAGCACTGGCAGATGCAAAATACAGATCATGTATACACCAACGCTATCACAAACATAAGCATGGCATAGCATAGCAAAGCATAGCAAAGCAAAGTATAGCATAGCAAAGCATAGCATGGCATAGCATGGCATGGCATGGCATAGCATAGCATACAGGTGTACTGATGCTGTTGCAAAAACAAGCATAGCATAAGGCTGCATTCACACTTGAGCGTAGCGTTTTTTACCGCGATTTTACCGCAATTTTTTCAGGCGTTTTTCATTGACATCTATCAAAAACGCTGGTAATCAGCCCAAAAAGAAGCTCATGTACTTTTTTCAGTTACAGGCGTTTTGCAAAACGCTCAGATGTGAACAGGGGCCATTTAAATGAATGGGGTTTTACTTGTTGGGCGTTTTGGAAGCGTTTCTTTTGAGCGTTTTTGGAGCTGAAAACGCCCAGGTGTGAATGGAGCCTAAGGGAAAATAGACCCAAGTGCACCTGCGCACAGCCATTTATGTCTATGGGGGGGCTGTACATGTACCTGGGCTTCCCAGGCGGGCAAAGCAGGGGCGTAACTACAGGGGTTGCACGCGGACGCGCAGGAAGCCTACGTCACGCGCCGGTCCCTCGAGGCTCGCAACTAGGTACCAAGTAGCGGGCGAACAGGACGAGGAACGGTGGTAGGACTATCGGCTTTTCCTATTCCATGCTGTTTATTTATACATGTCTGTAAGTGCAATGGTTGAGGGATTGTATGTTTGGGGAAATAATGAGTGCAATATGCAGGATTACGCTATGTCACTTCATTATTTCACATGTAATATGTCCCTATGGCGGTGAGGAGAGTATCGGTCTGATATTGAACTGGTATCCGATTGAAGTGCCGACCAGTATCCGATGTCTGGAGGAGATTAGGTGATCTCACTTACTGCTTTGTTTGGCGCATATACAGATTATATCTGGTGAGTGGCCCTACTAACGGGTGCACACAGCGGTGTGGTGGAGGTCTTTCCGGTTTTCCGCAAGGATTCACTCTCTTGAGACTCTGGATACATTTGGGACTTTATGCATGAACTATTCCCTTACATATAAGATACGAGTCGAGTTCATACATTATTGTGGACTTTAGCGCTGCTAGTGTGTGATGTAGTTTGAGCTATAGGTTCTGACAGTCTATATTCATACACCTTCTTGATATACTACAGGGGATGATTAGAGACAGCAGACATCCTGCAGGTGATGGTCAGGGACCATGAACATACTACAGGAGATGATCAGAGACAGCAGACATCCTGCAGGTGATGGTCAGAGACAGCAAACATACCACAGGTGATGGTCAGGGACCATGGACATACTACAGGTGATGGTCAGAGACAGCAGACATACTACAGGTGATGGTCAGAGACAGCAAACATACCACAGGTGATGGTCAGGGACCATGGACATACTACAGGTGATGGTCAGAGACAGCAGACATACTACAGGTGATGGTCAGGGACCATGAAAATACTACAGGAGATGATCAGAGACAGCAGACATATCACAGGTGATGGTCAGAGACAGCAGACATACTACAGGTGATGGTCAGGGATCATGGACATCCTGCAGGTAATGGTCAGGGACAGCAGACATACTACAGGCAGTGGCGGCCGGCCGATAGGGGGCGCAGGGGCGCCGCCCCTCCCCCCAAAAAGAAAAAGAAAGAAAAAAAGATTTAAAAAAAATTGGTGCCTATGGGGGGTGGGGTTTTCCACCCGCAGAGGCGCCGATTGGCGGCCTTCTGGGGCGTAACTGTAGCGCAGAGCACTGCGCTACACCACCCCCTTTTGTGATGTCTTGGATCATGATTGGTCCAGACTCCAGCCTGGACCAATCATGATTCAGGACATCATTGCTGGGGGCGGTGCGGTCACCTTCCCGCCGTCAGATGGTCAGGATGGCACGCATCGGAGGAAGAAGAGAAGAGGACGTCTTGTCTCCACTCCACTCTCCAGAGAGTCCCGACTGGCCGACTCCCGAGAGCAGCAGCAGCAGTGACAGGTAAGTGCCTCAGACAGACTCAGTGTGGTCCTCTCTGTCCTGTCTGTGTGCCTGTGTGTGTGTGTGCAGACAATGGAGATAGATTGCAGAGTGAGAGGAAACACACAGGCAGCGACAGTGCAGCTCTCGGGGGAGGTCTCACTCTGTGTGTTTTGCAAGAAGCACATGTGGAGTGATGAGAGAAGAAGCTGCTTACCGTTCAGGCAGGATGTGCTTTCATAGAGGCAGCCAGGAGAGAGCAGTGCTCATCCCTGCTGCCATTCATCCTATTTAGTGTTGAGCGAACACGGACTGTATTATTCGTGTTCGTACCGAATAATTGGATTTTTTGTACCCGAACACGGACACGGACACTTTACTGTATGTTCGGGTAAAAATCCGTGTTCGGTCGTTTTATTTCCGGGTTTTGCATGCTTTGGCGCTCTTTTCATGGCGGGCTTTCAACAGCCAATCAACAATCGTTTAACTGGTGTGCCTTAAGCCATCCCAGCCATGCCTGCAAATGTCTCAGTAGCTGTGATTGGCCGTCTGAAGCATGTGACCAAGTCTTTATAAGTTCGAGGCAGCCGCAGCGGCGTCATTATGCTGCTTAGATTCAGGGACAGAGCACACATCAACGTGCTGGCTGCTGATTAGGGAAAGATAGGCAGGAAAAAACCATTTGTGTCCGGATAGAATTGAGGGACAGGTCGGAGTGTTTAGGCAGGGCGAGTTGTAGGCATTTTAGGGATAGAGTCTGCTGAATTATATAGGGTCAGTGTCTTCTACAAACTACAATCGATATTGCTGTGTGGGGGGTGGGGTGAATCTGCACTCAATCCTGATCTACGATCTCTTCTCAATCCTGTTAGGGACAGAGTCTGCTGAATTTTAGGGAAACTGTGTTCTACAAACTACAATCGATATTGCTGTGTGGGGGGTGGGGTGAATCTGCACTCAATCCTGATCTACGATCTCTTCTCAATCCTGTTAGGGACAGAGTCTGCTGAATTTTAGGGAAACTGTGTTCTACAAACTACAATCGATATTGCTGTGTGGGGGGTGGGGTGAATCTGCACTCAATCCTGATCTACGATCTCTTCTCAATCCTGTTAGGGACAGAGTCTGCTGAATTTTAGGGAAACTGTGTTCTACAAACTACAATCGATATTGCTGTGTGGGGGGTGGGGTGAATCTGCACTCAATCCTGATCTACGATCTCTTCTCAATCCTGTTAGGGACAGAGTCTGCTGAATTTTAGGGAAACTGTGTTCTACAAACTACAATCGATATTGCTGTGTGGTGTGGGATTGGAGATAGGCAGGTGTCAGTGATCCACATCCATTTTTCTGTGTGTGAGCTGCAGTGAACACAATCTTTTTGGGCTGCAGTGAACACAATCTTTTTGGGGTGCAGTGAACAAAATCTTTTTGGGGTGCAGTGAACACAATCCTTTTTGGTGTGCAGTGAACACAATCTTTGTGGGGTGCAGTGAACAAAATCCTTTGTGGGGTGCAGTGAACACAATCTTTTTGGGGTGCAGTGAACAAAATCCTTTTTGGGGTGCAGTGAACAACATCCTTTTTGGGGTGCAGTGAACACAATCTTTTTGGGGTGCAGTGAACAAAATCCTTTGTGGGGTGCAGTGAACACAATCTTTTTGGGGTGCAGTGAACACAATCTTTTTGGGGTGGAGTGAACAACATCCTTTTTGGGGTGCAGTGAACAAAATCCTTTTTGGGGTGCAGTGAACAAAATCATTTTTGGGGTGCAGTGAACACAATCTTTTTGGGGTGCAGTGAACACAATCTTTGTGGGGTGCAGTGAACACAATCTTTTTGGGGTGGAGTGAACAACATCCTTTTTGGGGTGCAGTGAACAACATCCTTTTTGGGGTGCAGTGAACACAATCTTTTTGGGGTGCAGTGAACACAATCTTTGTGGGGTACAGTGAACAGAATCTTTGTGGGGTGCAGTGAACACAATCTTTGGGGGGTACAGTGAACACAATCTTTGTGAGGTGCAGTGAACACAATCTTTGTGGGGTGCAGTGAACACAATCATTGTGGGGTGCAGTGAACTCAATCTTTGTGGGGTACAGTGAACACAATCTCATACTGAAGGTTTGAGGGTGCTGCCTGTTCCATACTCCCCCTACTCCTCATCTAGCCTTTTAGGGGTACAAACAATAGTAATTGGGGCCTAGTGTGGTTGTGTACGTGTGATATACATACACTTTTTTGGGATCATATTTTCTATTCCGCTATTTAATCAAAAACCTTTGGGGATCAGTTAAATTGGGGGATAGTCTGTGTTGGTACGTGTGAGAGAGATCCACCTTTCCAAGTTGTTGGGGTTCATCTCATACTTCTGAAGGTTTGAGGGTGCTGCCTGTTCCATACCCCCCCTACTCCTAGCCTTTTAGGGGTACAAACAATAGTAATTGGGGCCTAGTGTGGTTGTGTACGTGTGATATACATACACTTTTTTGGGATCATATTTTCTATTCCGCTATTTAATCAAAAACCTTTGGGGATCAGTTAAATTGGGGGATAGTCTGTGTTGGTACGTGTGAGAGAGATCCACCTTTCCAAGTTGTTGGGGTTCATCTCATACTTCTGAAGGTTTGAGGGTGCTGCCTGTTCCATACTCCCCCTACTCCTAGCCTTTTAGGGGTACAAACAATAGTAATTGGGGCCTAGTGTGGTTGTGTACGTGTGATATACATACACTTTTTTGGGATCATATTTTCTATTCCGCTATTTAATCAAAAACCTTTGGGGATCAGTTAAATTGGGGGATAGTCTGTGTTGGTACGTGTGAGAGAGATCCACCTTTCCAAGTTGTTGAGGTTCATCTCATACTTCTGAAGGTTTGAGGGTGCTGCCTGTTCCATACTCCCCCTACTCCTAGCCTTTTAGGGGTACAAACAATAGTAATTGGGGCCTAGTGTGGTTGTGTACGTGTGATATACATACACTTTTTTGGGATCATATTTTCTATTCCGCTATTTAATCAAAAACCTTTGGGGATCAGTTAAATTGGGGGATAGTCTGTGTTGGTACGTGTGAGAGAGATCCACCTTTCCAAGTTGTTGGGGTTCATCTCATACTTCTGAAGGTTTGAGGGTGCTGCCTGTTCCATACTCCCCCTACTCCTAGCCTTTTAGGGGTACAAACAATAGTAATTGGGGCCTAGTGTGGTTGTGTACGTGTGATATACATACACTTTTTTGGGATCATATTTTCTATTCCGCTATTTAATCAAAAACCTTTGGGGATCAGTTAAATTGGGGGATAGTCTGTGTTGGTACGTGTGAGAGAGATCCACCTTTCCAAGTTGTTGGGGTTCATCTCATACTTCTGAAGGTTTGAGGGTGCTGCCTGTTCCATACCCCCCCTACTCCTAGCCTTTTAGGGGTACAAACAATAGTAATTGGGGCCTAGTGTGGTTGTGTACGTGTGATATACATACACTTTTTTGGGATCATATTTTCTATTCCGCTATTTAATCAAAAACCTTTGGGGATCAGTTAAATTGGGGGATAGTCTGTGTTGGTACGTGTGAGAGAGATCCACCTTTCCAAGTTGTTGGGGTTCATCTCATACTTCTGAAGGTTTGAGGGTGCTGCCTGTTCCATACTCCCCCTACTCCTAGCCTTTTAGGGGTACAAACAATAGTAATTGGGGCCTAGTGTGGTTGTGTACGTGTGATATACATACACTTTTTTGGGATCATATTTTCTATTCCGCTATTTAATCAAAAACCTTTGGGGATCAGTTAAATTGGGGGATAGTCTGTGTTGGTACGTGTGAGAGAGATCCACCTTTCCAAGTTGTTGAGGTTCATCTCATACTTCTGAAGGTTTGAGGGTGCTGCCTGTTCCATACTCCCCCTACTCCTAGCCTTTTAGGGGTACAAACAATAGTAATTGGGGCCTAGTGTGGTTGTGTACGTGTGATATACATACACTTTTTTGGGATCATATTTTCTATTCCGCTATTTAATCAAAAACCTTTGGGGATCAGTTAAATTGGGGGATAGTCTGTGTTGGTACGTGTGAGAGAGATCCACCTTTCCAAGTTGTTGGGGTTCATCTCATACTTCTGAAGGTTTGAGGGTGCTGCCTGTTCCATACTCCCCCTACTCCTAGCCTTTTAGGGGTACAAACAATAGTAATTGGGGCCTAGTGTGGTTGTGTACGTGTGATATACATACACTTTTTTGGGATCATATTTTCTATTCCGCTATTTAATCAAAAACCTTTGGGGATCAGTTAAATTGGGGGATAGTCTGTGTTGGTACGTGTGAGAGAGATCCACCTTTCCAAGTTGTTGGGGTTCATCTCATACTTCTGAAGGTTTGAGGGTGCTGCCTGTTCCATACCCCCCCTACTCCTAGCCTTTTAGGGGTACAAACAATAGTAATTGGGGCCTAGTGTGGTTGTGTACGTGTGATATACATACACTTTTTTGGGATCATATTTTCTATTCCGCTATTTAATCAAAAACCTTTGGGGATCAGTTAAATTGGGGGATAGTCTGTGTTGGTACGTGTGAGAGAGATCCACCTTTCCAAGTTGTTGGGGTTCATCTCATACTTCTGAAGGTTTGAGGGTGCTGCCTGTTCCATACTCCCCCTACTCCTAGCCTTTTAGGGGTACAAACAATAGTAATTGGGGCCTAGTGTGGTTGTGTACGTGTGATATACATACACTTTTTTGGGATCATATTTTCTATTCCGCTATTTAATCAAAAACCTTTGGGGATCAGTTAAATTGGGGGATAGTCTGTGTTGGTACGTGTGAGAGAGATCCACCTTTCCAAGTTGTTGGGGTTCATCTCATACTTCTGAAGGTTTGAGGGTGCTGCCTGTTCCATACTCCCCCTACTCCTAGCCTTTTAGGGGTACAAACAATAGTAATTGGGGCCTAGTGTGGTTGTGTACGTGTGATATACATACACTTTTTTGGGATCATATTTTCTATTCCGCTATTTAATCAAAAACCTTTGGGGATCAGTTAAATTGGGGGATAGTCTGTGTTGGTACGTGTGAGAGAGATCCACCTTTCCAAGTTGTTGGGGTTCATCTCATACTTCTGAAGGTTTGAGGGTGCTGCCTGTTCCATACCCCCCCTACTCCTAGCCTTTTAGGGGTACAAACAATAGTAATTGGGGCCTAGTGTGGTTGTGTACGTGTGATATACATACACTTTTTTGGGATCATATTTTCTATTCCGCTATTTAATCAAAAACCTTTGGGGATCAGTTAAATTGGGGGATAGTCTGTGTTGGTACGTGTGAGAGAGATCCACCTTTCCAAGTTGTTGGGGTTCATCTCATACTTCTGAAGGTTTGAGGGTGCTGCCTGTTCCATACCCCCCCTACTCCTAGCCTTTTAGGGGTACAAACAATAGTAATTGGGGCCTAGTGTGGTTGTGTACGTGTGATATACATACACTTTTTTGGGATCATATTTTCTATTCCGCTATTTAATCAAAAACCTTTGGGGATCAGTTAAATTGGGGGATAGTCTGTGTTGGTACGTGTGAGAGAGATCCACCTTTCCAAGTTGTTGGGGTTCATCTCATACTTCTGAAGGTTTGAGGGTGCTGCCTGTTCCATACTCCCCCTACTCCTAGCCTTTTAGGGGTACAAACAATAGTAATTGGGGCCTAGTGTGGTTGTGTACGTGTGATATACATACACTTTTTTGGGATCATATTTTCTATTCCGCTATTTAATCAAAAACCTTTGGGGATCAGTTAAATTGGGGGATAGTCTGTGTTGGTACGTGTGAGAGAGATCCACCTTTCCAAGTTGTTGGGGTTCATCTCATACTTCTGAAGGTTTGAGGGTGCTGCCTGTTCCATACTCCCCCTACTCCTAGCCTTTTAGGGGTACAAACAATAGTAATTGGGGCCTAGTGTGGTTGTGTACGTGTGATATACATACACTTTTTTGGGATCATATTTTCTATTCCGCTATTTAATCAAAAACCTTTGGGGATCAGTTAAATTGGGGGATAGTCTGTGTTGGTACGTGTGAGAGAGATCCACCTTTCCAAGTTGTTGGGGTTCATCTCATACTTCTGAAGGTTTGAGGGTGCTGCCTGTTCCATACCCCCCCTACTCCTAGCCTTTTAGGGGTACAAACAATAGTAATTGGGGCCTAGTGTGGTTGTGTACGTGCGAGATACATACACTTTTTTTGATCATATTTCCTATTCCGCTATTCAATAAAAACCTTTGAGGATCAATTGAATTGCGGGATAGTCTGTGTCGGTACGTGTGAGAGAGATCCACCTTTCCAAGTTGTTGGGGTTCATCTCATACTTCTGAAGGTTTGAGGGTGCTGCCTGTTCCATACCCCCCCTACTCCTCATCTAGCCTTTTAGGGGTACAAACAATAGTAATTGGGGCCTAGTGTGGTTGTGTACGTGCGAGATACATACACTTTTTTTGATCATATTTCCTATTCCGCTATTCAATAAAAACCTTTGAGGATCAATTGAATTGCGGGATAGTCTGTGTCGGTACGTGTGAGAGAGATCCACCTTTCCAAGTTGTTGGGGTTCATCTCATACTTCTGAAGGTTTGAGGGTGCTGCCTGTTCCATACCCCCCCTACTCCTCATCTAGCCTTTTAGGGGTACAAACAATAGTAATTGGGGCCTAGTGTGGTTGTGTACGTGCGAGATACATACACTTTTTTTGATCATATTTCCTATTCCGCTATTCAATAAAAACCTTTGAGGATCAATTGAATTGCGGGATAGTCTGTGTCGGTACGTGTGAGAGAGATCCACCTTTCCAAGTTGTTGGGGTTCATCTCATACTTCTGAAGGTTTGAGGGTGCTGCCTGTTCCATACCCCCCCTACTCCTCATCTAGCCTTTTAGGGGTACAAACAATAGTAATTGGGGCCTAGTGTGGTTGTGTACGTGCGAGATACATACACTTTTTTTGATCATATTTCCTATTCCGCTATTCAATAAAAACCTTTGAGGATCAATTGAATTGCGGGATAGTCTGTGTCGGTACGTGTGAGAGAGATCCACCTTTCCAAGTTGTTGGGGTTCATCTCATACTTCTGAAGGTTTGAGGGTGCTGCCTGTTCCATACCCCCCCTACTCCTCATCTAGCCTTTTAGGGGTACAAACAATAGTAATTGGGGCCTAGTGTGGTTGTGTACGTGCGAGATACATACACTTTTTTTGATCATATTTCCTATTCCGCTATTCAATAAAAACCTTTGAGGATCAATTGAATTGCGGGATAGTCTGTGTCGGTACGTGTGAGAGAGATCCACCTTTCCAAGTTGTTGGGGTTCATCTCATACTTCTGAAGGTTTGAGGGTGCTGCCTGTTCCATACCCCCCCTACTCCTCATCTAGCCTTTTAGGGGTACAAACAATAGTAATTGGGGCCTAGTGTGGTTGTGTACGTGCGAGATACATACACTTTTTTTGATCATATTTCCTATTCCGCTATTCAATAAAAACCTTTGAGGATCAATTGAATTGCGGGATAGTCTGTGTCGGTACGTGTGAGAGAGATCCACCTTTCCAAGTTGTTGGGGTTCATCTCATACTTCTGAAGGTTTGAGGGTGCTGCCTGTTCCATACCCCCCCTACTCCTCATCTAGCCTTTTAGGGGTACAAACAATAGTAATTGGGGCCTAGTGTGGTTGTGTACGTGCGAGATACATACACTTTTTTTGATCATATTTCCTATTCCGCTATTCAATAAAAACCTTTGAGGATCAATTGAATTGCGGGATAGTCTGTGTCGGTACGTGTGAGAGAGATCCACCTTTCCAAGTTGTTGGGGTTCATCTCATACTTCTGAAGGTTTGAGGGTGCTGCCTGTTCCATACCCCCCCTACTCCTCATCTAGCCTTTTAGGGGTACAAACAATAGTAATTGGGGCCTAGTGTGGTTGTGTACGTGCGAGATACATACACTTTTTTTGATCATATTTCCTATTCCGCTATTCAATAAAAACCTTTGAGGATCAATTGAATTGCGGGATAGTCTGTGTCGGTACGTGTGAGAGAGATCCACCTTTCCAAGTTGTTGGGGTTCATCTCATACTTCTGAAGGTTTGAGGGTGCTGCCTGTTCCATACCCCCCCTACTCCTCATCTAGCCTTTTAGGGGTACAAACAATAGTAATTGGGGCCTAGTGTGGTTGTGTACGTGCGAGATACATACACTTTTTTTGATCATATTTCCTATTCCGCTATTCAATAAAAACCTTTGAGGATCAATTGAATTGCGGGATAGTCTGTGTCGGTACGTGTGAGAGAGATCCACCTTTCCAAGTTGTTGGGGTTCATCTCATACTTCTGAAGGTTTGAGGGTGCTGCCTGTTCCATACCCCCCCTACTCCTCATCTAGCCTTTTAGGGGTACAAACAATAGTAATTGGGGCCTAGTGTGGTTGTGTACGTGTGATATACATACACTTTTTTTGGATCATATTTTCTATTCCGCTATTCAATAAAAACCTTTCTAGGGCAAGATCTTAAATTACAGAAATATGAGGAGACCGTCAAATAAGGGCCGTGGCCTGGGTCGTGGTGCTGCTGGTAGAGCTCCTGTTGCAAGGAGAGGACATGGTCGATCTGTGCCAGCTACACGCACAAGTGAAACACCTTCCTCAAGTGTGAGTAGGCGACAGAACCTGCATCAGTATTTGGTAGGGCATCAAACGCCCCTAGAAGTGATGAGGCCAGAACAAGTTGAGGCGATAGTAGATTGGTTTGCTGCTGACAGTGCCTCCAGTTCCTTCACATTGTCTCCCACCCAGTCTACTGCAGAAAGGTCAGAGTTGGCACCTGCAGCCAATGTCCAACCGTCTTTCACCTCACCCCCTTGCAAATCAGGCCAGCAGTCTGAGCCCCAAGCCATACAGCAGTCTCTTATTCTTTTTGAGGACTCTGTCAGCAGGGTTTCCCAGGGCCATCCACCTAGCCCTGCCCCAGAAGTGGAAGAGATTGAGTGCAGCGATGCCCAACCACTTATTTCTCAAGATGAGTACATGCAAGGATCATCGCAGCACGTCTCCGATGATGACGAAACGCAGGTGCCAACTGCTGCGGCGTTCAGCATTGTGGAGACCGACAAGGAGGGCAGGGGTGAAGACTGGGTGGAAGATGATGTGGAGGACGATGAGGTCCTCGACCCCACATGGAATGAACGTCATGCAGGTGAACTGAGTAGTTTGGAGGAAGAGGCGGTGGTCGCACAGAGCCACCAGCACAGCAGAAGAGGGAGCAGGGTGCAGAAGCGGAGCGGCCGTGCCCTAGACACTACGCCCGCTACTGCCCAACGCAGCAAGGGAACGAGCGCACCAAAGTCAGCTCAAAGGAGTTCTCTAGCGTGGAAGTTCTTTAGAAAATGTGCTGATGACAGGACACGAGTGGTTTGCACCCTGTGCAATCAGAGCTTGAAGCGAGGCATGAACCTTCTCAACCTGAGCACAACCTGCATGATCAGGCATCTAAGTGCAAAGCACGAGCTGCAGTGGAGTACACACCTTCAAAACCAAGAAACGTCTCTGGCTCATCCTGCTTCCTCTTCTGCTGCAGTCTCGGCCGCTCCAGCCACATCTGTAGTGATACCGGCACCTGCCACCCCGCAAACAGACGATCTGTCAGCAACACCACCACCTGGGTCACCAACAACCATCTCCACAATGTCCCGTGGAAGCGTTCAGCTTTCCATCTCCCAAACACTTGAGAGGAAGAGGAAGTACCCCCCTACCCACCCGCGATCCCTGGCCCTGAATGCCAGCATTTCAAAATTATTGGCCTTTGAAATGCTGTCATTCCGTCTGGTGGAGACGCACAGTTTTAAAAACCTTATGTCGGTGGCTGTCCCACAGTACGTCGTGCCCAGCCGCCACTACTTTTCCAGGCAAGCCATCCCTTCCCTGCACAACCAAGTGGGGGAAAAAATCAGGTGTGCACTGCGCAACGCCATCTGTGCCAAGGTCCACCTAACTACGGATACGTGGACCAGTAAGCACGGTCAGGGGCGTTATATCTCCCTAACGGCACACTGGGTAAATGCAGTGGCGGATGGGCCTGAGGCGGATAGCAATTTGGCGCATGTCCTTCCACCACCGAGGATTGCAGGGCGCTTCAGTTTGCCTCCTGTTCCTAACTCCTCCTACTCCGCTTCCTCATCCTCTACCGCCTCCTCATCCGGACAGCGTAACACCTTCACCACCAACTTCAGCACGGCCAGGGGTAAACGACAGCAGGCAGTTTTACAACTTGCCTGTTTGGGGGACAAACCACACACCGCGCAGGAGTTGTGGAGGAGCATGGAACAGCAGACAAATGAGTGGTTGCTGCCAGCGAGCCTCAAGCCCGGCCTGGTGGTGTGCGATAACGGGCGAAATCTCATAGCAGCTCTGGGCCTAGCCGGTTTGACGCACATCCCTTGCCTGGCGCATGTGCTGAATTTGGTGGTGCAGAGGTTCCTTAAAAACTACCCCGATATGTCAGAGCTGCTGCAGAAAGTGCGGGCCGTTTGTGCGCACTTTCGGCGTTCTCACCCTGCTGCTGCTCGCCTGGCAGCGCTGCAGCGTAACTTCGGCCTTCCCGCTCACCGCCTCATATGTGACGTGCCCACAAGGTGGAACTCCACCTTGCACATGCTGGAAAGACTGTGCGAGCAGCAGCAGGCCATAGTGGAGTTTCAGCTGCAGCACGCACGCGTGAGTCGCTCTGCGGAACAGCACCACTTCACCACCAATAACTGGGCCTCCATGCGAGACCTGTGTGCCTTGTTGCGCTGTTTTGAGTACTCCACCAACATGGCCAGTGGCAATGACGCCGTTCTCAGCTTAACTATCCCACTTCTATGCCTCCTTGAAAAAACAATTCGGGCGATGATGGAAGAGGATGTGGCACAGGATGAGGAGGAGGAGGAGGATGAAGAGGTAACATTTCCAAGGCTTTCAGGGCAGTCATTCGCAAGGGGCTCCGAGGGTGGGTTCCTGCACACGCAAACGCCAGGGACGCAATTGTCCAGCAGGGGCACAGTTCTGGAGGATGAGGAGGATGAGGAGGAGGAGGAGCTGGAGGAGGAGATGGAACCATGTTCACAGCAGGGTGGCACCCAGGCCAGCTCATGGCCATCACTGGTGCGTGGCTGGGGGGATACAGAGGACACGGACCATACACCTCCCACAGAGGACAGCCTTTCGTTGCCTCTGGGCAGCCTGGCACACATGAGCGATTACATGCTGCAGTGTCTCCACAACGACCGCCGAGTTGCCCACATTCTAACTTGTGCTGATTACTGGGTGGCCACGCTGCTGGATCCCCGTTACAAGGACAACGTACCGTCCTTAATTCACTCACTGGAGCGCGATCGCAAGATGCGCGAGTACAAGCGCACGCTGGTAGACGCCATGCTGCTGGCATTCCCATCTGACAGCGGGGCCACAGTGGAAGCACAAGGCAGAGGAGGAGGAGGAGGAGGTCGCCAACGCAACCAGGGCACCGCCAGCACCTCAGAAGGCAGGGTTAGCATGGCCGAAATGTGGAAAAGCTTTGTCAGCACGCCACAACAAACAGCAGCACCAGCAGCTCAGATGGAACGTCTTAGCAGGAGGCAGCATTTTACCAACATGGTGGAGCAGTATGTGTGCACACGCCTACATGTAGTGAATGACGGGTCTGCCCCCTTCAACTTCTGGGTCTCCAAATTGGGCACATGGCCTGAGCTTGCCCTTTACGCCTTGGAGGTGCTGGCGTGCCCTGCAGCCAGTGTATTATCTGAACGGGTATTTAGCACGGCTGGGGGCGTTATAACAGACAAGCGCAGCCGCCTGTCCAGAGACAATGTGGACAAGCTCACGTTCATTAAAATGAACCAGGCATGGATCCCACGGGACTTTTCCGTACCTTATGCAGAATAGCAATGGATACCGACCTTACCCACCCATTGTTCCATTTTTGCTCTTTCTCACTCTTTTGGGGTGTACCCTCATTTAAAATTTGTGAAAAGAAGCAGTGTTGGCTACCTCGTCCTCCTCCTCAGGGCCAGATTAATGTAGGGGCTATTGGAGCTGCAGCTCCAGGCCCCTACCTTTTATATAGGCCCCGGGTTGGCCATATTCACTGTTACCGCTCTTCTGTCACTTGTAAACACAGAAGTCTGGCTTCTATGCTCGCTTCCCCAGGCAGCACCCTCAGAACCTCCCCACACAGCGTGAAGGCCGGACAAGGAGGGACAGTTGGCGATGCATGGATGTGTTTATGGGCTTCAGAGACAGCATCCCATGTTGAATTAGGCATGCATGGCTGCACCCTTCCTCCTCTGGGTGCATGGCAAGGCACGGCCCTTAAGGCCCTTCAAAATCCTCAGCACCAAGCCCATGATGCTGTTAATCCGGCCCTGGTCCTCCTCCACCGCCGCTTCCACCTACACCGCCCATAGGTGTGCGCAGCCTATTGCATTAAGGTGTGCACCCCAAAGTTGAAATACACATGCATGTGTTTGCCAGCAGGGAGAGTAATGTATCGGGGCCATGTACCTGTAGGCAAGGAGAAATAGAGCAGAGCAGGTCCCAGGGAGATCTTTCCCATCTCCTCACTGGCAATGCTATGTGCCCTAGGTGATTAGGGTGTGCCCAGGCACACCCAGCACACCCTGTGCGCACGCCTATGTCACCGCCACATCCACCACCACCTCAACCTCCCTCCTACTCCATATGGGCCTCGTCCTTCAGAGATGAAGAAGAACATTGTTTTATTTTTCTGTTTTTTTTTGTTGTTTTAAGTTATTTCCCTATCCACATTTGTTTGCAGAGCACTTGCCATGCTCTTAATTACGTTTTGCTGCCATTTGCAGCACTCTAGCCCTTTCCTTTGGTGTTTTAGAGCCATTTTAGTGCCTTAAAGTTCGGGTCCCCATTGACTTCAATGGGGTTCGGTGTCCGGGAAAAGTTCGGTAAAAGTCCGGGACACGGACCCGGACTTTTTTTTAAAGTTCGGCCGAACCCGTCGAACACGGACATCTAGGTGTCCGCTCAACCCTAATCCTATTCCATCCCATCTGCCACCCATCCCATCTGCCACTCATCCCATCTGCCACCCATCCCATCTGCCACCCATCCCATCTGCCACCCATCCCATCTGCCACCCATGCCATCTGCCACCCATGCCATCTGCCACTCATCCCATCTGCCACTCATCCCATCTGCCACCCATCCCATCTGCCACCCATGCCATCTGCCACTTATCTCATCTGCCACCCATGCCATCTGCCACTCATCTCATCTGCCACTCATCCCATCTGCCACCCATGCCATCTGCCACCCATGCCATCTGCCACCCATCCCATCTGCCACCCATGCCATCTGCCACCCATGCCATCTGCCACTCATCTCATCTGCCACTCATCCCATCTGCCACTCATCCCATCTGCCACCCATGCCATCTGCCACCCATCCCATCTGCCACTCATCCCATCTGCCACCCATCCCATCTGCCACTCATCCCATCTGCCACCCATCCCATCTGCCACCCATCCCATCTGCCACCCATCCCATCTGCCACTCATCCCATCTGCCACCCATCCCATCTGCCACCCATCCCATCTGCCACCCATCCCATCTGCCACTCATCCCATCTGCCACTCATCCCATCTGCCACCCATCCCATCTGCCACTCATCCCATCTGCCACTCATCCCATCTGCCACCCATCCCATCTGCCACCCATCCCATCTGCCACCCATCCCATCTGCCACCCATCCCATCTGCCACTCATCCCATCTGCCACCCATGCCATCTGCCACCCATGCCATCTGCCACTCATGCCATCTGCCACTCATCCCATCTGCCACCCATGCCATCTGCCACTCATGCTATCTGCCACCCATCCCATCTGCCACCCATCCCATCTGCCACCCATCCCATCTGCCACCCATCCCATCTGCCACTCATCCCATCTGCCACCCATGCTATCTGCCACCCATCCCATCTGCCACCCATCCCATCTGCCACTCATCCCATCTGCCACCCATCCCATCTGCCACCCATCCCATCTGCCACCCATCCCATCTGCCACTCATCCCATCTGCCACCCATGCTATCTGCCACCCATCCCATCTGCCACTCATCCCATCTGCCACCCATGCTATCTGCCACCCATCCCATCTGCCACCCATGCCATCTGCCACTCATCCCATCTGCCACTCATCCCATCTGCCACCCATGCCATCTGCCACTCGTCCCATCTGCCACTCATCCCATCTGCCACTCATCCCATCTGCCACCCATGCCATCTGCCACTCATCCCATCTGCCACCCATGCCATCTGCCACTCATCCCATCTGCCACCCATGCCATCTGCCACCCATGCCATCTGCCACTCATGCTATCTGCCACCCATCCCATCTGCCACCCATCCCATCTGCCACCCATCCCATCTGCCACTCATCCCATCTGCCACCCATGCTATCTGCCACCCATCCCATCTGCCACCCATGCCATCTGCCACTCATCCCATCTGCCACTCATCCCATCTGCCACCCATGCCATCTGCCACTCATCCCATCTGCCACCCATGCCATCTGCCACCCATGCCATCTGCCACCCATGCTATCTGCCACCCATGCCATCTGCCACCCATCCCATCTGCCACCCATCCCATCTGCCACCCATCCCATCTGCCACTCATCCCATCTGCCACCCATCCCATCTGCCACCCATCCCATCTGCCACCCATGCTATCTGCCACCCATCCCATCTGCCACCCATGCCATCTGCCACTCATCCCATCTGCCACTCATCCCATCTGCCACCCATGCCATCTGCCACCCATGCCATCTGCCACTCATCCCATCTGCCACCCATGCCATCTGCCACTCATCCCATCTGCCACCCATCCCATCTGCCACTCATCCCATCTGCCACCCATGCTATCTGCCACCCATCCCATCTGCCACCCATGCCATCTGCCACTCATCCCTTCTGCCACTCATCCCATCTGCCACCCATGCCATCTGCCACTCATCCCATCTGCCACCCATGCCATCTGCCACCCATGCCATCTGCCACCCATCCCATCTGCCACCCATGCTATCTGCCACCCATCCCATCTGCCACTCATCCCATCTGCCACCCATGCCATCTGCCATCCATCCCATCTGCCACCCATGCCATCTGCCACTCATCCCATCTGCCACCCATGCCATCTGCCACTCATCCCATCTGCCACCCATGCCATCTGCCACCCATGCCATCTGCCACTCATCCCATCTGCCACTCATCCCATCTGCCACTCATCCCATCTGCCACCCATGCCATCTGTCACTCATCCCATCTGCCACTCATCCCATCTGCCACTTATCTCATCTGCCACCCATGCCCTCTGCCACTCATCCCATCTGCCACTCATCCCATCTGCCACCCATGCCATCTGCCACTCATCCCATCTGCCACTCATCTCATCTGCCACCCATGCCATCTGCCACTCATCCCATCTGCCACTCATCCCATCTGCCACTTATCTCATCTGCCACCCATGCCATCTGCCACTCATCCCATCTGCCACTCATCCCATCTGCCACCCATGCTATCTGCCACCCATGTCATCTGCCACTCATCCCATCTGTCACTCATCTCATCTGCCACCCATGCCATCTGCCATCCATCCCATCTGCCACCCTGCCATCTGCCACTCATCCCATCTGCCACTCATCCCATCTGCCACCCATGCCATCTGCCACCCATGCCATCTGCCACCCATGCCATCTGCCACTCATCCCATCTGCCACTCATCCCATCTGCCACCCATGCTATCTGCCACCCATGCCATCTGCCACTCATCCCATCTGCCACTCATCCCATCTTACACCCATGCTATCTGCCACCCATGCCATCTGCCACTCATCCCATCTGCCACCCATGCCATCTGCCACTCATCCCATCTGCCACTCATCCCATCTGCCACTCATCTCATCTGCCACCCATGCCATCTGCCATTCATCCCATCTGCCATTCATCCCATCTGCCACTCATCCCATCTGCCACTCATCTCATCTGCCACCCATGCCATCTGCCATCCATCCCATCTGCCACCAATGCCATCTGCCACTCATCCCATCTGCCAACCATGCCATCTGCCACCCATGCCATCTGCCACCCATGCCATCTGCCACTCATCCCATCTGCCACCCATGCCATCTGCCACTCATCCCATCTGCCACTCATCCCATCTGCCACTCATCCCATCTGCCACTCATCCCATCTGCCACCCATGCCATCTGCCACTCATCCCATCTGCCACCCATGCCATCTGCCACCCATGCCATCTGCCACCCATCCCATCTGCCACCCATGCCATCTGCCACTCATCCCATCTGCCACCCATCCCATCCCTGCTTCCACTCATCCCACCCCATCCCATCTGCCACCCATGCCATCTGCCACTCATCCCATCTGCCACCCATCCCATCCCTGCTTCCACTCATCCCACCCCATCCCATCCCTGCTTCCACTCATCCCACCCCATCCCATCCGTGCTGCCACTGATCCCATCTGCCACCCATCCCATCCCTGCTGCCACTCATCCCACCCCATCCCATCCCTGCTGCCACTCATCCCATCTGCCACCCATCCCATCCCTGCTGCCACCGGTCCCATCCCTGCTTCCACCCATGCCATCTGCCACCCATGCCATCTGCCACCCATGCCATCTGCCACTCATCCCATCTGCCACCCATCCCATCCCTGCTTCCACTCATCCCACCCCATCCCATCCCTGCTGCCACTCATCCCACCCGATTCCATCCCTGCTTCCACTCATCCCACCCCTCCCCCTTTTCTGTTTGCGCCCCCCCAAAAATTTTGAGCACCAGCCGCCACTGCTTCCAGCCTGTGGTGACTTGTTGGGATCTTCCAGGACTGGTAATGTTGGGAAAGTCCTGATTCCTCTCCCCTCCATCATCCTGGAGAAAAGTATTGGGAGGACTACTGCATCCTTCCCTACACCGACTATGGCTGCGGCTATAGAGAGCGCTGTCATCTGACAGAAGAGACAGGCAAGGGAATCCAACAGTGACCGGGTGTGTACCTCCAAGAGTCCCAGCAGTCCCCAGCAAGGACCTCCCCAGTAAGGAAGACTGGTCCCAGTGTGAGAGACATGTCCGGGGTGTTCACTAAAGTCCATTTCTGCAGTGAGGGGAAGAAGCCGGTCCAGAGAAAACCAGGTCAGTGCATGACGGCTACTTACACTCCATACATCTGTCTCCCCATCCACCCTTCCCTCCTTCCATTCATCCAACCGTCCTCCCATTTCACAAATCCCCCCCCCCCCCAATACCCTGTCCTAGCACAAATCCCCCCCTAATCCCCTCTCCTAGCACAAACCCCCCCAATCCCCTCTCCTAGCACAAATCCCCCCTAATCCCCTCTCCTAGCACAAACCCCCCCAATCCCCTCTATTAGCACAAATCCCCCCCCAATCCACTCTCCTAGCACAAATCCCCCCTAATCCACTCTCCTAGCACAAATCCCCCTCTAATCCCCTCTCCTAGCACAAATCCCCCCTAATCCACTCTCCTAGCACAAACCCCCCCAATCCCCTCTATTAGCACAAATCCCCCCCCCCCAATCCACTCTCCTAGCACAAATCCCCCCCTAATCCACTCTCCTAGCACAAACCCCCCCAATCCCCTCTATTAGCACAAATCCCCCCCCCCAATCCACTCTCCTAGCACAAATCCCCACCTAATCCACTCTCCTAGCACAGATCCCCCCTAATCCCCTCTCCTAGCACAAATCCCCCCCCCAATCCACTCTCCTAGCACAAATCCCCCCTAATCCCCTCTCCTAGCACAAATCCCCCCCTAATCCCCTCTCCTAGCACAAATCCCCCCCCCTAATCCCCTCTCCTAGCACAAATCCCCCCAATCCCCTCTATTAGCACAAATCCCCCCCCCCCAATCCACTCTCCTAGCACAAATCCCCCCTAATCCACTCTCCTAGCACAAATCCCCCCCTAATCCCCTCTCCTAGCACAAATCCCCCCAATCCCCTCTATTAGCACAAATCCCCCCCCCCCCCCCAATCCACTCTCCTAGCACAAATCCCCCCTAATCCCCTCTCCTAGCACAAATCCCCCCCCTAATCCCCTCTCCTAGCACAAATCCCCCCAATCCCCTCTATTAGCACAAATCCCCCCCCCCCCAATCCACTCTCCTAGCACAAATCCCCCCTAATCCACTCTCCTAGCACAAATCCCCCCCCCCCTAATCCACTCTCCTAGCACATATCCCCCCTAATCCCCTCTCCTAGCACAGATCCCCCCTAATCCCCTCTCCTAGCACAAATCCCCCCTAATCCCCTCTCCTAGCACAAATCCCCCCTAATCCACTCTCCTAGCACAAATCCCCACAATCCCCTCTATTAGCACAAATCCCCCCCCCCAATCCACTCTTCTAGCACAAATCCCCCCCCCCCCCCAATCCACTCTCCTAGCACAAATCCCCCCTAATCCACTCTCCTAGCACAAATCCCCCCCTAATCCACTCTCCTAGCACATATCCCCCCTAATCCCCTCTCCTAGCACAAATCCCCCCTAATCCACTCTCCTGGCACAAATCCCCCCCTAATCCCCTCTATTAGCACATATACCCCCCTAATCCACTCTCCTAGCACAAATCCCCCCCTAATCCCCTCTCCTAGCACAAATCCCCACAATCCCCTCTATTAGCACAAATCCCCCCCCCCCCCCAATCCACTCTCCTAGCACAAATCCCCCCCCCCCAATCCACTCTCCTAGCACAAATCCCCCCTAATCCACTCTCCTAGCACATATCCCCCCTAATCCCCTCTCCTAGCACAAATCCCCCCTAATCCACTCTCCTAGCACAAATCCCCCCCTAATCCACTCTCCTAGCACAAATCCCCCCTAATCCACTCTCCTAGCACAAATCCCCCCCTAATCCACTCTCCTAGCACATATCCCCCCTAATCCCCTCTCCTAGCACAAATCCCCCCTAATCCCCTCTCCTAGCACAAATCCCCCCTAATCCACTCTCCTAGCACAAATCCCCCCCTAATCCCCTCTCCTAGCACAAATCCCCACAATCCCCTCTATTAGCACAAATCCCCCCCCCCCCAATCCACTCTCCTAGCACAAATCCCCCCCCCCAATCCACTCTCCTAGCACAAATCCCCCTTAATCCACTCTCCTAGTACAAATCCCCCCCCCCCCCCCAATCCACTCTCCTAGCACAAATCCCCCCCTAATCCACTCTCCTAGCACAAATCCCCCCCTAATCCACTCTCCTAGCACATATCCCCCCTAATCCCCTCTATTAGCACAAATCCCCCCCTAATCCCCTCTCCTAGCACAAATCCCCCCCTAATCCACTCTCCTAGCACAAATCCCCCCCTAATCCACTCTCCTAGCACAAATCCCCCCTAATCCACTCTCCTAGCACAAATCCCCCCCTAATCCACTCTCCTAGCACATATCCCCCCTAATCCCCTCTCCTAGCACAAATCCCCCCTAATCCCCTCTCCTAGCACAAATCCCCCCTAATCCACTCTCCTAGCACAAATCCCCCCCCTAATCCCCTCTCCTAGCACAAATCCCCACAATCCCCTCTATTAGCACAAATCCCCCCCCCCCCAATCCACTCTCCTAGCACAAATCCCCCCCCCCCCAATCCACTCTCCTAGCACAAATCCCCCCTAATCCACTCTCCTAGTACAAATCCCCCCCCCCCAATCCACTCTCCTAGCACAAATCCCCCCCTAATCCACTCTCCTAGCACAAATCCCCCCCTAATCCACTCTCCTAGCACATATCCCCCCTAATCCCCTCTATTAGCACAAATCCCCCCCTAATCCCCTCTCCTAGCACAAATCCCCCCTAATCCACTCTCCTAGCACAAATCCCCCCAATCATCCCATCTATTAGCACATATACCCCCCTAATCCCCTCTCCTAGCACAAATCCCCCCCTAATCCCCTCTCCTAGCACAAATCCCCCCCTAATCCCCTCTCCTAGCACAAATCCCCCCAATCCCCTCTATTAGCACAAATCCCCCCCTAATCCCCTCTCCTAGCACAAATCCCCCAATCATCCCATCTAGCACAAATCCCCCTTCCCAACACAAATCCACCCTCCTAGTACAAATCCCCCTCCTCTCCAAATTACCCCTGCTACCAAAATTCTCACTGCGCCCAAGGCAGCCGTCCCTCCTGCTCACCCCTTGTCCCGGCCCTGGCACCGCGGCGCCGTCTCCCAGACGTACGGAAGGGTACCTGTCAAAAACAGTACCCCCCCCCCCACTGAAGGGTGCCAAATGTGGCACCGGAGGGGGGGGGAGGAAGCAAAAGAGCGGAAGTTCCACTTTTGGGTGGAACTCCACTTTAAGGACCACCCTGGTGCTGTGTTTTGACTGTGGGAAGACAGAGATCCGTGTTCCATCTTCCCCCTCCGACAGAACGAAGATCTGCCTTGTTTACATGTTCTGCCTATCCGGAGAATGATCGGGGGGGTGCCAGTGAACATCGTGTCCTGCTGATTGGTCCCCGCTGTGTCCAATCACAGCGGTAGCGGGTAGCCGGCTGCGCATGCGCCCCAGACCCAGGGCAGGAAAATGCGTACAGTTACGTGATTTCACTCAGGAGGGACGCCCTGCCGCTGTATATCTGCATGGGGCGGTCCGGGAGGGGTTATATGCAATGTGTCTGCTGCTGGGCCACCCTGTCCTGTGTCTCCTCGGGTAGCTGGAGCGGTGCTGAGGACTGGGACAGTCTGTCCATAAAGGTATTAGTGTGGCGGACAGAAATTTCTAAAGGTAATAGTGAGGTGGACACTTTCTGCTGTGCTAAATAGAGGGACTGCAGAGCAGATTTTGGACCAGGGCTTGCTGCTGCCCCCCCAGAATCCCCTAATACGTACCTGAGCCCATCGTGATCCAGCATTGTGCTCGAGTGTCTCAGCTCTCCAGGGACTCGTCCTCCTCATTGGCTCCCGCTGCTGTCAATCACAGTCAGTGAGCAAACGAGGAGAGGGCGGGGGGGCGGGGCCGGAACGCGGCTCCATGTCTGAATGGACACGCAGAGCAGTGGTCGGGTGTGCGCCTGCTTGGGTGCGCCTATTGCTTGCAGTGGGGGCACTCGGCAGGAGGGAGGTACCAGAAGTGCTGGCGAGGGATCCGAGAAGAGGAGGATGGGGGCTGCTCTGTACAAAACCAACTGCACAGAGCAGGTAAGTATGACATGTCTGTAATTTTTTATTTTTTTTTTGTAAAGTGTGCCTTTAATATCGCTTTGATAATATTTTTACTTTATTATAACTTAATTGGTATGTGATTTCGTATGCCCCTCTGTTTTCCACTCCTGTTTACTGCTAGTTAGTTCAGTCCCAGGTAGACCCTCCCTCCCCATCTGTTCCATGTTCCCTCAGTCTGTGTTAGGCCCTTTTCACACGAGCGCCTGACCGAGTCCGTTCTGCTCAGCGGGGGATCGATCTGCCGAGTCCGTTCTGCTCAGCGGGGGATCGATCCGCCGAGTCCGTTCTGCTCAGCGGGGGATCGATTCACTGAGTCCGTTCTGCTCAGCGGGGGATCGATCTGCCGAGTCCGTTCTGCTCAGCGGGGGATCGATCTGCCGAGTCCGTTCTGCTCAGCGGGGGATCGATCCAACGAGTCCGTTCAGTTCAGCGGGGGATCGATCCATCGAGTCCGTTCTGCTCAGCGGGGGATCGATCTGCCGAGTCCGTTCTGCTCAGCGGGGGATCGATCCACCGAGTCCGTTCAGTTCAGCGGGGGATCGATCCATCGAGTCCGTTCTGCTCAGCGGGGGATCGATCTGCCGAGTCCGTTCTGCTCAGCGGGGGATCGATCCGCCGAGTCCGTTCTGCTCAGCAGGGGATCGATCTGCCGAGTACGTTCTGCTCAGCGGGGGATCGATCCACCGAGTCCGTTCTGCTCAGCGGGGGATCGATCCGCCGAGTCCGTTCTGCTCAGCGGGGGATCGATCCGCAGAGTCCGTTCTGCTCAGCGGGGGATCGATCCGCCGAGTCCGTTCTGCTCAGCGGGGGATCGATCTGCCGAGTCCGTTCTGCTCAGCGGGGGATCGATCTGCCGAGTCCGTTCTGCTCAGCGGGGGATCGATCCACCGAGTCCGTTCTGCTCAGCGGGGGATCGATCCGCCGAGTCCGTTCTGCTCAGCGGGGGATCGATCCGCCGAGTCCGTTCTGCTCAGTGGGGGATCGATCCGCCGAGTCCGTTCTGCTCAGCGGGGGATCGATCCACCGAGTCTGTTCTGCTCAGTGGGGGATCGATCCACCGAGTCCGTTCTGCTCAGCGGGGGATCGATCCACCGAGTCCGTTCTGCTCAGTGGGGGATCGATCCGCCGAGTCCGTTCTGCTCAGCGGGGGATCGATCCACCGAGTCTGTTCTGCTCAGTGGGGGATCGATCCACCGAGTCCGTTCTGCTCAGCGGGGGATCGATCCACCGAGTCCGTTCTGCTCAGCGGGGGATCGATCCGCCGAGTCCGTTCTGCTCAGCGGGGGATCGATCCACCGAGTCCGTTCTGCTCAGCGGGGGAACGATCCAACGAGTCTGTTCTGCTCAGCGGGGGATCGATCCAACGATACCCACTGAGCAGGCGGATGACAGCTCTGTCTCTGCTCTATGTGCAGAGACAGAGCTGTCTGATCCCCGCTGTTCTCTATGGGGAGATCGGATGCGAACGAACCGTCTGTCTGATCTCATCCGATCCGCCAGATGGATGGAAAATAGGGTTTCCATCCGTCCGGATTTCACAGACAGGATCGGAATCGGAGAACGGAGAGGTCTCCGCTGACATCCGCTGCTCCATAGGGATGCAGGGAGTCCAACACTAGGGCGAAGCACCCGCCTATGCCACTCCCTTGGTCCAGCAGTAGGCGGAGCTATGACCTTTGACTTCTGAGGCCACACCTCCTGACCTTTCACCTCTGGGTCCACACTTCCTGACCTTTGACCTTTTGGGGTGGGTCCATGACCCATTTCCTGTGTCAAAACCCTCCCCTTCCTCTCCAGTCTAACCCTAACCCAACCCCTAACTCAACCCTAAATACAACAGCTGCGACTCGTGAGTATATTTAAAGGGGAAAAATAAGCGTCCCTTTACCAGTTTTCAGAGCGCCGGCCGCCGCTCACGTGACCCCCCCCCCGTCTCTCTCCTCCTCTCGGCCTCTGACATCAGTGGGGAATCCTCTGCCCTGCCCGCGGCAGGCAGCTGTCAGGCAGGGAGAGGAGAGAGCTGGCGGGTCACGTGAGCGACAATCGGCGCTCAGAAAAAAGGCTTATTTTTTTTATAAACGCATACACAGACAGGGACACGGGCACACAGGATTATTAACCACTTAAGCCCCAGAAGATTTTACCCCCTTCCTGACCAGGGCCTATTTTGCGATTCGGCACTGCGTGACTTTAACGGACAATTGCGCGGTCGTGCGACGCTGTACCTAAACTAATTTGACGTCCTTTTTTTCCCACAAACAGAGCTTTCTTTTGGTGGTATTTGATCACCTGTGCGATTTTTACTTTTTGCGCTATAAACAAAAAAAGAGCGTAAATTTTGCAAAAATAACAATATTTTTTATATGAAATTCCCCCCAAAAAAAGTAAAAATCAAAATTTTTTAACATTTGAGGCCAATTTTTTTTTTTTTTACCAAATGTTTGGTAAAAAATAAAATCGCAAAAAGCGTATTTTGATTGGTTTGTGCAAAAGTTATCGCGTTTACTAACAAAGGGAAAGATTTTTGTCATTTTTGTTGTTTTTTTTTTTAACGCGTAATGGCGGCGATCTGCGATTTTTTTTTTTTTTGCGGTACTGCGACATTGCAGCGGACAGATCGGACCCTTGACTGACATTTTTGACACTTTTGGGGTTACCAGTGACACTTCTACAGTAATCAGTGCTATACATATGCACTGTTACTGTAAAATTACACTGGCAGTGAAGGGGTTAACTTTTTTTGAGAGGGAGGGGTTATGTGTGTCCCTAGGGGCGTGATTCTAACTGTGATTGGCTGTGGCTTGAGGTGTAGGAACAGTGATCAACGGTCCTACATAGTAGAACCGTATGATCATTGTTTCTACACAGGGGAGAATGACAGGCGGCTTGTTTACATCAGCCGCCTGCCTTTCTCCCTCTCCACGGACGATCGCCGAGTGACCGGCGGACATCGGGTCCGCCGGTCACACACGCGGGGGATCCGTGACTGCGTGGGAGCGCACCTCCGGGGGCTGTGAGGGGCTACGTCACTCTGCCTGTGAGGGGCTGACCTCCGCAGTAAATAGTTATGCGGCGGTCGGCCAGCGGCTAGACTGACCAGACAGGATAGTATAAAGTGGCTTGACACCCACTTTAAAGGGGAAGTTGAGATTCCAGAGGGGGGGGGGGCACCTGCCCCCCCATGCGGACACCCATGACTGTGCAATCATTAGAAAAACCTGCAGAATATCACTTCCTCAAACGATGTCCGTGCATGAGACAGCAACACAACCCGATGTGTCACCATATCACTGAGTGAGGTAACTCCACCATTACACAACCCAACCTCCGAGTGTTCTGTAACCACAGAGCTCAGCAAACATTTCTCTCTGAGGACTTGGCCCGTCCCTTCTATAATCCCATTTCTGTGATCCTCCTTTATAGATCAGCAAAACATCGACATTCACAATTCCTTCCCGGGACACCCGGCCCGTCCATTACAATTCATGTACATTGTATGTGGCTCAGTGTGTACATTATGTAGGCATTGTATGTGGCTCAGTGTGTACATTATGTAGGCAGTGTGTGTGGCTCAGTGTGTACATTATGTAGGCAGTGTATGTGGCTCATTGTGTACATTATGTAGGCATTGTATGTGGCTCAGTGTGCACATTATGTAGGCAGTGTGTGTGGCTCAGTGTGTACATTATGTAGACAGGGTGTGTGGCTCAGTGTGTACATTATGTAGGCAGTGTATGTGGCTCAGTGTGTACATTATGTAGGCAGTGTGTGTGGCTCAGTGTGTACATTATGTAGGCAGTGTATGTGGCTCAGTGTGTACATTATGTAGGCAGTGTGTGTGGCTCAGTGTGTACATTATGTAGGCAGTGTGTGTGGCTCAGTGTGTACATTATGTAGACAGTGTGTGTGGCTCAGTGTGTACATTATGTAGGCAGTGTATGTGGCTCAGTGTGCACATTATGTGTGCAGTGTGTGTGGCTCAGTGTGTACATTATGTAGGCAGTGTATGTGGCTCAGTGTGCACATTATGTGTGCAGTGTGTGTGGCTCAGTGTGTACATTATGTAGGCAGTGTGTGTGGCTCAGTGTGTACATTATGTAGGCAGTGTGTGTGGCTCAGTGTGTACATTATGTAGGCAGTGTGTGTGGCTCAGTGTGTACATTATGTAGGCATTGTATGTGGCTCAGTGTGTACATTATGTAGGCATTGTATGTGGCTCAGTGTGTACATTATGTAGGCATTGTATGTGGCTCAGTGTGTACATTATGTAGGCATTGTATGTGGCTCAGTGTGTACATTATGTAGGCATTGTATGTGGCTCAGTGTGTACATTATGTAGGCAGTGTGTGTGGCTCAGTGTGTACATTATGTAGGCAGTGTATGTGGCTCATTGTGTACATTATGTAGGCATTGTATGTGGCTCAGTGTGCACATTATGTAGGCAGTGTGTGTGGCTCAGTGTGTACATTATGTAGACAGGGTGTGTGGCTCAGTGTGTACATTATGTAGGCAGTGTATGTGGCTCAGTGTGTACATTATGTAGGCAGTGTGTGTGGCTCAGTGTGTACATTATGTAGGCAGTGTATGTGGCTCAGTGTGTACATTATGTAGGCAGTGTGTGTGGCTCAGTGTGTACATTATGTAGGCAGTGTGTGTGGCTCAGTGTGTACATTATGTAGACAGTGTGTGTGGCTCAGTGTGTACATTATGTAGGCAGTGTATGTGGCTCAGTGTGCACATTATGTGTGCAGTGTGTGTGGCTCAGTGTGTACATTATGTAGGCAGTGTATGTGGCTCAGTGTGCACATTATGTGTGCAGTGTGTGTGGCTCAGTGTGTACATTATGTAGGCAGTGTGTGTGGCTCAGTGTGTACATTATGTAGGCAGTGTGTGTGGCTCAGTGTGTACATTATGTAGGCAGTGTGTGTGGCTCAGTGTGTACATTATGTAGGCATTGTATGTGGCTCAGTGTGTACATTATGTAGGCATTGTATGTGGCTCAGTGTGTACATTATGTAGGCATTGTATGTGGCTCAGTGTGTACATTATGTAGGCAGTGTGTGTGGCTCAGTGTGTACATTATGTAGGCATTGTATGTGGCTCAGTGTGTACATTATGTAGGCAGTGTATGTGGCTCAGTGTGTACATTATGTAGGCAGTGTGTGTGGCTCAGTGTGTACATTATGTAGGCAGTGTGTGTGGCTCAGTGTGTACATTATGTAGGCAGTGTGTGTGGCTCAGTGTGTACATTATGTAGGCATTGTATGTGGCTGTGTGTAAATTATATAGGCAGTGTGTGTGGCTCAGTGTGTGCCATATGCACAAGTATGAAATGGGCCTAAGTGACACTTTTTGGGGACCAGTGACACCAATACAGTGATCAGTGCAAAAAAAAAGCACTGTCACTGTACTAGTGACATTGGCAGGGAAGTGGTTAACATCAGGGGCGATTAAAAGGTTAAATATGTCCCCTGGGAGTGCTTGCTAACTCTGTGGGGGAGGTGCTTTTACTGTGGGAAAACAGAGACCCGTGTTCCTGCTTAGCAGAAACAGACAATCTCTGTCTTACTCTGTTTACATAGGTAGACCGCCGTTCTGCCTCTCTCCCAACGATCGCTACCCCGAAAGCTTGTCCTGAAAAATTGTATGTTAGTGCAAATAAAAAAAAGTATCACGGACAGTACTCAATTGTCTCTACTGTCAGAATACAAAGGCTCAGCGAAGAGGATTCCCCCATCCACATCAAATTTGTGGATGGGGGAGTCAAGTCATTTTTTTTTTGTTCAACCTTCAGCTATGAGCTGCTTAAGCACAGTGTTATTCTTTGCTTCTGCTTGCTGTTTTGGAATGTCTGTGGCAATAGTATACACTAGTATTGCACTATACCAGTGTAGCAAGGTTTCCAGGCCTATGGCCTGATGTGTGGGTCTGCCATTAGTACCGGAATCCTCTCCAGCCCATGTGAGTTGAGTCCCTGGGTGTGACAACTGAAGCAGCGACAACTCCGGCATCTTTGTTTGTGGTTTTTATTATAAAGGGAATGGGAGAAGGGAATGAGCAGTGGCGGCTGGCCGATAGGGGGCGCAGATACGCCACCCCCCCCCCCCCCCCCCCCCCAAGAAGAAAAAGGAAAAAAAAAGATTAAAAAAAAAAATGCCCACTAGGGGCGCCCGCCTCATTGGTGGCTATGGGGGGGGGGGGTGGGGTTTTCTCCCCGGCAGAGGCGCCGATTGGCGGCCTTCTGGGGCGTAACTGTGGCGCAGAGCACTGCGCTACAACACACCCCTTTTGTGATGTTTTGGATCGTGATTGGTCCAGACTCCAGCCTGGACCAATCATGATTCAGGACATCCATGCTGACCTTGTTGGGGGCGGTGCCGGTGCGTGCATCAGTCACTCACCGCCCGGTCACCTCACCGCCGCCGAAGAGGAGTCTCCAGTCCAGAGAAGAAGCCCGCGCCGCTCACCTTCCCGCCGCCCGCCGCATAAGAGGCCGGGAGGGAGAAGCGCCGCTCACCTTCCCGCCGCAGAAGAGGCCGAGAGGGAGAAGCGCCGCTCACCTTCCCGCCGCCGAACAAAGAAGAGGAGAGGGAGAAGCCGCCATGACTCGCAGGGCTCCAGCCTCCCGGTAAGTGCACTGCTCTCAGTCGGGCACGCACGCTAAACTCTGCATTGGGGACATCGTACACTGTAATGCATTGAAGGGGGCACGCACGCTAAACTCTGCATTGGGGACATTGTACACTGTAATGCATTGAAGGGGGCACGCACGCTAAACTCTGCATTGGGGACATTGTACACTCTAATGCATTGAAGGGGGTACGCACGCTAAACTCTGCATTGGGGACATTGTACACTGTAATGCATTGAAGGGGGCACGCACTCTAAACTTTGCATTGGGGACATTGTACTCTGTAATGCATTGAAGGGGGTACGCACGCTAAGCTCAGCATTGGGGACATGTACACTGTAATGCATTGAAGGGGGCACGCACACTAAGCTCAGCATTGGGGACATGTACACTCTAATGCATTGAAGGGGGCACGCACGCTAAGCTCAGCATTGGGGACATGTACACTGTAATGCATTGAAGGGGGTACGCACGCTAAACTCTGCATTGGGGACATGTACACTGTAATGCATTGAAGGGGGTACGCACGCTAATCTCTGCATTGGGGACATGTACACTGTAATGCATTGAAGGGGGTACGCACGCTAAACTCTGCATTGGGGACATGTACACTGTAATGCATTGAAGGGGGCACGCACGCTAAACTCAGCATTGGGGACATGTACACTGCAATGCATTGAAGGGGGTACGCACGCTAAACTCTGCATTGGGGACATGCACACTGTAATGCATTGAAGGGGGTACGCACGCTAATCTCTGCATTGGGGACATGTACACTGTAATGCATTGAAGGGGGTACGCACGCTAAACTCTGCATTGGGGAAATGTACACTGCAATGCATTGAAGGGGGTACGCACGCTAAACTCTGCATTGGGGACATGTACATTGATCAATGCATTGAAGGCGGCACGCACGCTAAACTCTGCATTGGGGACATGTACACTGTTCAATGCATTGAAGGGGGCACGCACCTTGGTCACTGCATTGGGGACATGTACGCTGGTCACTGCATTGGGGGCATGGTATGCTGGTCACTGCATTGGGGGCATGTACGCTGGTCACTACATTGAAAGGGGCATGTATACTGGTCACTACATTGAAAGGGGGCATTTATACTGGTCACTACATTGAAAGGGGGAATGTACGCTGGTCACTGCATTGAAAGGGGGCCTGTACTGTGGGGTTTGTGCTAGGGTGCCTGTACTGTGGGATTAGTGCTAGGGGGCCTGTACTGTGGGGTTTGTGCTAGGGGGCCTGTACTGTGGGGTTTGTGCTAGGGGGCCTGTACTGTGGGGTTTGTGCTAGGGGGTCTGTACTGTGGGGTTTGTGCCACTCTCAGTCAGTGTATCCCATAATAGGGTGTCTCTCACAGTATATCCCATAATGGGGCCCCTGCTCCCTATTATAGGATATACGAGTACTGAGAGACCCCTTAATATGTGATATATTGGGAGAATTTGTTCATGCAAGCAAAATACAGGGGACAAAATGGGTGGAGTCTATAAGGGGTGGGGCTTCTGAGAAATGGGAGGGGTCAAAATAGAAGGGCGGGGTCTTGCGCCCCCCATCTTAAAACTTCACCAGCCGCCACTGGGAATGAGTGGGATACTCCTTTAGGCTCAAACTAATTACAATTGGGACTTTGTTCCTGAAAATGCCCGTTGGCGCTTCCTTGACGCTAGCCAACGCTCACTGACTCTGAGTACACACTGCAACTTGATAGAAGGGCTGAATCCTCGACTGAAAGTCCAGAAGATCCAGGACTATGAAACTGTAGAATTACTGACACTGCTGAACTGTGAAAGTCACTAGATACTTCCCGTCCGGCCTTACACTGGCGTGAGGTAGTATACTGTAGAACACTGCAAAGCTGTAACTTGACTGGCACACTCTGCACAACTCAGGGCCCAACTGTGGATTCCCTCTTTAGCTTGACTCTTCAGGGTCCACTGACTATGCACCACCTCTGCAACTTCGGGGTCCTCATCCTAGGTACCCCCTTTACAGCTAGCTGACCTTGGATCCCAGAACCTCTTCCAGAGTGGTCCCCTCTAACATCAGGCAGACCCCAGGGGAAATCCTCGGTACTCACGACCTGTGTAGGCTTTCCTGGGACTGGACCCCTCTCGTTCTCCGCAGGCTCTCGGCACACCGGATCCCCCTCAGCTCAACTCAGCACTCTCTGGATACTCAGGTGACACACCGAGACATCCACCTTCCTCAGACAGGAGGAGAGACAGCCGTACTCTTCTTCCTGGGACTCTGCTCCCGCCAAAGACGCTGAGTCATGCACTCCCTTCAGACTTATACCCACTCCCAGAATCCTTTGCGGCAGAATCTGCCTTCTGGGGTAGTTATAAGCCTGAATGTGTCCCTGATTGGGTTTCCTTCACTGCCCAATGAGAAGCCTCTCACAGGGCCAGTGAGGAGACTCCGCTCACAGCAGACACACTTGGTAGCCATGATAACCTACCTCACAAAAGAAAACATGGCTCTGCTGTTAGGCAGACAAAGCCCACTATATTTTACCAGCACCTACCTATAGGGTGCTACACCAGTGATGGTGAACCTTGGCACCCCAGAGATTTTGGAACTACATTTCCCATGATGCTTAACTACACTGCAGAGTACGTGAGCATCATGGGAAATATAGTTCCAAAACATCTGGGGTGCCAAGGTTCACCATCACTGCACTATACTGTTCTTGACCAGACTGTCTCACCATTCTTGACCAGACTGTCTCACCATTCTTGACCAGACTGTCTCACCATTCTTGACCAGACTGTCTCAACCTTTCTGCCCAGGCCTTTGTTCAGTTTTCAGAGTGGTCACACTTTGAACTGGACCATGTTCACTCATGCTTAGGAATATGAGACAATGCTTGCTGGTGCCGTGTAAACCCGGGCAGGCCTCTCCTGGTAACCCCGTGGCCCGGTTCCATGCACAGAGCTTCTGGGAAACCCTTTATCTCCTCCTTTGCCCCTTTTTATATTTATATCCTTGAGATATATGATTGACATAACAGTTTTCTACTTGTATCTGACTCCCTTGAAGTCTGTATGTGCGCATTTGTTGTTGACTTTGGACTCTTTGCCATGTAATTTTGAAAACATAACAAAAAAAAAAAAAAACTTTGGGTGCCTTATCTCCAAAATGGGGTAATTTTGTGGGAGTTTACACTGTCCTGTTTCTCCAGGGCCTCCAAATATGTTATAGTCGGGAAACTAGATGTGCAATTTATACCTCTAGAAAGTCTGAAGGTGCTCCTTAGATTTTGGGCTCCTGTATGTGGCTAGGCTGTAAAAAAAAGTCTCATGCATGTGGTGTCCAAGGAAGGAGTAGCAGGATGTGTTTTGGGGTGTAATTCTAGGTATGCCTATGATGTGTGTTAGACCTATCTTATTTGACAACCCACTGTCATACCCTTTCACACTCCTCTCCTGTACATACTGCTGCCCACTGTCATACCCTCTGTAACAGAACCACGACCCACACTGTTTGTGGGCTTCCGTCAGCATACTGCTTCCTTCAGTCTAAACATAGATATCATATTCTAGCTGCCCCCATACAAAACTAGCCGGAACTTAGCTTGCATAGTTCTGGAACCTTTATCGAACAAACTCGCACCGAATATATACCACAAAGGAGGACATGCACCTCCTGATAAGATAACCCCACCAGGTCAGGTGCCTGATTACATTATCCTATGCAGATGAAATTGTGTACAGAAATATAATTAACCTGAACAAATTACCTAGCCATCTGGACAGAAACAATAGGTGAATGTGAATCCACATCTAGACAATGTTATAATTAACATGCTAATTAACTCAGCACTGCAACAAGGCTAAAACAAAGCACAATACACATTTTTCTACGTATAAACACCGAACCCACAGTAGACAATAGGTGAGTAAATCAGCACAATAAACAATGTGTGGAAGACAGGTGGTTGAGCTGATCATATTAGCATCTGCTATGAGTCTGACTGTGTGAAATAGTCTCTAATTGGCAATAGACAGTTAGGTCTTTAACGTGGATCCTAAGCCTAGAGTCCCAGAGTCTTTATATATTCCTTGGGGTATATTTTTGACAAATATTACTGTCCCATTTGAGTAATCCAAACCATATTCTCAGTGTTCATTAAGTCCATCATTTTCTTGGTCACCCTGTGCCCCTAATAGACACAGGGTGACTTACACATACTGTAAGAGGGGTCCAGGGAGCTGAGAGAGGGATTTCTCAACCTCTCTAAGGTAAGTTGGGTTCCATGGGCCCCCGAAATAAAGTGACTCCCGTCAAACCCTCCACACTCCTCTCCTGTACATACCGCCCACTTCATATCCACCACACTCCTTTCCTGTACATACTGCCCACTTCAAACCCTCCACACTCCTCTCCTGTACATACTGCCCACCGTCATACCCTCCACACTCCTCTCCTGTACATACTGCCCACTTCATACCCTCCACCCTTCTTTCCTGTAAATACTGCCCACTTCATATCCACCACACTCCTTTCCTGTACATACTGCCCACTTCAAACCCTCCACACTCCTCTCCTGTACATACCGCCCACTTCATATCCACCACACTCCTTTCCTGTACATACTGCCCACTTCAAACCCTCCACACTCCTCTCCTGTACATACTGCCCACCGTCATACCCTCCACACTCCTCTCCTGTACATACTGCCCACTTCAAACCCTCCACACTCCTCTCCTGTACATACTGCCCACCGTCATACCCTCCACACTCCTCTCCTGTACATACTGCCCACTTCATACCCTCCACACTCCTTTTCTGTACATAATGTCCACTTCATATACTCCTCTCCTGTACATAATGTCCACTTCAAACCTTCCACACTCCTTTCCTGTACATACTGCCCACTTCATACCCTCCACACTCAGATCCTACACACAATTCCCACCAGCATACCCTCCGCACTCCTCTTCTGTACATAATGCCCACTTCATACCCTCCACACTCCTTTCCTGTACATACTGCCCACTGCATACCCTCCACACTCCTCTCCTGTACATATTGCCCACTTCATACCCTCCACACTCCTTTCCTGTACATACTGCCCACTTCATACCCTCCAAACTCCTCTCCTGTACATACCGCCCACTTCATACCCTCCACACTCCTTTCCTATACATACTGCTCACTGTCATACCCTTCACACTCCTCTCCTGTACATACTGCCCACTTCATACCCTCCAAACTCCTCTCCTGTACATACCGCCCACTTCATACCCTCCACACTCCTTTCCTATACATACTGCCCACTGTCATACCCTTCACACTCCTCTCCTGTACATACTGCCCACTTCATACCCTCCAAACTCCTCTCCTTCACATACTGCCCACTTCATACCCTCCACCCTCCTCTCCTGTACATGATGCCCACTACATACCCTCCACACTCCTTTCCTGTACATAATGCCCACTTCCTACCCTCCATACTCCTCTCCTTCACATACTGCCCACTTCATACCCTCCACCCTTCTCTCCTGTACATAATGCCCACTTCATACCCTCCACACTCCTTTCCTGTATATACTGCCCACTTCATTCCCTCCACACTCCTTTCCTGTACATACCTTCCACTTCATACCCTCCACACTCCTCTCTTGTACATACTGCCCACTTCATTCCCTCCACACTCCTCTCCTGTACATACTGCCCACTTTATACCCTCCACACTCCTTTCCTGTACATACTGCACACTTCATACCCTCCACCATCCTATCCTAGGCTACACACAATTTCCCCCAGCATACCCTCCACACTCCTTTTCTGTTCATAATGCCCATTTCATACCCTCCACACTCTTTTCCTGTACAGAATGCCCATTTTATACCCTGTACATTTCTTCAGCTTTGTTTGTAATATCCTTAACCTTGCCCATTATGAAGGTAGACCCATTTTCTTGCCTGATTAGTACAGACGTCTCAGTGGTTCCTTCCAGGAGGATATTTCACACAGCACACACAGATAATGCAGCAGACACGGTAGAATTGAACTGCTGTCAGCTGTTCCTGATCTCTGAATTCATTGCTCCACAGTGAATGAATCACGCTGTTGTCTGATGGATTATGCACTATGTTATCCTGATGGGTGGAACATGACCTAACCTCCGAGTCTTCTCAAGAAATGCCACACTCCCTCTGAAGACATAATCTAATCAGTTACTGATGTCATGGGATCTTCCAGAAATGTCACTGTACAGCGAATGACCTCTCTGTTTTTATGGACTCAACATCAGAAAAGGCAGCAATATTTCTAAAGCTGTTCACACACTATACAATTTCATTGTACAATCTCCTTTAGGGCTACCAAAAACTACGTGATATAAAGGCTGGCGCGAATGGATAGAAATTGATTGGATGGTACAGGCTTGTCCTCATATATTACCGTATATACTCGAGTATAAGCTGACTTTTTCAGCACTTTTTTTATACTGAAAAAGCCCCCCTCGGCTTATACTCATGTCACAATCTCACTTACCTTTCTCCGGTGCAGTGCGCATTGAAAGCCCGTACATGTTTGGCTATTCCCGGGCAGACAGCGCATGCGCGGTGACGTGTTGGCACCATTTTTAAATGTAAGGCGCCTCAAGGAAAGGTAAGTGAGACTCCTCCACAGCCCCTGCATTTCCTCAGGAGATGCAGTGCTGTGGGCATGGTACAGGAGATTCTCCTGTACTATGCCCGCAGCCCTGCATCTCCTGTACGATGCCCGCAGCCCTGCATCTCCTGTGCCAAGCCTGTACCATTTCCTGTACCATCTCCTGTGCCAAGCCTGTACCATTTCCTGTACCATCTCCTGTGCCAAGCCTGTACCATTTCCTGTACCATCTCCTGTGCCATGCCTGTACCATCTCCTGTGCCATGCCTGTACCATTTCCTGTACCATCTCCTGTGCCATGCCTGTACCATCTCCTGTGCCACCTCCTGTAACATGCCTGAACTAGCTCCTGTACCATGCCTATATCATCTCCTGTACCATGCCCACAACCCTGCATCTCCTGTACCGTCTCCAGTACCATGCCTGTACCATCTCCTGTACCATGCCCACAGCCCTGCATCCCCTGAACCATGCCTGTACCATCTCCTGTACCATGCCCACAGCCCTGCATCCCCTGAACCATGCCTGTGCCATCTCCTGTGCCATGCCTGTACCATCTCCTGTAACATGCCTGTACCATGTACCATGCCACAACCCTGCATCTCCTATACCATGCTTGTACCATCTCCTGTGCCTTGCCTGTACCATCTCCTGTACCATGCCTGAACCATTTCCTGTACCATGCCCACAACCCTGCATCTCCTGTACAATGCCGGTACCATCTCCTGTACCGTCTCCTGTACCATGCCTATACCATCTCCTGTACCATGCCTGTACCATGCCCACAGCCCTGCATCTCCTGTACTATGCCTGTACCATTTTCTGTACCATCTCCTGTACCATGCCTGTTCCATCTCCTGTACCATGCCCACAACCCTGCATTTCCTGCACCATGCCTGTAGCATCTCCTGCACCATGCCCGCAGCCCCTGTTTTGGGTCTAGTGGTGGTCCAGTTGGGTCCAGTAGCTGCTGCATTTCCCACTCTAGGCTTATACTCGAGTCAATACGTTTTCCCAGTTTTTTGTGGTAAAATTAGGGGGCTCGGCTTATATTCGGGTCAGCTTATACTCGAGTATATACGGTACATAGTTTTGGGAAATGTGATTGTACTATGATTGTACAATCATATTATAGTGTGTATGGCCACCCCCTAATCGTACACAATTGTTTGTATTACAGTATATATCAGGTGGGTCAAGCTGGTGTTTTATGGGCGGCATACAGCCCTCTTGCCCCTTCTTTTTACTTCAGCCCTCATTTACATTAAAGCGATTCGTCAAATAGCATGACAAGTCGCAGCCTATTGCTGGCAATGGCACCGCTCCAATCGGGGCGACGCCGACTTTGCAGCGCTGAACTGATTATGCAAAAGTAGTTCCTGCGCTACTTTTGCTGATTTGCATGAAGCTGCACAGATGTTCTTCAAGTCGCACTCAAAGACATGGGGCTTTAAAATCGCGTGGCTTCAGATGAAGTCGCATGATTTTAAAGTAGTGTTGAATGTGAACGAGGGCTCATACCTCCATACGCCTTATAGACCACAGCAAAATGTGAGTTTCCACTATGGGTATATTGATCCAGCAATTACTTCTGTCATAATTTAACACTTGTGCTATTAGTTTCAGGTTAAATGAAACTTTTTTGGCAATATTTTCTTGCAAATATTTTAACCCAATTATTATTTATTTTTTAATAATGTGAAAAATTAAAGGAATTATGGGTATAACCGCGCTATGGTGCAATATAAAAATTATTTTTATGCCTATCAGTTATGTGCACCAAAAAAAAATTGAATTTATTAAAAATAATTTTTTTAAGCTGCTGCTAAAGTGAAAGGTGTAATACCTCATGGGTTAATGACAGAAATTTACCACTTGACGACCCCCCCCCCCCCCGCCCCGCCACAGTTTTACTGCGGCAGGCTGGCTCGGCTGCTTCAATCAACATAGGGGCACATCGGTTTGCAGGAGCGCTCCTGGAGGGTGATCGTGCGCCCCCCAACGATGCTTCCGCCCCCACCAGGATCGGGATTGCCTCCTCTATGGAGGTTTTTAACCAGCCAATGCAGTTATACGGCGGCGAAGTTTCCGCGAATCGCTGTACCTGTACGGCAAATCGCCGGAGTGATCCTGCGGGCGCACGCGCCCACTCGAACAGCGGGGAAGCCGATGCAGTTATACGGCGGCAAAGTTCCCTGTACGGCACTCGCCAGCGGGGCCCCCGTGATCACTCGCCGCGATTTTCCGCCGGGGCCCCCGTGATCACTCCCTGCTGAGAGAGAAGAACGGTCGGCCGTTGTAAACACAGCTGACCGTTCTTCTCTCTGGAATGATCATAGAGCCATTGGGGTCTCAGTGTACAAGGTGGTGGGCAGAGGAATGACACTGGCATGGTTGTAGGATGAATGGACCCCAGTGTAAAAGGTCACGCGCCTGTGATCCTTCTATATAGGAACACATGTCTCTATGGTCATTAAACAAGTCCCTCCCCCCACAGTTAGAAAACACTCCCCTAGGCTCACATTCAACTCTTTGATCACCCCTGGGTTAACCCCTTCCCTGCCAATGTCATTATTACAGTAACAGTGCATATTTTTAGCACTGATTACTGTAGTAATCTCACTGGTCCCCGCAAAAATGTCAGTTAGGGGTCCGATCTGTCCGCTGCAATGTTGCAGTCCTGCTAAAAATCGCAGATCGCCGCCATTACTAGTAAAAAAAAAAAAAATCTTTCCCCTAGTTTGTAGACGCGATAACGTTTGCGCAAACCAATCAAAATGCGCTTGTTGGGATTTTTTTTAACAAAAATATGTAGCAGAAAACACCCCCTAGGGACACATTTAACACTTTGATCTCCCCTGGTGTTAATCTCTTCTCTGCCAGTGTCATTATTACAGTAACAGTGCATATTTTTAGCACTGTAGTAATGTCACTGGTCCCCCCAAAAGTGTCAAAAATGTCAGTCAGGGGTCCAATCTGTCCACCGCAATGTTGCAGTCCCGCTATAAATTGCTGATAAATTAATAAAAATGACATAAATCTTTCCCCTAGTTTGTAGACGCGATAGCTTTTGCACAAACCAATCAAATGTAGCACTACTCCCATGCTGATTATGGATTGCCCTGGGTTACCCATAGCAGCAACATCATGGTTTACCATTTTCAAAGTGCTTGGCTCAGTCAAGAAACAGTCTAGGGGGTTTTGTTTTTTTGTAGATTTATTTGAGAACTTGGATAGGAGAAGGGAATGAGTGGGATACTCTAACTTGAATAAACTAGGCACAATTTGCTGTGACGTCTAGAGATAACTGAGTGCCGCTGCTGCCCCATTGTGCTGCGAAGCTCATTTCTTTTATTACACAGCCCCCCCGCCATGGACTCCTTTTACATTACACAGCCCACCATGGACCCCTTTACATTGCACAGCCCCCACATGGACCCCTTTACATTGCACAGCCCCCACATGGACCCCTTTACATTACACAGCCCCCCAATGGACCCCTTTACATTACACCCCCCCAATGGACCCCTTTACATTACACAGCCCCCCACCTATGGACCCCTTTACATTACACAGCCCCCCACCTATGGACCCCTTTACATTACACAGCCCCCATGGACCCCTTTACATTACACAGCCCCCAATGGACCCCTTTACATTACACCCCCTCAAATGGACCCCTTTACATTACACAGCCCCCCACCTATGGACCCCTTTACATTACACAGCCCCCATGGACCCCTTTACATTACACAGCCCCCCAATGGACCCCTTTACATTACACAGCCCCCCAATGGACCCCTTTACATTACACAGCCCCCCCACCTATGGACCCCTTTACATTACACAGCCCCCATGGACCCCTTTACATTACACAGCCCCCCATGGACCCCTTTACATTACACAGCCCTGCACCTATGGACCCATTTACATTACACAGCCCCCCACCTATGGACCCCTTTAGAGGCGAGACACACATGAACCCTTAGAGTATTTGACACGTCTATTATATATATATACACATGAGTGAAAGCCAATTTAAATGCTGCGGCCCCATTGTGCTGCGAAGCTCGTTTCTTTATTTACACAGCCCCCCCGCCATGGACTCCTTTTACATTACACAGCCCACCATGGACCCCTTTACATTGCACAGCCCCCACATGGACCCCTTTACATTACACAGCCCCCCAATGGACCCCTTTACATTACACCCCCCCCAATGGACCCCTTTACATTGCACAGCCCCCACATGGACCCCTTTACATTACACAGCCCCCCAATGGATCCCTTTACATTACACCCCCCCCAATGGACCCCTTTACATTACACAGCCCCCACATGGACCCCTTTACATTACACAGCCCCCCACCTATGGACCCCTTTACATTATACAACCCCCCATGGACCCCTTTACATTACACAGCCCCCCATGGACCCCTTACATTACACAGCCCCCCATGGACCCCTTTACATTACACAGCCCCCCATGGACCCCTTTACATTACACGGCCCCAATGGACCCCTTTACATTACACAGCCCCCCATGGACCCCTTTAGAGGCGAAACACACATGAACCCTTAGAGTATTTGACATGTCTATTTTTTATATATATATATATATATATATATATATATATATATATATATATTATATAGCTATATAGATATTTTTAGCAGAGGCCATAGAGAATAAAATGGAGATCGTTGCAATATTTTTTAATCACACCGTATTTGCGCAGGGGTCTTACAAACGCAATTTAAAGCGACACTTTAAACATTTCTACAGGTTACCAGTTTACCAGTTTAGAGTTACAGAGGAGGTCTAGGGCTCAAATTATTGCTCTCGCTCTAACGATTGCGACGATACCTCACATGTATGGTTTGAACACCGTTTACATATGTAGGCCCGACTTCGCTTTTGCGCGCGAGCTAACGGGGACGGAGCGCTTTCATTTTTTTTTTCCCTATTTATTTTATCTTTTATATTTTATTTTTGCACTGTCCTTTAAATAAAAAAAAAAAAAAAATGTTTTGATCACTTTTATTCCTATTACGATGAATATAAAGAACCCTTGTAATAGGAAGTGGCATGTCAGGACCTCTTTAATGTGAGCTCTGGGGTCATAAAGCCCTCACACCTCACATCTATATGGAAAAAGAAAAAAAAAAAAGAAAAAATGGGCTCTTTAAAACCGTTGCCAGGAAGCGATGTATGAGGTCACTCCAGTCCTCCAAGGCCATAGAGTGGAGTGGGGGGGTCATCTTGCCCTCACTCCACTTCCTGCCTGAGGAGACAGCGGGGAAAACGCCTGGGAAGCGGCGGCGGGGGCCGGGAGAGGGGCAAGTCCACCGCTGGGACCACCCTTATGTTAAAGCGGATCGCCCTCCGTTTAAAAAGAAATACCGGGGGTTATGGCAGCTATCTGCTATCTAACCCCCGGTATTTAACGTCAAAGTACCGGCGTAAATACGCGGTGGGCGGTCCGTAATTCATAGTGCTTCCATACTGCGCCATTTCAGTGTTTTTCAAGCTCGTGTTCTATTGTCCAAACCTTGTGTTAATGTTTAACCATTTACGGACCGCCCCCCCCTCGTGTTTTTACATCGGTACAATCCGGTCCGCTGTCCCCTCCAGGCAGGAAGTCAATTGAGAGCAAGATGGCCCCCACTCCACTCTATGGCCTTGGAGGACTGGAGCGACGTCATACGTCACTTCCTAGCAACGTATTAAAGAGCCAATTTTTTTTTTTCATCATGAAAAAAAATGACTTTTTTTCTTTCTTTGTGAGGTCTTTTTGACCCCAGATCTCACATTAAAGAGGTCCTGTCCTACCTATTTATATTACAAGGGATGTTTACATCCCTGTCCTCTCCTCTCCTGTCTCGCTGTGGGGGGGGCGTGCGGCCTGGTGTGGTCCAGGGGGGGGGGTGGTATGGTGTGGTCGGTCTGCCATCCGCCCCCCCTGGCCCATGGAGCACCAGCCACCACTGCATTGCGTTTGGGTATAATACCACTTTAAAAAAAAAAAGGCTGTTTATCCAGCCAGAAATCTGCCGATACCTTATTGCAGTGGTCCTCAGGGCCCACTAACAGGCCAGATTTTAAGTATTACCTTGGGGAGATGCGGACTAGAGTACTGCAATCACTGAGCAGCAAATTATATCACCTGGGATGTTTTCCAGTTACCCTGAAAACCTGGCCTGTTAGTGGGCCCTGAGGACCAGGGTTGAGGACCACAGCCTTATTGTACTGCCCCCCTCTGGACTGTTAGCATTCTTCACTGGACTACAAAACCTCTTCCCTGTTATAGTGAAGCAGGGGCGTAACTACAGCATACTTGCCAACTGTCCAGTTTTTTTGCAGGGACAGTCCCGGCAAATAGGAGCCTGTATCAGGTAATTTACATTGTCCCTGAAAGCGCCCGTCAATCGGGCTGCCTGTAAATGCCCATTACGGGCAGCCGGTGCCCGTACCGTAAAAAAAAAAAAAAAAATGGTTGCGGGCCAACATCGTAACAGCGCATGCACCGTTCCGACGCCTGCTGGGCTCGGGAAAGCTCGTACAAGCTCGGCCGGGTGAGCGCATGCGCAGTTACGTTACAGTGGCGCCATTAAAACCTAATTATACCAGATAGTATAATTAGGTTTTATTGTACTTATTTACACCTTGCACTTTATTTATATTTCCATATTCCATGTTTTCTATGGTCACACCTGAGCACATTTGACACTTTAGAATTGCAGGGAATTGTGATGAGAATTTTACACTTGAGGCAAAAGTAGTGCAGCTGAATGGGAGAATTATTCCAACTCTGCTACTTTGGCCTTAAGTTTGAAATTACCTTTTCAATTTCCTTTAATTCTCTCTTTGAGTAGACCCTATAATCTGATAATAAGTAGGCGGAGATTAATTATGCGGAATGGGCGGAGCTTCAGGGAAGTGGGTGTGGTAAGTAATTGATAGCTGTGCTGCAAAGTGTCACTGGAAATTTTTTTTCAAATGTTGGGCAACTATGCTACAGGGGTTGCAATTGCAACCGGGCCCCATGCTCCAGGGGGCCTGTGTGGGTCCTCTGCACACCTGGATAGGAGGGGGGGGGGGCAGCTTTTAGAGAAATCACTGTCCTCTTTTTTCCTCCTGTAGCTGCAGAAGGAAAATGGAGGAGATTGGAGGTCACACTTGCAACCGGGCCCTGGCATTCCACCACCGTGGGGAGGCCCCAAGATGGCAGGAAGGGGGCCAACTGCAGAACTTGTGAAAGGGCCCCACAACGAGAGTAAAGGGCCCCAGGATCAGTGGGAAGAGCCCCAGGCTTGAAGGGAAGGGCCAGGGGTCCAGGGGGCCCTTCGTGGTTTCTGCACTGGGGCCCTGAAGGTTCTAGTTACGCCTCTCTAGTGAAGAGAGGGAGAGGGAGGTACACCCCTTTCTAGGGTGACAACGCTGTTCTGTAGAGTTGTCACCCTAGGACAGGAAGTGAGGTAACTGCAGTATTACCAGATTTAAAAAAAAATGGGGGAAAAAAAATGCTTCTTCCTGCCTGCAGACTGATGATAACAGGGGTGGGGGGTTGGAGTGAGTTATATTATTTTTAACATATGTCACGGAGTGCAGCAGAGCCGGCCCTACCATGGGTCCCGCTCGGTTCATTGGACTGATGCCGGAACTTTGAGAGGGGCAGAAAATTGACGCCCAGGAAGACTTATTTTTTTCCAGCAGTTTGGTGCACCAGATGAGATGTGCGGCTTTCCTCCACCTGGCCCAGTGGGCCGGCAGGTCTGTCCCTTCCATAGGATTGCAGCACCCCCCCCCCCTCCAATATCTTATTTACACAAGGCGGGAAGCATGGCAGGTCCAGATTAAGAGCGGAATTTTTTAAGGTAAGAAGCTGGTGATTGGTTACTAGACAGTGGGGCGTGCAGGCGGTCCCAGCAATCAATCCTCTGCCTTTCACATATAAAAGTCCTGCCATTTGTCCGGACCTGCCATGCTTCCCATCCTGTGTAAATACGATATGGGAGGGGGAGTGCTGCGATCCTATGGAAGGGGCAGTCTGTAATATCAATGGAGGACTGTAATGTGGGGTCTGTGATGAGGGGGGTCTGGGGTGGGGTGATCTGTGATTGAGAGGGGTCTGTGATAGGGGGAGATCTGCGATGGGGGGCTATGTGATGGAGAGGGGTCTGTGCTAGGGGGAGATCTGCGACGGGGGGGCTCTGTGATAGGGGGAGATCTGTGATGGAGAGGGGGTCTGTGATGGAGAGGAGCCTGTGATGGAGCGGATCTGTGATGGAGAGGGGGTCTGTGATGGAAAGGGGGATCTGTGATGGAGAGGGGGATCTGTGATGGAGAGGGGGATCTGTGATGGAGAGGGGGATCTGTGATGGAGAGGGGTCTGTGATTGAGGGGGGTCTGTGATGGAGAGGGGGGTCTTTGATGGAGAGGGGGGGGATAGGGGGAGAGGGGGGGGGTCTGTGATGGAGAGGGGGGTCTGTGATGGAGAGGGGTCTGTGCTAGGGGGAGATCTGCGACGGGGGGGGCTCTGTGATGGAGAGGGGTCTGTGATAGGGGGAGATCTGTGATGGAGAGGGGGTCTGTGATGAAGAGGAGCCTGTGATGGAGAGGAGCCTGTGATGGAGCGGATGTGTGATGGAGAGGGGGTCTGTGATGGAAAGGGGGATCTGTGATGGAGAGGGGGATCTGTGATGGAGAGGGGGATCTGTGATGGAGAGGGGTCTGTGATTGAGGGGGGTCTGTGATTGAGGGGGGTCTGTGATTGAGGGGGGTCTGTGATGGAGAGGGGGGTCTTTGATGGAGAGGGGGGGATAGGGGGGAGAGGGGGGTCTGTGATGGAGAGGGGTCTGTGATGGAGAGGGGTCTGTGATGAGGGTGATCTGTGATGGAGAGGGGCGTCTGTGATGGAGAGGGGGGTCTGTGATGGAGAGGGATCTGTGATGGAGAGGGGGTCTGTGATGGAGAGGGGATCTGTGATGGAGAGGGGATCTGTGATGGAGAGGGGGTCTGTGATGGAGAGGGGGTCTGTGATGCTGAGGGGGTCTGTGATGGAGAGGGGTCTGTGATGAGGGTGATCTGTGATTAGGGTGATCTGTGATGGTGAGGGGGGGTCTGTGATGGAGAGGGGGGTCTGTGATGCAGAGGGGGGTCTGTGATGGAGGGGGGGTCTGTGATGGAGAGGGGATCTGTGATGGAGAGGGGATCTGTGATGGAGAGGGGATCTGTGATGGAGAGGGGGTTCTGTGATGGAGAGGGGTCTGTGATGGAGAGGGGTCTGTGATGGAGAGGGGTCTGTGATGGAGAGGGGCCTGTGATGGAGAGGGGGGTCTGTGATGGAGAGGGGGTCTGTGATGGAGAGGGGGGTCTGTGATGGAGAGGGGGTCTGTGATGGAGAGGGGGTCTGTGATGGAGAGGGGGTCTGTGATGGAGAGGGGGTCTGTGATGGAGAGGGGTCTGTGATGAGGGTGATCTGTGATGGAGAGGGGGTCTGTGATGGAGAGGGGGGTCTGTGATGGAGAGGGAATCTGTGATGGAGAGGGGTCTGTGATGGAGAGGAGCCTGTGATGGTGAGGGGGGTCTGTGATGGAGAGGGGTCTGTGATGGAGAGGGGGTCTGTGATGGAGAGGGGGTCTGTGATGGAGAGAGGATCTGTGATGGAGAGGGGATCTGTGATGGAGAGGGGATCTGTGATGGGGAGAGGGATCTGTGATGGAGAGGGGGGTCTGTGATGGAGAGGGGATCTGTGATGGAGAGGGGATCTGTGATGGAGAGGGGGTCTGTGATGGAGAGGGGATCTGTGATGGGGAGAGGGATCTGTGATGGAGAGGGGGGTCTGTGATGGAGAGGGGGGTCTGTGATGGAGAGGGGGTCTGTGATGGAGAGAGGATCTGTGATGGAGAGAGGATCTGTGATGGAGAGGGGATCTGTGATGGAGAGGGGATCTGTGATGGAGAGGGGGTCTGTGATGGAGAGGGGATCTGTGATGGGGAGAGGGATCTGTGATGGAGAGGGGGGGTCTGCGATGGAGAGGGGGGTCTGTGATGGAGAGGGGGTCTGTGATGGAGAGAGGATCTGTGATGGAGAGAGGATCTGTGATGGAGAGAGGATCTGTGATGGAGAGGGGATCTGTGATGGAGAGGGGATCTGTGATGGGGAGAGGGATCTGTGATGGAGAGGGGGGTCTGTGATGGAGAGGGGGGTCTGTGATGCAGAGGGGATCTGTGATGGAGAGGGTATCTGTGATGGAGAGGGGGTCTGTGATGGAGAAAGGATCTGTGATGGAGAGGGGGTCTGTGATAGAGAGGGGTCTGTGATGGAGAGGAGATCTGCAGCCTGCAAACTTCTCCCATGACAGGAGTGAGTATTGCCCTATGGTTTTGAGAAGTGGGATTATCTTCTCTATGAATAGTGTAGGATCCACTGAAAATGGGGTACTTTGACGTAGTGGTTGGCTTAAGCACAGTAAGGCCATATGGTGTTACCAAATCCCCATATTTACTTTATAAGAGCAGGTGTTTTTAAATAGCCTTACAGGATTTAAAAACCAATTTTTTTCTGTTTATGTGTGCGCTATTATATTGTTCAATTGTTCAATGTAATGGAGAGGAGTCTGTGATGGAGAGGGGTCTGTGATGGAGAGGGGGGTCTGTGATGGAGAGGGGGGGTCTGTGATGGAGAGAGGGGTCTGTGATGGAGAGAGGGGTCTGTGATGGAGAGGGGTCTGTGATGGAGAGGAGCCTGTGATGGAGAGGTGGGTCTGTGATGGAGAGGAGCCTGTGATGGAGAGGAGCCTGTGATGGAGAGGTGGGTCTGTGATGGAGAGGGGGTCTGTGATGGAGAGAGGATCTGTGATGGAGAGGAGCCTGTGATGGAGAGGGGGGTCTGTGATGGAGAGGGGGGTCTGTGATGGAGAGGGGAGTCTGTGATGGAGATGGGTCTGTGATGGAGAGGGGGGTCTGTGATGGAGAGTGGGGTCTGTGATGGAGAGGGATCTGTAATGGAGAGGAGTCTGTGATGGAGAGGGGTCTGTGATGGACAGTGGGGTCTGTGATGGAGAGGAGGGTCTGTGATGGAGAGGGGGTCTGTGATGGAGAGGGGGGTCTGTGATGGAGAGGGGAGTCTGTGATGGAGAGGGGTCTGTGATGGAGAGGGGGGTCTGTGATGGAGAGGGGTCTGTGATGGAGAGGGGGTCTGTGATGGAGAGGGGGGTCTGTGATGGAGAGGAGTCTGTGATGGAGAGGGGGGTCTGTGATGGAGAGGGGGGTCTGTGATGGAGAGGGGGGTCTGTGATGGAGAGGGGTCTGTGATGGAGAGTGGGGTCTGTGATGGAGAGGGGGGTCTGTGATGGAGAGGGGGGTCTGTGATGGAGAGGGGGGTCTGTGATGGAGAGGGGATCTGTGATGGAGAGGGGGGTCTGTGATGGAGAGGGGGGTCTGTGATGGAGAGGGATCTGTGATGGAGAGGGGGGTCTGTGATGGAGAGGAGCCTGTGATTTAGAGGGGGGTCTGTGATGGAGAGGGGGTCTGTGATGGAGAGGAGCCTGTGATGGAGAGGGGGTCTGTGATGGAGAGGGGGGTCTGTGATGGAGAGGGGAGTCTGTGATGGAGAGGGGTCTGTGATGGAGAGGGGTCTGTGATGGAGAGGGGGTCTGTGATGGAGAGGGGGGTCTGTGATGGAGAGGAGCCTGTGATGGAGAGGGGGGTCTGTGATGGAGAGGGGGGTCTGTGATGGAGGAGGGGGTCTGTGATGGAGAGGGGTCTGTGATGGAGAGGGGGTTCTGTGATGGAGAGGGGGTTCTGTGATGGAGAGGGGGTTCTGTGATGGAGAGGGGTCTGTGATGGAGAGTGGGGTCTGTGATGGAGAGGAGGGTCTGTGATGGAGAGGAGCCTGTGATGGAGAGGGGGTCTGTGATGGAGAGGGGGGTCTGTGATGGAGAGGGGAGTCTGTGATGGAGAGGGGGGTCTGTGATGGAGAGGGGGGTCTGTGATGGAGAGGAGCCTGTGATTTAGAGGGGGGTCTGTGATGGAGAGGGGGTCTGTGATGGAGAGGAGCCTGTGATGGAGAGGGGGTCTGTGATGGAGAGGAGCCTGTGATGGAGAGGGGGTCTGTGATGGAGAGGGGGGTCTGTGATGGAGAGGGGAGTCTGTGATGGAGAGGGGGGTCTGTGATGGAGAGGGGAGTCTGTGATGGAGAGGGGTCTGTGATGGAGAGGGGTCTGTGATGGAGAGGGGGTCTGTGATGGAGAGGAGCCTGTGATGGAGAGGGGGGTCTGTGATGGAGAGGGGGGTCTGTGATGGAGGAGGGGGTCTGTGATGGAGAGGGGTCTGTGATGGAGAGGGGGTTCTGTGATGGAGAGGGGTCTGTGATGGAGAGTGGGGTCTGTGATGGAGAGGAGGGTCTGTGATGGAGAGGAGCCTGTGATGGAGAGGGGGTCTGTGATGGAGAGGGGGGTCTGTGATGGAGAGGGGGGTCTGTGATGGAGGAGGGGGTCTGTGATGGAGAGGGGTCTGTGATGGAGAGGGGGTTCTGTGATGGAGAGGGGGGTCTGTGATGGAGGAGGGGGTCTGTGATGGAGAGGGGTCTGTGATGGAGAGGGGGTTCTGTGATGGAGAGGGGGTTCTGTGATGGAGAGGGGTCTGTGATGGAGAGTGGGGTCTGTGATGGAGAGGAGGGTCTGTGATGGAGAGGAGCCTGTGATGGAGAGGGGGTCTGTGATGGAGAGGGGGGTCTGTGATGGAGAGGGGAGTCTGTGATGGAGAGGGGGGTCTGTGATGGAGAGGAGCCTGTGATTTAGAGGGGGGTCTGTGATGGAGAGGGGGTCTGTGATGGAGAGGGGGGTCTGTGATGGAGAGGGGGGTCTGTGATGGAGAGGGGGTCTGTGATGGAGAGGGGGTCTGTGATGGAGAGGGGGGTCTGTGATGGAGAGGAGCCTGTGATGGAGAGGGGGGCCTGTGATGGAGAGGAGGGTCTGTGATGGAGAGGGGGTCTGTGATGGAGAGGGGAGTCTGTGATGGAGAGGGGTCTGTGATGGAGAGGGGGGTCTGTGATGGAGAGGGGTCTGTGATGGAGAGGGGGTCTGTGATGGAGAGGGGGGTCTGTGATGGAGAGGAGCCTGTGATGGAGAGGGGGGTCTGTGATGGAGAGGGGGGTCTGTGATGGAGAGGGGTCTGTGATGGAGAGTGGGGTCTGTGATGGAGAGGGGGGTCTGTGATGGAGAGGGGGGTCTGTGATGGAGAGGAGCCTGTGATGGAAAGGGGGGTCTGTGATGGAGAGGGGGGTCTGTGATGGAGAGGGGTCTGTGATGGAGAGGGGATCTGTGATGGAGAGGGGTCTGTGACGGAGAGGGGTCTGTGACGGAGAGGGGTCTGTGATGGAGAGGGGGGTCTGTGATGGAGAGGGGTCTGTGATGGAGAGGGGGGTCTGTGATGGAGAGGGGTCTGTAATGGAGAGGGGAGTCTGTGATGGAGAGTGGGGTCTGTAATGGAGAGGGGTCTGTGATGGAGAGTGGGGTCTGTGATGGAGATGGGTCTGTGATGGAGATGGGTCTGTGATGGAAAGGGATCTGTGATGGAGAGGAGCCTGTGATGGAGAGGTGGGTCTGTGATGGAGAGGGGGTCTGTGATGGAGAGAGGATCTGTGATGGAGAGGAGCCTGTGATGGAGAGGGGGGTCTGTGATGGAGAGGGGAGTCTGTGATGGAGATGGGTCTGTGATGGAGAGGGGGGTCTGTGATGGAGAGTGGGGTCTGTGATGGAGAGGAATCTGTAATGGAGAGGAGTCTGTGATGGAGAGGGGTCTGTGATGGACAGTGGGGTCTGTGATGGAGAGGAGGGTCTGTGATGGAGAGGGGGTCTGTGATGGAGAGGGGGGTCTGTGATGGAGAGGGGAGTCTGTGATGGAGAGGGGTCTGTGATGGAGAGGGGGGTCTGTGATGGAGAGGGGTCTGTGATGGAGAGGGGGTCTGTGATGGAGAGGGGGGTCTGTGATGGAGAGGAGTCTGTGATGGAGAGGGGGGTCTGTGATGGAGAGGGGGGTCTGTGATGGAGAGGGGGGTCTGTGATGGAGAGGGGTCTGTGATGGAGAGTGGGGTCTGTGATGGAGAGGGGGGTCTGTGATGGAGAGGGGGGTCTGTGATGGAGAGGGGATCTGTGATGGAGAGGGGGGTCTGTGATGGAGAGGGGGGTCTGTGATGGAGAGGGGGGTCTGTGATGGAGAGGGATCTGTGATGGAGAGGGGGGTCTGTGATGGAGAGGAGCCTGTGATTTAGAGGGGGGTCTGTGATGGAGAGGGGGTCTGTGATGGAGAGGAGCCTGTGATGGAGAGGGGGTCTGTGTTGGAGAGGGGGGTCTGTGATGGAGAGGGGAGTCTGTGATGGAGAGGGGTCTGTGATGGAGAGGGGGTCTGTGATGGAGAGGGGGGTCTGTGATGGAGAGGAGCCTGTGATGGAGAGGGGGGTCTGTGATGGAGAGGGGGGTCTGTGATGGAGGAGGGGGTCTGTGATGGAGAGGGGTCTGTGATGGAGAGGGGGTTCTGTGATGGAGAGGGGTCTGTGATGGAGAGTGGGGTCTGTGATGGAGAGGAGGGTCTGTGATGGAGAGGAGCCTGTGATGGAGAGGGGGTCTGTGATGGAGAGGGGGGTCTGTGATGGAGAGGGGAGTCTGTGATGGAGAGGGGGGTCTGTGATGGAGAGGGGGGTCTGTGATGGAGAGGAGCCTGTGATTTAGAGGGGGGTCTGTGATGGAGAGGGGGTCTGTGATGGAGAGGAGCCTGTGATGGAGAGGGGGTCTGTGATGGAGAGGAGCCTGTGATGGAGAGGGGGTCTGTGATGGAGAGGGGGGTCTGTGATGGAGAGGGGAGTCTGTGATGGAGAGGGGTCTGTGATGGAGAGGGGTCTGTGATGGAGAGGGGGTCTGTGATGGAGAGGGGGGTCTGTGATGGAGAGGAGCCTGTGATGGAGAGGGGGGTCTGTGATGGAGAGGGGGGTCTGTGATGGAGGAGGGGGTCTGTGATGGAGAGGGGTCTGTGATGGAGAGGGGGTTCTGTGATGGAGAGGGGGTTCTGTGATGGAGAGGGGTCTGTGATGGAGAGGGGTCTGTGATGGAGAGTGGGGTCTGTGATGGAGAGGAGGGTCTGTGATGGAGAGGAGCCTGTGATGGAGAGGGGGTCTGTGATGGAGAGGGGGGTCTGTGATGGAGAGGAGCCTGTGATGGAGAGGGGGGTCTGTGATGGAGAGGGGGGTCTGTGATGGAGGAGGGGGTCTGTGATGGAGAGGGGTCTGTGATGGAGAGGGGGTTCTGTGATGGAGAGGGGGTTCTGTGATGGAGAGGGGTCTGTGATGGAGAGTGGGGTCTGTGATGGAGAGGAGGGTCTGTGATGGAGAGGAGCCTGTGATGGAGAGGGGGTCTGTGATGGAGAGGGGGGTCTGTGATGGAGAGGGGAGTCTGTGATGGAGAGGGGGGTCTGTGATGGAGAGGGGGGTCTGTGATGGAGAGGAGCCTGTGATTTAGAGGGGGGTCTGTGATGGAGAGGGGGTCTGTGATGGAGAGGGGGGTCTGTGATGGAGAGGGGGGTCTGTGATGGAGAGGGGGTCTGTGATGGAGAGGGGGGTCTGTGATGGAGAGGAGCCTGTGATGGAGAGGGGGGCCTGTGATGGAGAGGGGGGTCTGTGATGGAGAGGGGGTCTGTGATGGAGAGGGGAGTCTGTGATGGAGAGGGGTCTGTGATGGAGAGGGGGGTCTGTGATGGAGAGGGGTCTGTGATGGAGAGGGGGGTCTGTGATGGAGAGGAGCCTGTGATGGAGAGGGGGGTCTGTGATGGAGAGGGGGGTCTGTGATGGAGAGGGGTCTGTGATGGAGAGTGGGGTCTGTGATGGAGAGGGGGGTCTGTTATGGAGAGGGGGGTCTGTGATGGAGAGGAGCCTGTGATGGAAAGGGGGGTCTGTGATGGAGAGGGGGGTCTGTGATGGAGAGGGGTCTGTGATGGAGAGGGGATCTGTGATGGAGAGGAGTCTGTGACGGAGAGGGGTCTGTGATGGAGAGGGGGGTCTGTGATGGAGAGGGGGGTCTGTGATGGATAGGGGTCTGTAATGGAGAGGGGAGTCTGTGATGGAGAGTGGGGTCTGTAATGGAGAGGGGTCTGTGATGGAGAGTGGGGTCTGTGATGGAGATGGGTCTGTAATGGAGATGGGTCTGTGATGGAGAGGGATCTGTGATGGAGAGGAGCCTGTGATGGAGAGGGGGTCTGTGATGGAGAGAGGATCTGTGATGGAGAGGAGCCTGTGATGGAGAGGGGGGTCTGTGATGGAGAGGGGGGTCTGTGATGGAGAGGGGAGTCTGTGATGGAGATGGGTCTGTGATGGAGAGGGGGGTCTGTGATGGAGAGTGGGGTCTGTGATGGAGAGGGATCTGTAATGGAGAGGAGTCTGTGATGGAGAGGGGTCTGTGATGGACAGTGGGGTCTGTGATGGAGAGGAGGGTCTGTGATGGAGAGGGGGTCTGTGATGGAGAGGGGGGTCTGTGATGGAGAGGGGAGTCTGTGATGGAGAGGGGTCTGTGATGGAGAGGGGGGTCTGTGATGGAGAGGGGTCTGTGATGGAGAGGGGGTCTGTGATGGAGAGGGGGGTCTGTGATGGAGAGGAGTCTGTGATGGAGAGGGGGGTCTGTGATGGAGAGGGGGGGTCTGTGATGGAGAGGGGGGTCTGTGATGGAGAGGGGTCTGTGATGGAGAGTGGGGTCTGTGATGGAGAGGGGGGTCTGTGATGGAGAGGGGGGTCTGTGATGGAGAGGGGGGTCTGTGATGGAGAGGGGATCTGTGATGGAGAGGGGGGTCTGTGATGGAGAGGGGGGTCTGTGATGGAGAGGGATCTGTGATGGAGAGGGGGGTCTGTGATGGAGAGGAGCCTGTGATTTAGAGGGGGGTCTGTGATGGAGAGGGGGTCTGTGATGGAGAGGAGCCTGTGATGGAGAGGGGGTCTGTGATGGAGAGGGGGGTCTGTGATGGAGAGGGGAGTCTGTGATGGAGAGGGGTCTGTGATGGAGAGGGGTCTGTGATGGAGAGGGGGTCTGTGATGGAGAGGGGGGTCTGTGATGGAGAGGAGCCTGTGATGGAGAGGGGGGTCTGTGATGGAGAGGGGGGTCTGTGATGGAGGAGGGGGTCTGTGATGGAGAGGGGGTTCTGTGATGGAGAGGGGGTTCTGTGATGGAGAGGGGTCTGTGATGGAGAGTGGGGTCTGTGATGGAGAGGAGGGTCTGTGATGGAGAGGAGCCTGTGATGGAGAGGGGGTCTGTGATGGAGAGGGGGGTCTGTGATGGAGAGGGGAGTCTGTGATGGAGAGGGGGGTCTGTGATGGAGAGGGGGGTCTGTGATGGAGAGGAGCCTGTGATTTAGAGGGGGGTCTGTGATGGAGAGGGGGTCTGTGATGGAGAGGAGCCTGTGATGGAGAGGGGGTCTGTGATGGAGAGGAGCCTGTGATGGAGAGGGGGTCTGTGATGGAGAGGGGGGTCTGTGATGGAGAGGGGAGTCTGTGATGGAGAGGGGTCTGTGATGGAGAGGGGTCTGTGATGGAGAGGGGGTCTGTGATGGAGAGGGGGGTCTGTGATGGAGAGGAGCCTGTGATGGAGAGGGGGGTCTGTGATGGAGAGGGGGGTCTGTGATGGAGGAGGGGGTCTGTGATGGAGAGGGGTCTGTGATGGAGAGGGGGTTCTGTGATGGAGAGGGGGTTCTGTGATGGAGAGGGGTCTGTGATGGAGAGTGGGGTCTGTGATGGAGAGGAGGGTCTGTGATGGAGAGGAGCCTGTGATGGAGAGGGGGTCTGTGATGGAGAGGGGGTCTGTGATGGAGAGGGGGGTCTGTGATGGAGAGGAGCCTGTGATGGAGAGGGGGGTCTGTGATGGAGAGGGGGGTCTGTGATGGAGGAGGGGGTCTGTGATGGAGAGGGGTCTGTGATGGAGAGGGGGTTCTGTGATGGAGAGGGGGTTCTGTGATGGAGAGGGGTCTGTGATGGAGAGTGGGGTCTGTGATGGAGAGGAGGGTCTGTGATGGAGAGGAGCCTGTGATGGAGAGGGGGTCTGTGATGGAGAGGGGGGTCTGTGATGGAGAGGGGAGTCTGTGATGGAGAGGGGGGTCTGTGATGGAGAGGGGGGTCTGTGATGGAGAGGAGCCTGTGATTTAGAGGGGGGTCTGTGATGGAGAGGGGGTCTGTGATGGAGAGGGGGGTCTGTGATGGAGAGGGGGGTCTGTGATGGAGAGGGGGTCTGTGATGGAGAGGGGGTCTGTGATGGAGAGGGGGGTCTGTGATGGAGAGGAGCCTGTGATGGAGAGGGGGGCCTGTGATGGAGAGGGGGGTCTGTGATGGAGAGGGGGTCTGTGATGGAGAGGGGAGTCTGTGATGGAGAGGGGTCTGTGATGGAGAGGGGGGTCTGTGATGGAGAGGGGTCTGTGATGGAGAGGGGGTCTGTGATGGAGAGGGGGGTCTGTGATGGAGAGGAGCCTGTGATGGAGAGGGGGGTCTGTGATGGAGAGGGGGGTCTGTGATGGAGAGGGGTCTGTGATGGAGAGTGGGGTCTGTGATGGAGAGGGGGGTCTGTGATGGAGAGGGGGGTCTGTGATGCAGAGGAGCCTGTGATGGAAAGGGGGGTCTGTGATGGAGAGGGGGGTCTGTGATGGAGAGGGGTCTGTGATGGAGAGGGGATCTGTGATGGAGAGGAGTCTGTGACGGAGAGGGGTCTGTGATGGAGAGGGGGGTCTGTGATGGAGAGGGGGGTCTGTGATGGAGAGGGGTCTGTAATGGAGAGGGGAGTCTGTGATGGAGAGTGGGGTCTGTAATGGAGAGGGGTCTGTGATGGAGAGTGGGGTCTGTGATGGAGAGGGGGTCTGTGATGGAGAGGGGTCTGTGATGGAGAGGGGTCTGTGATGGAGAGGAGCCTGTGATGGAGAGGGGGGGTCTGTGTTGGAGAGGGGGGGGGCTGTGATGGAGAGGGGGGGTCTGTGATGGAGGAGGGGGTCTGTGATGGAGAGGGGGTTCTGTGATGGAGAGGGGGTTCTGTGATGGAGAGGAGCCTGTGATGGAGAGGGGGTCTGTGATGGAGAGGGGGGTCTGTGATGGAGAGGGGGGTCTGTGATGGAGAGGGGTCTGTGATGGAGAGGGGATCTGTGATGGAGAGGGGGGTCTGTGATGGAGTGTGATCTGTGATGGAGAGGGGGGTCTGTGATGGAGTGTGATCTGTGATGGAGATGGGTCTGTGATGGAGTGTGATCTGTGATGGAGAGGGGGGTCTGTGATGGAGGGGGGGGGGTCTGTGATGGAGAGGGGGGTCTGTGAAGGAGAGGGGGGTTTGTGATGGAGATGGGTCTGTGATGGAGTGTGATCTGTGATGGAGAGGGGGGTCTGTGATGGAGGGGGGGGGGTCTGTGATGGAGAGGGGCATGTGTGATGGAGAGGGGGGTCTGTAATATAGAATTTGTAGTTTGGAACTGAACATAATGGTATGTCATATAAGGTTGCATATAGACAAGGTGATGTTGCATGTAAATCTGACTTCCTAAAAAATTTAATTTTAGTTTAAATTATGTTATAAAACAATAGTTTGGTGGGCGTGATTTTTTTTTCTTGGGGGGGGGGGGGTCAGCTTTTCATTCTTAGACCCAGGCAACCTTGGACTGCAGGTCCCACTTTGATCAATGACTGGATGATAAAATGTCTCCACTCAAGGCCACCAGCCTGACATATCTTACTAGTACTGACCTATGGGGCAAATGCCCCTCTACCCCCCCTCCCCCCCCCCCCCCCCCCCAGTTAGCGTGACCACATGTCCTGGATTACCCGGGACAGTCCTGCATTTTGCAGGTCTGTCCCGGGCACCTTCATTCCAGGAATACAGTGGGGATCTGAGCTTTCACTGGAGATGAGGCTGAGGGACCGCCCACTGCGTGTCAGCTCCGCCCGCTGTATGTCAGCTCCGCCCGCTGTGTATCAGCCCATGGGGGAACTGTAACTGACACTGAGAAGCAGCTTAGCCCCGCCCAGGACACGCCCTCCACTCACACCCCACCAGTCACAGACCGCCGCTCTCATCCTTGGCCCGCCAGGCTTCGGTGCTGTCCACCCCGGTGTGCTAACGGGAAATGTGTCCTTGTGTACCCTGGAGGTGATGGGGGGGGGGGGCATTGGTAATGAAGAATTAGTACAGAACGTTCCTATAAAATGTGCCGCACCCCCACTCAGCACAGATCCTTCCGGAGGAGGAAAGATTGGCATCGTTTAACCACTTGCCTTCTAGAAGATTTACCCTCCTTCCTGACCAGGCATTTTTTGCAATACGGCACTGCGTTACTTTAACTGACAATTGCGCAGTTGTACGACGCTGTAAACAAATAAAGCTTATGTTCTTTTTTTTCCCCCACGAATAGAGCTTTTAGTGGTGTTTAACCATTTTACCACCGGAGGATTTTGCTGTCTTACGTCTGGGCCACTTTTTGCGATTCGGCGCTGTGCGACTTTAACTGACAATTGCGCGGTCGTGCGACGCCGTACCCAAAGGAAATTTACGTCCTTTTTTTCCCACAAACAGAGCTTTCTTATGGTGGTATTTGATCACCTGTGCGATTTTTACTTTTTGCGCTATAAACAAAAAAAGAGAGTCAATTTTGAAAAAAACAACAATATTTTTCACATTTTTTTATATGAAATTCCCCCCAAAAAAATGTAAAAATCAAAATTCTTTTAAAATTTTTGGCCAATTAAGTTTTCTACTACATATGTTTGGTAAAAAAAAATCACAATAAGCGTATTTTGATTGGTTTGCGCAAAAGTTATTGCGTTTACTAACAAAGGGAAAGATTTCTGTCATTTTTGGTGTTTTTTTTTTTAACGCGTAATGGCGGCGATCTGCGATTTTTTTTTTTTGCGGGACTGCGACATTGCGGCAGACAGATCGGACCCTTGACTGACATTTTATACACTTTTGGGGTTACCAGTGACATTACTGCAGTAATCAGTGCTATACATATGCACTGTTACTGTAAAAATGACACTGGCAGGGAAGGGGTTAATTTTATTGGAGAGGGAGGGGTTAATGTATGCCTGGTGCTTACTGACGTGTGTGGGGGGAGGTGACTGAGTGACACAGGGACAGATCGCGGGTTCAGCTATGCTGAACCCTGCAATCTGTCACTGATTGTCACTTAGGAGATCCTCCCGCTTGTGTTTACACAAGCGGGAGGATCTCCACACTAGATCCCCGACGATCGGGGAAGAGCGGCGGCGATCGCCGCTGCTCCTCCCCTGGCCCGACTCCCGCTGTGACTGAAAACAGCGGGAGCGAGCTTCCGGCGGCGCGCGCGCGCCGCCGAGAAAGGGGAGTGTCTGACGACGTAGTACTACGTCGTCAGACGATAACGAGCCACTCTGCCGCAGTAATATTACTGCAGGCAGACGTAAAGTGGTTAATCACCTCTGCATTTCTTTTTTTTTTTGTTTTGTTTTTTATTTTCGCGCTATAAACCAACAAATACCAACAATTATTAAAAAAAAACAAAAAAAAAAAAACAATATTGTTTACTTTCTGCTATAAAACATATCCAATAAAATAAAACAAATAAATAAAAACTAAAATTTCCTCATGTATTCTGCTACATATTTTTTGGGGAAAAAAAATCCCAATAAGCGTATATTGGTTTGTACAAAAGTTATAGCATCTGCAAACTATGGTATATACAATATCTCTCAAAAGTAAGTACACCCCTCACATTTTTGTAAATATTTTATTCTATCTTTTCATGTGACAACACTGAAGAAATTACACTTTGCTACAATGTAAAGTAGTGAGTGTACAGCTTGTATAACAGTGTAAATTTGCTGTCTTCTCAAAATAACTCAACCCACAGCCATTAATGTCTAAACCACTGGCAACAAAAGTGAGTACACCCCTAGGTGAAAATGTCCAAATTGGGCCTAAAGTGTCAATATTTTGTGTGGCCACCATTATTTTCCAGCACTTCCTTCACCCTCTTGGGCATGGAGTTCACCAGAGCTTCACAGGTTGCCACTGGAGTCCTCTACCACTCCTCCATGATGACATCACAGAGCTGGTGGATGTTAGAGACCTTGCGCTCCTCCATCTTCTGTTTGAAGATGACCCACAGATGCTCAATAGGGTTTAGGTCTGGAGACATGCTTGGCCAGTCCATCACCTTTACCCCGCAGCTTTTTTAGCAAGGCAATGGTCATCTTGGAGGTCATTATCATGTTGGAATACTGCCCTGCGGCCCAGTCTCTGAAGGGAGGGGACCATGCTCTGCTTCAGTATGTCACAGTACATGTTGGCATTCACGGTTCCCTCAATGAACTGTAGCTCCCCAGTGCCGGCAGCCCCAGACCATGACACTCCCACCACCATGTTTGACTGTAGGAAGGACACACTTGTCTTTGTACTCCTCACCTGGTTGACGCCACACACGCCTGACACCATCTGAACCAAATAAGTTTATCTTGGTCTCATCAGACCACAGGACATGGTTCCAGTAATCCATGTTCTTCATCTGATTGTCTTCAGCAAACTGTTTGCGGGCTTTCTTGTGCATTATCTTTAGAAGGGGCTTCCTTCTGGGATGACAGCCATGCAGACCAATTTGATGCAGTGTGCGGCGTATGGTATGAGCACTGACAGGCTGACCCCCCACCACTTCAACCTCTGCAGCAATGCTGGCAGCCCTCATAAGTCTATTTCCCAAAGACAACCTCTGGATTTGATGCTGAGCACGTGCACTCAGCTTCTTTGGTCAGCCATGGTGAGGCCTGTTCTGAGTGGAACCTATCCTGTTAAACTGCTGTATGGTGTTGGCCACCATGCTGCAGCTCAGTTTCAGGGTCTAGGCAATCTTCTTATAGCCTAGACCATCTTTATGTAGAGCAACAATTCTTTTTCAGATTCTCAGAGAGTTCTTTGCCATGAGGTGCCATGTTGAACTTCCAGTGACCAGTATGAGAGAGTGAGAGCGATAACACCAAATTTAACACTCCTGCTCCCCGTTCACACCTGAGACCTTATAACGCTAACGAGTCATATGACACCGGGGAGGGAAAATGGCTAACTGGGCCCAATTTTGACATTGTCACTTAGAGGTGTACTCACTTTTGTTGCCAGCGGTTTAGACATTAATGGCTGTGTGTTGAGTTATTTTGAGGGGACAGCAAATTTACACTGTTATACAAGCTGTACACTCACTACTTTACATTGTAGCAAAGTGTCATTTCTTCAGTGTTGTCACATGAAAAGATATAATAAAATATTTACAAAAATGTGAGGGGTGTACTCACTTTTGTTAGATACTGTATTTGTGTATGTATGTATGTGTATATATGTGTGTGTGTGTGTGTGTGTGTTATTTTATATAGAGTGATATATTTCAAGCATTTCTTTCTTTTTAATTTTGGTGATTATGGCTTACAGCTAGTGAAAACCCAAAACTCAGCATCTCAGAAAAATAGAATATTACATAAGACAAATAAAAAAAAAGGATTTTTAATACAGAAATATTGGCTTAGTGAAAAGTATGTCCATGTACAGTATAAGATGCACTCAATACTTGGTCGGGGCTCCTTTTGCAAGAATTACTGCATCAATGCGGCGTGGGATGGAGGCGATCAGCCTGTGGCACTGCTGAGGTGTTATGGAAATCCAGGTTGCTTTGATAGCGGCATTCAGCTCATCTCCATTGTTGAGTCTGTTGTCTCTCATCTTCCTATTGACAATACCCCACAGATTCTCTATGGGGTTTAGGTCAGGCGAGTTTGCTGGCCAATCAAGCACAATGATACCATGATCATGTGACCAGGTATTGGTAGTTTTGGCAGTGTGGGCGGTGCCAATTCTTGCTGGAAAAAGAAAGCATCTCCATAAAGTTGGTCAGCAGAGGGGAGCATGAAGTGCTCCAGAGTTTCCTGGTCGAGAGCTGCGCTGACTTTGGACTTGATAAAACACAGTGGACCAACACCAGCAGATGACATGGCTCCCCAAATCATCACCGACTGTGGAGCATTTCATTTGGAAATCAAGGTCCCAGAGTCTGGAGGAAGAGTGGAGAGGCACAGAATCCAAGTTGCATGAGGGCCAGTGTGAAGTTTTCACAGTCTGTAATGATTTGGGGAGTGTGTGAGTGTTATTAGTGACACAAATGGCGGTCAGACAACGGCGTGACTCCCCAGTGTGAAGGTTATTAGTGACACAAATGGTGGTCAGACATCGGCGTGACTCCCCAGTGTGAGGGTTACTAGTGACACAAATGGCGGTCAGACATCGGCGTGACTCCCAGTGTGAGGGTTATTAGTGACACAAATGGCGGTCAGACATCGGCGTGACTCCCCAGTGTGAGGGATACTAGTGACACAAATGGCGGTCAGACATCGGCGTGACTCCCAGTGTGAGGGTTATTAGTGACAAAAATGGCGGCCAGACATCGGCGTGACTCCCCAGTGTGAGGGATACTAGTGACACAAATGGCGGTCAGACATCGGCGTGACTCCCAGTGTGAGGGCTATTAGTGACAAAAATGGCGGTCAGACAACGGCGTGACTCCCCAGTGTGAGGGTTATTAGTGACAAAAATGGCGGTCAGACAACGGCGTGACTCCCCAGTGTGAAGGTTATTAGTGACACAAATGGTGGTCAGACATCGGCGTGACTCCCCAGTGTGAGGGTTACTAGTGACACAAATGGCGGTCAGACATCGGCGTGACTCCCCAGTGTGAAGGTTATTAGTGACAAAAATGATGGTCAGAAAGCGGCGTGACTCCCCAGTGTGAGGGATACTAGTGACACAAATGGCGGTCAGACATCGGCGTGACTCCGCAGTGTGAGGGTTATTAGTGACACAAATGGCGGTCAGACATCGGCGTGACTCCCAGTGTGAGGGTTATTAGTGACAAATATGGCGGTCAGACAACGGCGTGACTCCGCAGTGTGAGGGTTATTAGTGACAAAAATGGCGGTCAGACAACGGCGTGACTCCGCAGTGTGAGGGTTATTAGTGACAAAAATGGCGGTCAGACAACGGCGTGACTCCGCAGTGTGAGGGTTATTAGTGACAAAAATAGCGGTCAGACAACAGCGTGAAGATCACTTGGCAAAGCCTAGAAAAGTCCTCGTAATTACCACCGCTGGAGGCATTACCAATGCATAGAACATCACTGGAGGATTTATAGTAACCGTGCTGTCCAGTTTATTGTCCAAAAAAAAAAGGGGAAAAAGAACAATTAGGATAATAAGGGGGAGCTGATTGTACAGAAGGGATTATTCTGGAGAGTCTAAGTGGGACATAATGAGGGAACCACTCCAGAAGTGGGATAGAGGAAGGATAACAAAAGGAAAAATAAAAAGAAGGGGGACAGAGTAAGAGGAAAGAGCAGGGGGGGGGGGGGTAGAGGTATGTGTTGGCTATTGAAAGGGGTAGGCATACAGGGGGTAAGAGGAGGATAAGGAAAGGGGTATAAAGTAAGTGGGGGGAAATAGATGGGAAATGGGTAGAGAGGGGAGAGGTAGAGGGGGAAAGAGGAGGTGGGGGAGAGATAGACAGGAAAGGGGTAGAGGGGGGTAAGGGAAGGATCGGGAAAGGGGTGGAGAGGAGTTGGGGGATATAGAGGGAAAAGGGGTACTGAGGAGGAGGGGGGAAAGAGGGGGTAAGGGGAGGATAGGGAAAGGGGTAGAGAGGGGGGGGGGGAGATATAGAGGGGGTAAGTGGAGGATAGGGAAAGGGGTAGAGGAGATTGGGGTAAGGATAGATGGGGTATGGGGAGGATAGGGAAAGGGGTAGAGAGGAGGGGGGAGATATAGAGGGGGTAAGGGGAGGACAGAGAAAGGGGTAGAGAGGAGGGGGGAGATATAAAGGGGGTAAGGGGAGGATAGGGAAAGGGGAAGAGGAGATTGGGGTAAGGATAGATGGGGTAATGGAAGGATAGAGAAAGGGGTAAAGGAGATTGGGGATGGATAGATGGGGTAAGGGGAGGATAAGGAAAGGGGTAGAGGGGGTAAGGGGAGGATAGGGAAAGGGGTAGAGGAGATTGGGGTAAGGATAGATGGGGTAAGGGGAGGATAGGGAAAGGGGTAGAGAGGAGGGGGGAGATATAGAGGGGGTAAGGGGAGGACAGAGAAAGGGGTAGAGAGGAGGGGGGAGATATAAAGGGGGTAAGGGGAGGATAGGGAAAGGGGAAGAGGAGATTGGGGTAAGGATAGATGGGGTAATGGAAGGATAGAGAAAGGGGTAAAGGAGATTGGGGATGGATAGATGGGGTAAGGGGAGGATAAGGAAAGGGGTAGAGGGGGTAAGGGGAGGATAGGGAAAGGGGTAGAGGAGATTGGGGTAAGGATAGATGGGGTAATGGAAGGATAGAGAAAGGGGTAGAGGAGATTGGGGATGGATAGATGGAGTAAGGGGAGGATAGGGAAAGGGGTAGAGGAGATTGGGGATGGATAGATGGGGTAAGGGGAGGACAGGGAAAGGGGTAGAGGGGGTAAAGGGAGGATAGGGAAAGGGGTAGAGGAGATTGGGGATGGATAGATGGGGTAAGGGGAGGATAGGGAAAGGGGTAGAGGAGATTGGGGATGGATAGATTGGGTAAGGGGAGGATAGGGAAAGGGGTAGATAGGAGGGGGGAGATATAGATGGGGTAAGGGGAGGATAGGAAGGGGGGGGGGAATTAAAGAGGTTGCAACAGAGGAAATTGGTCCAACCGGAACTCCTCATCCTTCATTGGCCGTATATGAAGAAGAAATGCAGTGTAATGTACGGGAATCCACTCCAACCTTCCCCCACCCGTCCCCTTCATTTTTTTTTGTCCTTGGAAAATGTTTATGAATGATCCTACATGGCTGATAAATACTGAACTCATTTTTCATGTTTCTCATCTTTCCAGGTGGAACACATTGAATTTACTTTGAAATAAAAGTCATCGAAGGCTTGAAAACTGGCAACGATTGGTTGAAGAAGATGTATGAGGTGAGTGTGAGCTTGGGGGGGTCAGAGGTCACAGACCTGATTTGATTTCCATGTACTGGTCCATAGGAGTCTTCACTGCTTTACTTATTATGTGTTCCTTCTATGAGCGCCTGTGTTACATGTATGAGCTCCTGTATTACCTGTATGAGCTCCGGTGTTACCTGTATGAGCGCCTGTGTTACATGTATGAGCTCTGGTGTTCCCTCTATTAGCTCCTTTGTTACCTCCTATGAGCATCTGTGTCACCTCATGTATGAGAATGAGGTGACATGTGTTACATGTATGAGCTCCAGTGTTACCTCTATGAGCCCTGATGTTACCTCTTTGAGCTCCGGTATTACCTCTATGAGCTCCTGTGTTACATGTATAAGCTCCAGTGCTACCTCTTTGAGCTCTGGTATTACCTCTATGAGCATCTGTGTCACCTCTATGAGCTCATAGAGGGAGCACAGGAGCTCATAGAGGGAGCACAGGAGCTCATAGAGGGAGCACAGGAGCTCAAAGAGGTAACACAGGAGCTCATACCTGTATGAGCTCCTCTGATACCTTTTTGAGCTCCGGTGTTACCTCTATGAGCTCTTATGTTACCTGTATGATCTCCTGTGTTCTCTCTATGAGCTCCGGTGTTAGATGTATGAGCTCCGGTGTTAGATGTATGAGCTCCGGTGTTAGATGTATGAGCTCCTGTGTTCTCTCTATGAGCTCCGGTGTTAGATGTATGAGCTCCAGTGTTACCTCTATGAGCCGGGGGCCTGTCAAGGTCTTGCACTTTGACACTACCCAGCACTTCTCCACTTCCCTTTCCCCACTCTGTTTTTCTTTGTTGTGTGTCACGTTTGTCCCCTTTTTGGTTGTCACTGGCACGACAAGTATGGCGTAGGTTCTCGGGCCTGCCCTGAACGTCTTGGGAGGGGGTGAATATGGCTTTCTGGCTTAGTTCCCCCTCTCTCATGGGGTCTCCCTTCGGGGGAGCCCCACCAAGTACTTGGGGTGGGCTGTTTCGGCAGCCCCCCTGGAGGACGGGGTCTGCCTGGCTTCGGCTGGGCAGGCCATAGTGAATACCTCAGTCCCCGTCAGAAGTCTTGCGCCCCGGGGATCAGGGTTAGGGCCCTTCCTCTTCGGAGGAGGGCTATGTGTACGCCTTGTGCACTTTTTGTGTGTATCACGTTTTGCATGTGTGCACTTTTTTATGCGCCGGTGTAAGTCTTTTGAGTGTGTTCACACACCACGGACTTTAAAAAAAAAAAAAGTTACCTCTATGAGCTCCTCTGTTACCTGTATGAGCTCCGGTGTTACATGTATGAGCTCCTTTGTTACATGTATGAGCTCCGGTGTTACCTCTATGAGCTCCTTTGTTACCTGTATGAGCTCCAGTGTTACCTATATATGAGCTCCTGTGTTACCTATATATGAGCTCCTGTGTTACCTATATATGAGCTCCTGTGTTACACGTATGAGCTCCTGTGTTACACGTATGAGCTCCTGTGTTACGTCTATGAGCCCTGACGTTACCTCATCAAGCTCTGGTGTTCCCTCTAGGAGCTTCGGTGTTACCTCTATGAACTCCAGTGTTACACGTATGAGCTCTGATGTTACACGTATGAGCTCTGATGTTACCTCATTGAGCTCTGATGTTACCTCCATGAGCTCTGATGTTACCTCCATGAGCTCTGATGTTACCTCCATGAGCTCCTGTGTTCCCACTATGAGCTCCTGTGTTCCCACTATGAGCTCCTGTGTTCCCACTATGAGCTCCTGTGTTCCCACTATAAGCACCCATCCACTCTTCTGATAATGGGTATACATGGAATGTTTACATGCTGCATGAAAAAAAAGAACAAAAAGAACCTATCAGATTCCTCCATTCACATCGATCGATTATACATAGTTAGTGAGGTTTAAAAAAAGACATTGGCCCATCCTTCCTGATCTCCTGGGAGGCAATCGGATATTTCCTGGATCAACTATCCCTGGTGTGATATGGATGAAAAAATGTCTGCCAGAAAAAAGTAAATGCAGAACCATAGGAGCGATCCACCCGCTGACCACCCCACGCTCCAAATGCGTGGCCATACACTTTTTTTTTTTTTTTTTAACTGTGGTTGGAGAAATCTTCCCCTGCAGCGCTGCAGGCACTCACGTATGTATTCTGTTAACAATCAGATAACGGCCTTCCCTGTCCTCCACCAATCTGGAGAGGGAGAAGGACAAGGAATTGCTAAAAGCCAGCATTACCCCCCTTTTTTTTGCAGTATACGAAGCATGGAACACATGTGGGTAATCCGGGTGAGTACACCTGGGAGCGTTTCCAAGGAGAAAGTGGGTTTCCTGTATTGCTAAAACTGCTGCTTTAGCTGAACTCGCCTCTTTCCACATCGAGTGGCGTTTCGCGGGGTGATTCAACCCCTTAACGTTCATAGAAAGGAAGTTAATAGGCATAGGTAGTCATAAGAGGATCCAGGATAGCTGTGGATGGTCCAGCAGGAAAGGGGCATAGGGAGCGGGAATGGGAGTGGGGGGAACCGAGCCCGCCCGTGTAAGGGCTAGAGGAGATAGAAGGGGACAACAAAGTAGTACCTGTGGTGGTCCTCCCGAGAGACGGATGATAGGGCCTGTTCAAGACCATATGGCGGGTAGTCCTGGAAATCCTGCACGGATGATGCGTGGGGTTGTAGATGGTGGAATGTTCAGCGGGATTAGTTGTTCGGAAGCTGCGGGAGAGGATGAAAGCTGCATACATACATAGATAAGGCACAGTCACTTGCACGGCATGGTCAGCGATGAGGGACTCATCAAAACAATAGATCAAAAGGAACGAACAAACAAACATTTAACAGGTAAAAAGGACATGGCCCACCAGGGTCAATTGGGTAGCTGGATCGACAAAAAATTGTGGAGGGGTAAAAAAGCACGATGGAGAGTGCTACTTTAAGGCAAGCAGGGAGGGCCGGGCATGCCCGGTAAGGGTTGGCAGTGAGTGTCACTTGTGGCGGCTGCGGGATCTTGAGTTTCTGGACGCCACCTGCCATTCAGGTTGCACGCGGGGCGGTAGCGGAGGCATAACACGGGCAGTCGAAGATTCTAGGGCATCGGGTGCAATACCCCATTGGCGAAGTGCACGCATTCCTTGGTCTATGGTGGTGACCTGCGTGTTCGAGCCTTGGTGGGTTATGCATAATTTTGCAGGGTACTTCCATTTGTAAATTATTTTGTGGTTACGAAGTGCCTTGGTTATGGTATTGAGGTTACGGCGTTGCTGCAATGTATACTGGGAATAGTCGGGTAACACTTGGATCGTCGCTGCTCGCTCAGGTAGATGGTCTCTACGTCTGAAAGCTTCCAATATCTTTTCCTTCGCCTGGAAGAAGTGTATGCGGAGCAGGACGTCCCTAGGAACATCCTGTGGGAGGAAGGAGGGCTTCGGAATTCTATGAATCCTGTCTATGGTCAGATCCGCATTAGTTAGAGCAGGGACGACCAGTTGAAAAAGGTTGCGCACAAAGTTCGAAAGCTGGTTGGGGAGGACAGTTTCTGGAATGCCACGAAGCTTTAAATTGTTACGCCGGGACCTGTCCTCCAGGTCGGCGAGTTTGGCTTGGATTCGGTCAATATCAGTCTGTTGGGCTGTGTGGGAATCCACTAGGGCATTGTATGAGAAGGCAAATTCATCCATCTTACATTCCACAATGTTAACCCTTTCGCCCAGTCCATGTAGCTCTTTTTGGCAGTAAGCTATGGAGGATGACACAGTGGCTTGCATTGATTTATGCATCATGGACAGCATATCCCTTAAGGCAGTGTCAGATAGGCTGTCCTGTAGTAGGGATGGAGGCAAAGGGGTCTGGTGCTGGTACATAGGTCCATGCAGAAGCTGTGGCAGGGTCCTGGTCACTCACCTCCATGGATGTTGGGCAGGATGTGTGGTTGCTGTCTTCCCACCTAGGCTTCGATTTGGCCGGGCTGTGAGTAGATGGCGTGGAGGGTGAGGAGTCAGCAGAGCGCTCTGGCCTCGTTTGCATCTGCCGTGTCTGGGCGCGCTGGTGACGTCACGGCTCCGACATGGCTTGGAGACACTAGAGGGCGGACCTCGCTAGTGTGCTGCGGGGCTACCGCGCCATTTTTCATTGGTCCGGAGGCCGCCGGGTGGAAGAATTCGGATAGTTTGCAGACCGCCGGCGGGTCCAATTTCCTCCGCGACATGCTGTGTGGGTGCCGTGGGGGTTCCCCCAGAGATCCCTGTAGGTTAGGTGGTGCGACACTCACTTGGATGGGCCGTAGATGTGGCTATTAGCGGGCATGCAGCGGAGCTCCCTCTTTAAGCGGCCATACTGCTCGGCGGTCGCCACGCCCCCCCCCCCCTCACGTATGTATTCTGAAAGCAGCACCCTGCCAGAGTACACAGATCAGTGCTGCAGCTGACTGGCGTTCCCACAAGGCAAACAATGATTACCAATAACACAAAGCAACAACAAAACATTTACTCAATAAAACAATTTGTTTACATTTATTTATTTCACTTTTTTAAACTCTTTTTGTAACTTTAACTTTTCAGAACAATAACATTAATTGTAGGGTCTCTCAAAATGTGGGGGCAGCCAATTAGGGTTTGCAAGGAGCTCTGGAAGACTACTATGGGCTGTACGGCCTGTGCTCCAATTATTGGTTATTATTGGCTGCGGTTGCATTATGCTACTAGTGCTAGCCAGTGCCACCTCACCAACCTGGACTGCACTGCTGACACTCACCACGTCATCATGAGATACTGCAGTGCTGGGGTCTGAAAGGCCAGGATGCACTACGCCGCTGGTGCTTGCCAGATCCCCAAAAATAGTGCAGCACTAGCACCTCCACCCTGCTGCATATGAGCATAACTATGCGTTTATAGCATTTCAGCAACCTGGGTACGTGTACCCCTAATCTTAGCAGGGACCTCTTCATCATCTGAGCTCCTTGTTGGGGTGCCGCTGCTTTCTACAGCTTCATATTCTGAGCCGGATTCTGACATAGAGGACTCCTCTTTGCTCCCACCGGTCATGCTCAGAATCCCGGAGGCCTCCTCACTAGTGTACCTTTCTTTGGACATTTTAGGTACTAAAATTAGAACCCCTCCAATGTTTCTATTTTGGTCCATACCATAAAAAGTGATCCTTATTGTGCACCTCCCTGAAATGATTAGAGGCTCTATGGTTCCTGAACCCTTTCCTGATATTATTATTATCTTCTCCAATCTGTATATATAATTTCCGGGTTATACGACCAACATTTTGAAGACCACACCAACATTTTTTTTCTTTTAAAAGCTGTTTTTATTGAGTTTTATAGAAAAACACAGCAATATAGAATTTAAAAAAAATATATAGTTTAGGAGATAATCGCTGTTCCTACAGGTAACCCTTACTATGGGCTGGAGTTTACGTTCACTGTAGAATGGTGTCATATATATATATATATATATATATATATATATATATATTTTGCACTCTTTTGATGTTCCAATAAAGCTTTTATAGAATAAAAAACCCTTATAAAAAAGGAAAAAAATATTTCCTGACCTTCCAGGACGATCGGATTACTCCCTGAATCATCAATCTATGGTTCTGATTCAGAGGAAGGCGAAAACCCTATTAAAGCGCGGTCTAATCTGCTCCAATAGGGGAAAAATTCCTTCCTGACCCCCTGAAAGGCCGGTGCCCAACATTAGGCTCAAAGTGGGACCCACCCTTATTCTAACCTCCAACCCCAACCCGAACCTCCTAACCTTAACCCTGACACCCTATGCTCTATCCCTATACTTAACCCTTACCCTAACCCCCTAATTCTAACCCCAAAACCTTAACTCTAACCCCAAACCTAACCCTCTAACCTTAACCCTAACGCCCTATCCTCTAAACCTATACTTAACCCTCATCCTAACCCCTCTAATCCTTACCTTAACTTTAACTCTAACCCCAACCCTAACCCTAACCCCGTAATCCTAACCCCCTAACCTTAACCCTAACACCCTATCTTCTAAACCTAAACATAACCCTTATTCTAACCCCTCTAATCCTTACTCTAACCTTAAATCTAACCCCAACCCTAACTCCCTAACCTTAACCCTAACACCCTATCTTCTAAACCTATACATAACCCTTATCCTAACCCCTCTATTTCTTACCCAAACCTTAAATTTAACCCCAACTCTAACCCCTTAATCTTAACCCTAATACCCTATCCTCTAAACCTATACTTAACCCTTATCCCAACCCCTCTAATCCTTACCCTAACCTTAACTTTAACCCCAACCCTAACCTTTACCCTAATGCCCTATCCTCTAAACCTATATTTAACCCTTATCCTAACTACCTAACCTTAACCCTAACGCCCTATCCTCTAAACCTATACTTAACCCTTTGTGCTAACCCCGCTAAACCTTAACCTTAACTCTAACCCCAACCCTAACCCCCTAACCTTTACCCTAATGCCCTATCCTCTAAACCTACCCTAATCTTAACTCTAACCCCAATCATAACCCCCTAACCTTAACCCTAACGCCCTATCCTCTAAACCTATACTTAACCCTTATCCTAACCCCTCTAATCCTTACCCTAACCTTAACTCTAACCCCAATCCTAACCTCCTAATCTTAACCCTCTATCCTCTAAACCTATACTTAAACCTTATCTTAACCCCTCTAATCCTTACCCTAACCTTAACTCTAACCCCAACCCTAACCCCCATAATCCTAACCATCTAACCTTAACCCTAATACCCTATTCTCTAACCCTAAACTTAACCCTTACCCTAATCCCCTAACCTTAACTCTAACCTCTTACCCCTAACTCTCTAATCCTACCCCCCTAACCCTCACCCTGAGATCTGGAATATATTGGGTCCTGGCCATGTGGGAGAAATAACTGAGAGTGCAATGGTAAATAAAAAATCATACTCCCTTCTTCATTAGCCTTGTGGATAGTTGCCTTCGGATTATTTTCGAGTTACAAGATTCATCCTTTCTGAGGGATAAAACAAAGAGATATAAATAAATCACACTATAGAAGGAAATGGTTTATAGAGAACATTTTGACGCACACTTTGGGATTATGATTGGGGAGGAATAACTAAGTGAGGGTTGGATGTATCACACATACTGATCTCATCAATGGTTAGTATGACTTCCATATTATAGGAGACTCTCCAATAGACATCCTGGATAAAATAATAAGAGGGGATGACATGATAATAATGACTATATTTCTGGAGAAAGTCATGTCAGGTCTATGGATGAAATGGAATCCAGTGTCATGGCGGACTCCTCATCTGATAGACTTTAGTGGGATGTGTGGAATAGGGATGATCGAACGGTTCGGGTCGACCACCGGTTCGACCCGAACATTGGGTGTTCGAAATTTGTCAGAATTCCGAACTTTTTGCGGTAAAAGTTGAGTTCGGAATTCGGCCACCAGAACCGCCCAACATGCAATGGGACAGGAATTGGGCTTTTAAAGCCCGTGATTGGCCCAGAAACGTCAGTAAAAGCCAATTGAGGGGGCAGGAGTCTGCTAGGAATGTGATTGGAGTGACTACGGGGTCCAGAGGCCAATCAGGAGTGAATACGCCCCCCAGTATATAACCTAGCCCCGCCAAACCTCTAGCACTGTAATACAGAGGCTGTGGAAGAGAGTGGAAGCATTTGTGTTTCTCCTGCTGCTTGTAAAGCTCCAGTGTCATTTTTGCAATTATCTTTTGCTGTATGGAGCTGTTCTTTTAGTGTGAGGAAAGGGATATGCAGTGTAGTTAGGGCACTATATACCACTATAGTTCGATTCAATAATCTAGTTTTTGTAGGGATACTTTTAAGTGTCAGGGTGACCGTTGTGTAGTTTAGGTGACCTGACTGCACACACATATATATATTGTAACATGGGGGACAATTAGCTCAGCGATAGATGCATTTCTCCAGTGATTCACTGCAGTCAGGTATACATTTTAAGGGCATGGCAGCCCATTTTTGTTAAAACAATAAGGAAAGTCCATAACATAGTTTCCCACGCAGGGGTTCTTCGCCAGTAAATACAAAATACTAGCCCACCTGGCTCTCTCGCTCTCGTGCAGTTTTCCCTCAGCAGTGCCTCTGCACTTTATGCTGGTCCCCAGACCATGGACTGTCTAAAGCTGACAGCTTCACTGTGGCCTTGGTCCTCATGCCGTCTCCTGTCTCTTCAGACACGCACACACACACACATGTGCTCCGGCTGCCACCTGCAGCCACTGACTCCCGGAGAGTATCGGAGTCCTCCTGACTCCCCACAAACAGACCTCCTGTCTGCTGGCTGAAAACAGTCTCCAACTGGGAGCCCTGATGTATTCTTAGACCTTCATTATAAGGGCTGTGTGCACCTGAGCACACACCCTGCTGGTCATCAACAAAACCTGGACACAGAGTTGGAGATTCCGTCCCTCCCAAGACACTTTGAAATCTCCAAACTACAGAGCCCCTTTCAGGACTACCAAAACCTGGAGAAAGCTGCAACAGCAGTCTTCTCCACTGCACATCTATGTGCTGTAGTCTTGCATAGAGCCAATGTGCACACTCTGTGTCCTTTAACCACTTGCCGACCAGTCACTGGGAATGTACTACATGTACTACGGCAAAGTGTTTTCAGTCACAGCGGGAGTCGGGCCAGGGGAGGAGCAGCTCTGTTTGTGGGGAAAAAAAGGACGTAAATTTCGTTTGGTTATGGCGTCGCACGACCGCGCAATTGTCAGTTAAAGTCGCACAGCGCCGAATCGCAAAAAGTGGCCCGGACGTAAGACAGCAAAATCCTCCGGTGGTAAAGTGGTTAAATGACCACTTTCTCCGTGACAGAGTCTCCACCTGTCACAATATATATATACACACACACAGTACAGACCAAAAGTTTGGACACACCCTCTCATTCAAAGAGTTTTCTTTATTTTCCTGACTATGAAAATTGTAGAGTCACACTTCAAGAGGTAGTCACCTGAAATGGTTTTCTCTTCACAGGTGTGCCCTGTCAGGTTTAATAAGTGTGATTTCTTGCCTTATTAATGGGGTTGGGACCATCAGTTGTGTTGTGCAGAAGTCAGGTGCATACACAGCTGATAGTCCTACTGAATAGACTGTTAGGCCCCTTTCACACACTATGTCCGTCAAACGGACTCCGCTTTTCTCAGCGGGGGATCGAGCCGCCGATCCCCCGCTGAGCAGAAGGATGACAGCTGTGTCTCCGCGCTGTGTGCGGAGACACAGCTGTCAGTTCCCCATGCATCTCTATGGGGGAAATTGGATGGGAACGGACCGTCGGTCCGTTCTCATCCGATCCCGTCCGATCCGCTGGACGGATGGAAAACAGGGTTTCCATCCGTCCAGATTTGACGGATCGGGTCGGATGTCAGCGGACGTGTCTCCGCTGCCATCCGATGCCCCATAGGAATGCATGGGGGGACCGTTCAGATTCGCCAAAAAAACGGACAGGCGGATCTGAACGGTCCGCCTGTGTGAAAGGGGCCTTAGAATTTGTATTATAGCAAGAAAAAAGCAGCTAAGTACAGGAAAACGAGTGGCCGTCATTACTTTAAGAAATGAAGGTCAGTCAGTCTGAAAAATTGGGAAAACTTTGAAAGTGTCCCCAAGTGCAGTCACAAAAACCATCAAGCGCTACAAAGAAACTGGCTGACATGCGGACCGCCCCAGGAAAGGAAGACCAAGAGTCACCTCTGCTGCGGAGGATAAGTTCATCCGAGTCACCAGCCTCAGAAATCGCAGGTTAACAGCAGCTCAGATTAGAGACCAGGTCAATGGCACACGGAGTTCTAGCAGCAGACACATCTCTAGAACAACTGTTAAGAGGAGACTGTGTGAATCCGGCCTTCATGGTAGAATATCTGCTAGGAAACCATTGCTAAAGAAAGGCAACAAGCAGAAGAGACTTGTTTGGGTTAAAGAACACAAGGAATGGACATTAGACCAGTGGAAATCTGTGCTTTGAGGGCTATTTCAAAGTATTCAATATTAATCCAAATCCCTCTTGTACATTTGCCCCTTTTTTCATGTAAACATATGGCCATTCAATACATCTTTCCTGAGTGATTGTTTGCTCCTGTCCCTATTGAATGTTATCACAAATACCCATTAGTAATTGATATCCGTCTTTTCATTTTTGTATTTCTATGTAAACATAGAGTTTGCCTTGTTTATATGTCTACAGTCTTGGCTTTGTCCCCTTATTTGCAGCTTAGTGTCAGTGACATTACATGCTCCCCGCACAGATTCTCCCCCCGGCGCACATGGGGGCGTTCTTCTGCCCCGTCACCGGTCACCTGATCCCGCCATAGGCGGGAATTCAGACCCGGATATTGCGCGTCGGCGTGCCCGGAACGCACGCCGCGGCCAACCCTGTGTGGGCGGCGTCGGTGCGCTCCAGACACGGGGGACCTCTATTGGTCCGCACTCGTCCTGGGAGGAGTTTGGACGGAGGCTCCGGCGCATGCGCCGGCGTACTTAATGGCGGACCGCGCTCGATTCAGAGCGCGCCGCCATTACTCCTATGCACAGACCTATACAGGTAAGTTATTTTCTCTCTGGATCTTCGAAAATTGCTCATAGGACCCGCTTTTACTACTATACCTTTACCAATACTTATTCTTGGCATTTGGGCACCTTTTGAAACTTTCACTGGGACTCTTCTCCTTCTATTCAGCCATCTCTATCCTTCCTAGGATATCTGCTCTCCGCCATTGAACTCTGGCTAACTTTCATTCCTATACCTGTACACCCTGTGATACTCCTATTAGCACAACTTTTTCTCCCATCCAGTAATTTTCATTTCATCCTATCGCATTTACTCCTTATCTATTCCATTCCATTGTACTTACTCCTCACCTATTTACCCTTTGATATCCCTCATGATTTCAGGCTTGACATATTCCATGTCAACAGGGATGTATGGCTGGACACGTCCCAGCATCATAAATCCATTGGGGGACATACCTATCCTACTACTATTTTACAGGTATTCTGTACCCACAATATTCTGTCCCATTTTCCCTTTTATTTTTCATATAAGACAGACTTCATTGAATTTTTCTTTTATTTCTTTTCATAACTCCCTAGATGACCTGTGCGTTTCGGACCTCATTTTGGAGATCCTCGTGGGATTTTCTGTCCGTGGAGCTCTTTTCTCACTGTCATTTGCCATACCACTGTGTATTTGGCTTACAAATATTGAAATCTCCCCTGGAAACCCATACAAATATTAACATATTGCTTTAGTCTATCCTGTATAGACCTAATTTGATTAGCATATACTATTTGCGGCCACAGTCAATTGAAGGCCTTTTTCTCATCCACTAAGGCCCATCTTTTTGGTCTCACGTCCTGGATTTCACAGAGGTCCTACATATCTGGTACGTAATTATAGAGGCATTTTTTGCCCCTCCTCTTTGTTACATCTAAATACGACAAACACTATGTATAATGAATTTTCTGTATTATCGCTCTTAACATTGTTTAATACATGTTGAATCTAACCTTATACCCATTTTTTGTATTATACTCATTGTTACCTTTTATGCTCCTAGTCTGAGCTCTGGTGTTTTGTGGACCATTGAGAAAGGCATTTGGACCGAAACGCGTCTAGTCCGATCCAGACACCTCAGACCCTTCTGGTTCCAAGACGTATCTATGACCTTGTTTTTATTATATACTTGATATGTGATTATGTACAATTTATCTTTATTATATGTAGAATAAAATTTATATTTTTTCATACTCAAGTCCTGATTCTTGCCGTTGAAAGTCCCAATCCTCAGGGGTTATTGTTGTTCCGAAATCTGTGCTTTGGTCTGATGAGTCCAAATTTGAGATCCTTGGTTCAAACCACCGTGTCTTTGTGCAACGCAGAAAAGGTGAATGGATGGACTCTACATGCCTGGTTCCCACCGTGAAGCATGGAGGAGGAGGTGTGATGGTGTGGGGGTGCTTTCATTTAAGCTGTCCCTTTGTTTTTCTCTCCATATGGAACATGTCCCTTTTCCTCTTCATATAGAAATAGTTTGTTTATTTACCTTGAGAAGTCTTCACAACTGGTTACCCTCCTTAGCGCACATCACTTCAGGGGGTCTTCTCCCATGCTCACCAGCTTGTCGGGAGGCACTCATCTGTCTGTCCTCCTCTCCCAGCCCACACGGCGACAGGAGGCAGCAGTCCTTCTCCCAGGCTTCCTCAGCGTCGGGAGGCACACATCCGTCTGTCCTCCTCTCCCAGCCCACACGGCGACAGGAGGCAGCAATCCATTAGACTTCCTTTGGACAAATTATAGAGGCCTTCATTTCCTCATTCTGAACAGCTGAAGGCCTTTCAACTTCCTTAGACAGTTCTGGCTACCTCTGCAGCCGACACCCTATAGTAATTGGTGATTTGTCTAACCCAGGTGGAAGTGTAGCTCCTGTCTGTGACTACATTCACAGATTTTCCTGACTTCCTGTCACAATATATATATATATATATATAACAAATGTGTTTGAAAGACTGCTGCGTAAGTTACCGCGTGACATAATATATTGCAACAACTGCCATTTTATATTCTTCAGATTCTTTGCAAGAAAAAAAAAAAAAACATGATTTCCGGAGAAAAAGTGCCTAAACTGCACACACATGAATATCATAGTGTGGCAGAACATAGAAAGGTTTTAGTATCACTTTATTGATGACCCTCCCCTCCCCCCATCTACTTGTATTGGGGCTATTTTTAGCACAGAGTTCAGCTACAATTGGAAAAAAAAAAAAAAAAAAAACGGTCAGAAATCTGGCAGGCTGCCAACTTCCCCTGGAAATTTGAATCCTGTGCAAACTGACAGTTGGTGGTTGCCATGGCAACGGATCATGTGACAGTTTTAGGCTATATATAGGAGCGCACACACCAGGATCTCTGATTTCTGTGCAGACCGTTGAGCTGAGCAGACGTGTGAGAGTTCTTCTCTTATAGTAAAACGGCTTTTCTTCATTCCCAGGAGTGAGAAATACACAGAAAGCGATATTTGCAGAGCGTGAAAACAAATTTTTTTACTTCTTAGTTCTAAAATTTGAAAATCACAATGCAATCCATAATGAATTTAAGACAGCTAAATGAGCTGTGCACCAAGATCCCTTGTGTCCCAGCCTATCAGGGCTTGGGGAATCTGGTGACAGCCGTACTCCACAACCTGGAGATCAGTGCTGGAGCACAGGACATGGAGGCCAAACTGAAGGCCTTGCAGGACCAGCTGGCCTCCCAAATGGAGACCCAAAAGAAACAGCTGATGAAAGTAAGATTATTATTACTAAATGTCATTCTAGGTATAGGGATCAGATCTTATTCTAGCTATAGGGATCAGATCTTATTCTAGGTATAGGGATCAAATCTTATTCTAGGTATAGGGATCCCATGTTATGATATGTATAGGGATCCCATGTTATGATATGTATAGGGATCCCATGTTATGATAGGTATAGGGATCCCATGGTATGATAAGTATAGGGATCTCATGTTATGATAGGTATAGAGATCCCATGTTATGATAGGTATAGGGATCCCATGGTATGATAAGTATAGGGATCTCATGTTATGATAGGTATAGAGATCCCATGTTATGATAGGTATAGAGATCCCATGGTATGATAAGTATAGAGATCCCATGGTATGATAGGTATAGGGATCCCATGGTATGATAAGTATAGAGATCCCATGTTATGATATGTATAGGGATCCCATGTTATGATATCTGCAACACATGGCTCCCTGATGTGCACAGATAAGGCTTCTTTCACACTGCTCCTTACATTTGCATTATTACTGCGTTTTGGGGGGCGTTTTTTTTTTACCGCACCAAAAATGCAGCAATCAGGACTTTGAAGAACACACTGTGAAGAGTTCCATAGGATTGTATGGTGATGTTTTTCTAGAAGCAGCCTCAGTCTGTGTCCTCCGGGTGTTCTGGATATCCCAGGATCCATGCACTGTCCGGGATTTTCTCCTCCTTCCTGTCCCGGTGACCACACTGGAAGTAGGAAATATCCCCAGATCTATGGACACACCGGACTTCCTATTCTCCTCCCCCGCCCTCCCCGGGGCTCACATGTCAGTGATGGCTCCTGTGATGGTTGTGTGGCCCCTGGTTTGGCCTGTGGGGGTTTCTACCGGTGCTTGGGGACTGCTGTGTTCCTGTCCCCTCCCCCCCTCCTCTCCTGTGTGAAGGTCAGACACTTACCTGCCTGCCAGGGTGACTCTGGGCCCTCTATTGGTGATGGGGTACCAGGCGGTCAGGCTGGCCATCATGTTAGGCTGCAGCTTTGCAGTATGTGACATCCACCATCTTTCCTGAGGGCAGCTGCCAGGATCTGAGGCCATTTCCGCCTGTTCCGTGAGAATTACCTACCCCTGAGAAAAACCTACCCTCGTCACTTCCGGTTGCACGGCAGTGTGTGTAATGCAGCGTTTACATTACAACAGCTCTGCCGAAATACGAGTGATCTCCACTCCTGTCCACACCGGTGTTCCGTGAAAAAACCATACCCGTGAGAAAACCATACCCTCGTCACTTCCGGTTCAGCTACGGAGGGTATGGATTTCTCACGGTAGTTAAACTTGCGGCGGGTACATTAAAACACTTCGGGTGCAACATAAATCATGTCCTCTCCTATCGCTGTAACATCCCTCATCTCCGGTAATAAATATAAAAGCGGATCACGGAGCCGCGATCGCCGTCACATTTACATCTCATACACCCGCCGCCGCTTTTATATTTATTACCGGAGATGAGGGAAGTTACAGCGATAGGAGAGGAGATGATTTATGTTGCACCCGAAGTGTTTTAATGTACCCGCCGCAAGTATAACATTAGAAACAGTGCAGTGATAATTTCATGCCCACCGAGCATGCGCACTTCTCAAATTCTTTCTTCTTCAATTACGTATCCGGGGCTCTGAGCATGCGCACTACTGCGCTGCTCAGCTGTTTCAGACAGGAAGTGACGAGGGTATGGTTTCTTCACGGGGTATGGTTTTTTAACGTTACACCGGTGTTCCGTGAAAAAAACCATACCCGTGAGAAAACCATACCCTCGTCACTTCCGGAGGGTATGGATTTCTCACGGTACTTTAACTTGCGGCGGTTACATTATAACAGCTCCTCTGCATCATGGCTCATGTCCGCTCCTTCCCCTGTCACTTCCCTGATCTCCGTTAATAAATATAAAAGCGGATCACGGAGCACAGATCGCCGTCACTTACATTTTATACACCAGCCGCCGCTTTTATATTTATTAGGGGAGATCAGGGAAGTGACAGGGAGAGGAGAGGAGATGATTGATGTTGCAGCAGAACTGTTTTAATGTTACCGCCGCAAGTATTAGTGCCGTTAACATATCATACCCTCCGAGCATGCGCACTTGTGAACTTCTTTCTTCTTCAATTACGTCTCCGGGGCTCTGAGCATGCGCTCTGCTACGCTGCTCTGCTGTTTCAAACCGGAAGTGACGAGGGGTATGGTTTCTTCACGGGGTATGGTTTTTTAACGTTACACCGGTGTTGTGACAGAATACTATACCCCCTCAGATTGCTATACCCTCGTCACTTCCGCCTGGGTGCGCATGCGCACAAGGCATTCTGGAGGTCCGCTGAGAAGCGTTCTTACAGGGGGCGGGGTGGGAGGCGGTAGATGCAAATATCATCTAGTTCTTACAAGGGGCGGGGAGGATTAGTAGACATCGAGTTCTTACAGGGGGCGGGGCAGGGAGGATTAGGAGACTTGCGGCCGTGTAATAAATGTATTAAAAGTAGTTCCTTCGGTACCGCTGTATATTATATTAAATAATAAAATAATAATAAAATAATGAATATTACTATTAAAAAAAAAAAAAAAAAAAAAAAATATATATATATATATATATATATATATATATACATACACACACACACACACACACACACACACACACACACACACACACACACACACACACACACACACACACACATATTCCTTCGGCACTGCATACTAAATAATAAAATAATAATAAAATAATGAATATTAGCATTAAAAACAATTATATACACACACATATATATATGGAAGAATAAATATTATATATATTGAAGATAGATATTAAAAACCAAATATGAAATATCAGAATAAAAAAATTAATTACATATATATATATATATATATATATATATATATATATATATATCTATATCTATATATATATATATATATAAGAATAAAAAAAAACATACATACATATATATATATATATATATATATATATATAGAAGATAAATATTAAAAACCAAATATGAAATATCAGAATAAAATATATGTATATATATATATATATATATATATATATATATATATATATATATATGAATAAAAAAAAATATATATATATATTTTTTTTTTTATTCTGATATTTCATATTTGGTTTTTAATATTTATCTTCAATTATATATATATATATATATATATATATATATATATATATATATATATATATGTATATATATGTATGAATAAAAAAAAAATATATATATATATATATATATATATTTTGAAGATAAAATATTAAAAACCAAATATGAAATATCAGAATAAAAATATATATTATATATATATATATATATATATATATATATATATATATATTGAAGATAAATATTAAAAACCAAATATGAAATATCAGAATAAAAAATTTTTTTATTACACACACACACACATATTTTTTTTTTTTCTAATACTTCTAATACTGATATTTCATATTTGGTTTTTAATACTTATCTTTAGTGTGTATGTATGTATATATATATATATATATATATATATATATATATATATATATATATATATATAATTTTTTTTTTTTATTCTTCCATTTATATATATGGAGGAGTGGGGGGGCCCGTCATGTAACTATAGGTGCAGTCACGCTAGGGAAAGTAGAGGGGCCACAGCTCAGGCCCTGAATAAGTCCATGGTCCCAAATTTGGCAAAGAGATAGGGGAGATCTTCATTTACCACTCTTAAAATGTTGGAGTAGCTAGCCTCAAATTTATTGGTCAACTTTTTCAGGGGCCTCTTGGCAGGGGCATCACAAGGGGGGGTGGCTGCCGAGCGGGAGGGGGGGGTCGGCGGGACCGGGCGCACCCGATCGGGGGGCAGCCGCGCTGTCCCGCATCCCCCAGGGTGCGGTGGCGGGAGTTGCTGGTGATGTGCGCACCACCGCCAGGGCGGGAGGCCGTGGTCGCGAGGTCGGGACGCCCTCGGATGACGGCCCGGGAGGAGGAGTGGGGCCGGAGGCCACCGTTCTCCCGCGGGCAGCGCTCCTAGGGCGGACCCGGCCGCGACGGACCTGCCGGCCGTCCGGCGGCGTCTGTCTGGCCGTCTGGAAGCTGATTCGGGTCCTGGCAGACTCACCTGGCCCTCTGCGGTGGAGGTCCGGCGGACCGGAGGCGGGGCGCCTCCGACCACGGGGGGCGCAGGGAACCGTCGCCTGGACGGCGGGACCGGCGCTCCCGAGGCGGACGGGAGGCGGGCGAGGCGCCCTGGGCGGTGGGCCAACATCTGTCGCTTCGCCGTGGTCGAGGGCTCCAATAAACCACCCTCTCATATATCCGCAGCAGCAATTCCCTCCGACCCCCCTGCCCGACCGGAGTTCCAGGCGTGACCGGCCGAAAACCGTAATTTCGGTCCGCTCCCCTGGAAATCCCTGCCGGCCCCGGCCGGCAAATCCGTCCTCATCCGCCACTTCCGCGGGCCGCCGGCGGAAAATCGCGCAAAGTCCCGGGGGCCAGCTTGGATCGCGCGGCCAGCCTGGCGCGCGGGGATGTTTTGCGGCTGGAGGGCGGCAGCCCCGGTGGGCCAGCTTGGATCAAGCGGCCAGCATGGCGCAGGGTGCCGTTTCGTGGCCGGAGGACGGCAAAGTCCCACACAGTGCCAGGGTGTCTTTCCGGTCACCCTGGCACGGAAGCCGACTTCTCCCCACTGACGCCAAGAGCCACGGCCAGCAGGGTGAGCAGCTCCAGGCTCTCCCCGCCGGTCGCCCTGACACAGAAGCCGTTTTTTCCCCTTTGACTTTTTCAACTTTTTGGCCCCCGGGGGGTACGGCCGGAGGTGGCCTTGACGTGCCCCCTTAAGGGGGACTTCCAGAAAATTTATCTCGGGACCCCTTGTGTCCAGGGACCCCAAACTTGCACCAGACCCAGAGGGGGTCCCGAACCCCCGGCCCACCGAATTTCGCGTTCCTGCTGCCTACGGTTCCGGAGATATCAACCGGTAAAAACCGCAAGTTCTATCCGTAGAGGCCGCGGCTAGATCGCGGTGCGCCGCTCGCGGCGTCCCCGGCTGCCGGGGGCTCCCGCGTCCGGGGTCGGTTCTCCCCCTCCACTTTCAGCTGGGAACCCCAGATTTTTCAGGGAGGTCGCCTGCCCCCCTGGCGACGTAAAACACGGAGCTCGAACCTCCGGTCGCCCCGGGGTCCGGAGTTACGGCGGGTGTCCCAAAACCTTTGGACATCCGGACTTTGGACTTATTCTTGGACCCAGAGAGACAGAGCCAGCGGGTGCCTCGACGCACAGGCCGGACTGGGAATAAAATTCAGCCCTGGAAAAAATTTCATACCAGCCCCATAGCATTATTATACCGGCCCAACAGCATAACGCCATTATTTTCTTGTTCATAAAAGGGAAAACCATGCATTTTAATGCAAATTTGAAGAGTGTATTATATACAGATAAGATAGATATGAAAGCATATAGGGCTTTATATATAAAAGAGCAAATTCTGGTTAAAAGTGGTAAAGGAAATGTCAGAGGCTGTGCGGACATGGTACAGGACATCAGGGCCTGTGCGGACATGATACAGGACGTCAGGGCCTGCGCGGACATGGTACAGGACGTCAGGGCCTGCGCGGACATGGTACAGGATGTCAGGGCCTGCGAAGACATGGTACAGGACGTCAGGGCCTGCGCGGACATGATACAGGACATCAGGGCCTATGCGGACATGATACAGGACATCAGGGCCTGTGGGGACATGATACAGGACATCAGGGCCTGTGCGGACATGATACAGGACATCAGGGCCTGTGCGGACATGATACAGGACATCAGGGCCTGTGCTGACATGATACAGGACATCAGGGCCTGTGCTGACATGATACAGGACATCAGGGCCTGTGCGGACATGATACAGGACATCAGGGCCTGTGCGGACATGATACAGGACATCAGGGCCTGTGCTGACATGGTACAGGACATCAGGGCCTGTGCAGACATGGTACAGGACATCAGAGCCTGTGCGGAAATGGTACAGGACATCAGGGGCTGTGCGGACATAGTACAGGACATCAGGGGCTGTGAGGACATGGTACAGGAGATGTCAGGGGCTGTGCGGACATAGTACAGGAGATGTCAGAGGATGTGAGGACATGGTACAGGAGATGTCACAGGCTGTGCGGACATGGTACAGGAGATGTCAGAGGCTGTGTGGACATGGTACAGGAGATGTCAGAGGCTGTGTGGACATGGTACAGGAGATGTCAGAGGCTGTGAGGACATGGTACAGTAGATGTTAGGGGCTGTGCGGACATGGTACCATGTCCGCACAGGCCCTGATGTCCAGTACCATGTCCGCACAGGCCCTGATGTCCTGTATCATGTCAGCACAGGCCCTGACGTCCTGTACCATGTCCGCACAGGCCCTGACGTCCTGTACCATGTCCGCACAGGCTGGCCCCCCGGGGCTGCCGCCCTCCAGCTGCGAAACGTCCCCGCACGTGACTGCACCTATAGTTACATGACGGCCCCCCCACTCCTCCATATATATAAAAGTAAGAATAAAGAAAATTTATATATATATATATATATATATATATATATATATATATGTAATACATTTTTTTTTTATTCAGATATTTCATATTTGGTTTTTAATATTTATCTTCAATATATATATATATATATATATATATATATATATTTTTTTTTTTTTTTTTTATTCTTCCATATATATATATATATATATATGTGTGTGTGTATATAATTGTTTTTAATGCTAATATTCATTATTTTATTATTATTTTATTATTTAGTATGCAGTACCGAAGGAATGTGTGTATATATATATATATATATTTTTTTTTAATAGTAATATTCATTATTTTATTATTTAGTATACAGCGGTACCGAAGGAACTACTTTTAATACATTTATTACACGGCCGCAAGTCTCCTAATCCTCCCTGCCCCGCCCCCTGTAAGAACTCGATGTCGATGTCTACTAATCCTCCCCGCCCCTTGTAAGAACTAGATGATATTTGCATCTACCGCCTCCCACCCCGCCCCCTGTAAGATCTCTTCCGCCCCCTGTAAGAACGCTTCTCAGCGGACCTCCAGAATGCCTTGTGCGCATGCGCACCCAGGCGGAAGTGACCAGTGACAGAATGCTATACCCCCTCAGATTGCTATACCCTCGTCACTTCCGCCCCGGTGCACATGCGCACAAGGCATTCTGGAGGTCCGATGAGAAGAGTTCTTACAGGGGGCGGGGTGGGAGGCGGTACACATGAGAGGAGATGCAAATATCATCGAGTCTTTACAGGGGCGGGGAGTATTAGTAGACCTGAGGCTATGACACACATATTCCTTCGGTACTGCATAAAATAATAATAATAAAATAATGAATATTGGTATTAAAAAAATAAAAATTATATATACACACATATTCCTTCGGTACTGCATACTAAGTAATAAAATAATTAATATTAGTATTAAAAAAATATATATATATTGAAGATAAATATTAAAAACCAAATATTTTTTATATATATATATATATTATATATATATATATATATATATATATATATATATATATATATATATATATATATTGAAGATAAATATTAAAAACCACATATGAAATATCAGTATTAAAAAAAATTATATATATATATATATATATATATATATATTGAAGAATAATAAAAAATTATATATATATATATATATATATATTGAAGATAAATATTATATTAAACACCAAATATGAAATATCAGTATTAAAAAAAAAAAAAATATATATATATATATATATATATATATATATGTAATTTTCTAGCAAAAAAATACAAATTTTACCATGTAAGCAATAAATGTAAGAAATAGGCTTAGGCATGAAGGGGTTAAAGTAACGCAGTGCCGTATCACAAAAAAAAATAGCCTGATCCTAAATGGGGGGTAAATCTTCCGGAGGGAAAGTGCCTAAACTGCACACACATGAATATCATAGTGTGGCAGAACATAGAAAGGTTTTAGTATCACTTTATTGATGACCCTCCCCTCCCCCCATCTACTTGTATTGGGGCTATTTTTAGCACAGAGTTCAGCTACAATTGGAAAAAAAAAAAAAAAAAAAACGGTCAGAAATCTGGCAGGCTGCCAACTTCCCCTGGAAATTTGAATCCTGTGCAAACTGACAGTTAGTGGTTGCCATGGCAACGGATCATGTGACA